>NW_006789049.1:1123052-1192752 GCF_000442215.2 Lipotes vexillifer
AAAAAAAAAAAAAAAAAAATCCACAGATGGAGCCTCATAGTGCTGGCCTTTTCTCCTTGATATGCCTGCTCTACCATATTGTGTCTTAATTAATAATCTCACTCTCCATAATGCTCTCATTAAAGAAAGGCCAGCATCTGATTGTGTGATGGATTATACCAGATTCACATCGCTTTATACATTAATCTTGCATATTAGCAGTAATCAAATAACTGAAGCTGCTCTTGGTGAGAAGTTTGGTGCTTCTCCAAACAGAGTAGCGAGGTGCAATGGAGAGAGAGGAGGAGGAAGGAGATTAAACCCCTCAGCTAAGCAAATGAGATTTGACATAGAGGCAGAGTGTTTGGAGACAAATATAGTCAGACGACGCCACTAGACAATGTGGATCCATCCCATCAGCTGTGTCATGGTGGGGGACGTGGTGGAAGGATGTCAGGGAAATATTTGAATGGCATGCTTGGAGAACACTCCTGTACTTTTCTTTCAGGAGGTATGTTATTTGCTTGGCTGTAGGGCAATAAAGTCTTTTAAAAAACATCAAACGATAGGCTGTTTTGGGTATATCCAAATAAAATTAATTGTAATTACAGATCATGACTCTGTTTTTGTGTCTTGTATTCTCTGTAATTCAGCTATTATTTATTTAAATGTCCCTCATACTCCATACTTCCTCTGCATCTAGTACTATGTACATTCTGTTCTTTGTGTCTGGACTGCTTCCCCTCGTTATTAGTCTGGATAACTTCTCCAAATGCTTTAAGGCCCAGCTGAGAAATTGCTTCCCTGAGAACCTTCTCTGATCTTCCAAAATAGAATTAGATATCTTTCTTAGGTACTTTCCCTGACCTTATATTCATCGGAGCTCCATTACACTGTTTTGAAGATGCTGCTTTACTCACCTGTCTCCCTAACCAACCTGGGAAGACAGACATTTGTCTTGGGTTTTCATGGTGTTAACCTGGCATTTGCCTCCTAGGTACTGAATAAGTATTTGTTGAGTATTTGAAGAAACCATACAAGTCCTTCTTACATGCAAATTCTAGTATTACTTACTAGAGACATTTCAGGGAGGTCTGACGTAAGTTTCTGGCTGTCTTAATTAAGTGAACATAGATCCCTAAGGTGGCAATGCAGGCACATCGCCTATGCTACCTCAGCCTTTCCCCTGACCTACCAAGAATTTAAATTACAGAGACTAAGTGAGCAAGTCAGCTTTCATTCCAAATAACTCTATCTGCATTTTTTCAAGTTTGTATGCATGCTGCCAAGAGAGATTTTTAGAACAACTCCTACAAGTTTTAATTTCAGTTCATTTGGACTGTGTGAGATGTATACTGTATTTTATGTTAGGTAGACTTGTTACCACTTATTTGAGCTCTTTGGAAGGAAGACATTACCCAAATGCAAAGGAGGAAGAATGGCAGAATTTACATTTTAATGCATTACTTTATCCCTTTAGTAAAAACTCTCTGGGGAGCAGCAAACCTCAGACATTTACTGGTATTGACATTGGGGCTTTCATAGATACTGCAGAGCAGGGGTGTCTATTGCCTCCATGTTAGGTGATGAGACAACTCATTACCCATTCTGGATGTGTGGAGGCAGTTAAATTACATCATCCACAAACCCCTTTAAGATCAGCTGTTTGTATTTCCTTGGTATCTGCCATCTCATTTAACAGTCACAAGTTCTGATCAATCAGTCAATCAATCAATAAATTATAGAGGGCAGATCCACCTGGAAGTTTGCTGTAAGCAGTAGGAGACACAGATTAAATATGGAGAATGGTTCTTAGGGAACCATGGTTCTTATAGGGAAATTGTAATTTAATTGAGGAGGTAAAGAATGAAATAATCCACAAGAACTACAGGGCAGAATGTGATACAGGATATTCCTTTGGCAAATATTGGGTAGGCCAAAAAGTTCGTTTGGGTTTTTCATGTTACGGAAAAACCCGAACAAACTTTTGGGCAAACCCAATATTTATCACACTGCTGTTATGTGCCAGGCAATGTACTAAGAGCTAGAGCTTCAGTGGTAAACAAGAAAAATCTCTCACCTTATAGTATAGTAGAGAAAACCAGATAATAAAAAGTAAACTTAGAAATTAAAAAGATAATATCTGGTAGAGATAAGTGCTAGGAGAAGGAAAATAAAACAGGATGACATGATAGACATGGCTGGGAGGGTTGTGGTAGAGGATGGGAGAAGTGTTACTTTATTTATTTTTATTTTTTTAAAACATATTTATTGGAGTATAATTGCTTTACAATGGTGTGTTAGTTTCTGCTTTATAACAAAGTGAATCAGTTATACATATACATATGTCCCCATATCTCTTCCCTCTTGCATCTCCCTCCCTGCCACCCTCCCTGTCCCACCCCTCTAGGTGGTCACAAAGCACCGAGCTGATCTCCCTTTGCTATGCGTCTGCTTCCCACTAGCTATCTATTTTACGTTTGGTAGTGTATATATGTCCATGCCACTCCTCACTTTGTCACAGCTTACCCTTCCCCCTCCCCGTGTTCTCAAGTCCATTCTCTAGTAGGTCTGTGTCTTTATTCCTGTCTTACCCCTAGGTTCTTCATGACTTTTTTTTTTTTCCGTAGATTCCATGTATATGTGTTAGCATACGGTATTTGTTTTTTCCTTTCTGACTTACTTCACTCTGTATGACAGACTCTAAGTCCATCCACCTCACTACAAATAACTCAATTTCGTTTCATTTTATGGCTGGGTAATATTCCATTGTATATATGTGCCACATCTTCTTTATCCATTCATCCGATGATGGACACTTAGCTTGCTTCCATGTCCTGGCTATTGTAAATAGAGCTGCAATGAACATTTTGGTACATGACTCTTTTTGAATTATGGTTTTCTCAGGGTATACGCCCAGTAGTGGGATTGCTTGGTCATATGGTAGTTCTATTTGTAGTTTTTTAAGGAACCTCCATACTGTTCTCCATAGTGGGGGTATCAATTTACATTCCCACCAGCAGTGCAAGAGTGTTTCCTTTTCTCCACACCCTCTCCAGCATTTATTGTTTCTAGATTTTTTGATGATGGCCATTCTGAATGGTGTGAGATGATATCTCATTGTAGTTCTGATTTGCATTTCTCTAATGATTAATGATGTTGAGCATTCTTTTATGTGTTTGTTGGCAATCTGTATATCTTCTTTGGAGAAATGTCTATTTAGGTCTTCTGCCCATTTTTGGATTGGGTTGATTGCATTTTTGTTATTGAGCTGCATGAGCTGCTTGTAAATTTTGGAGATTAATCCTTTGTCAGTTGCTTCATTTGCAAATATTTTCTCCCATTCTGAGGGTTGTCTTTTGGTCTTGTTCATGGTTTTCTTTGCTGTGCAAAAGCTTTTAAGTTTCATTAGGTCCCACTTATTTATTTTTGTTTTTATTTCCATTGCTCTAGGAGGTGGGTCAAAAAGGATCCTGCTGTGTTACTTTAGATTGGGTGGTCTTGTCAAGGTAGGCTTGACAAAGAAATGATATTTCAGCTTTTGCTTTGAGTCACAAGAAAGAGTCAGCCATGTGGGGGTTGAGAGGAACAAATTCCTGACAGATGGAATAATAAAGACCAATCTTTGATTCAGGAATGAGTTGGCATGTTCAAGAAACAGAGAAAAGGCCAACTGTGGCCAGAGCAAAGTAAGGGAGGAGGAGTGGTATGATTCAGTGTTTGAGTGTAGGCAGGGGGCTTGGTATGCAAGGTCTGCCAGAGTTTAGAGAAGAAGGCTTCATGAGAGCCAGAGCAATCATTAAAATCATTATAAAGGTCGTGGAGGTCCAACTAGGCTTTGTAAAATGGGAGAGAGAAAAAGGAAAGCACTAATGAACGGGGGAGTGTTGTTATCAATAGCCCAGAGAATTGTTAGCTTTGTTGTCTATATTGCTTGCATATTTTCACTTGCTGCTTGTGAGACTAAGATGCACTATTATTGTTGCTTTGCAGAGAAGGATTATCTACTTGTTAATTTTTTAATGATTAAGAATGCCAATAATTTTTATTTTTATACTTTGAATAAGTAGTACTAGGATACATAGTACTAGGATACAGTGAAATGTGTTCTTTTGGGCTCACCCCACAGGCACCGAACTCCCCACCTGAGGTGTAATTAGTGCCAAGTGATGTGTCCATGTTGTAATATTTCTCCCATCCTCATCCTTTATTTCTTGAGCCTTCTCTTCTGGTTTTTATTAAATGTTTAGAATTTTATTTTACCTGTGTATTAATGGTAAGCTTCCTCAAATGCTTTTACTTTTAAAGGGTATTTTGGCACTCTTAAGTTTGTAATAGTAGATTACTTTCTTTAAACCAGCCTCCAGAGGCCTAGGGGGTCACATGTGGGCAAAATAGTGCAATTGTAACTAAACATCTTCAGTTTTCAAGTGCATAGAATTTGCTGGTTAATTGCTGATAAGTATAAATTCTTTAAAAAGAAACAGTGTAAAATAGTTGAAAAAAATGCCTGAATTAGGCATCCGATAATTTGAATTCTAGATATGCCTCTCTCCTTAACTGATGTCATAACATTACATATATCACCTAACTTGTTCTGGTCTCATTTTCACATCTATTAAGTAGAAGAGGTGGTCCCTTCTCTCTTCAATATTCTCTAATTTTAGCTGAAGACCAAATTTTTGCTCCACATGCTTATATGTTGAATTTCACTAGCTCACTGTAGCCATGCAGCTACATTCCCATTGGAGAAATAAAAGGTTTAAATAAGAGTTCACAAATATTTTTTTTGACATGTCTAAGAGCATCATTTAGGTTATATTTGCTCCTCTTTGATCTGACAAATTGAGTCATTTCATAAGTATATTTGGTCTTCACATGACCTAATCTTGTGTAATTTACAAAGTAGGTGCTATGTAAATATCTATCAATTTATTGACTTGTTGCTAATTAATGTAAAACAGTTTTGGGGGAGACCGGTGAATTATCAAGCTATGTCACTGATCTTTAGAGATGGCAGGAAGCTTGTCTCTTAAAATGAAGCAGGTTGCTGAGTTCAATAAGAGAAACAAACCAGGCATTCAATTTTATCTGGACTACTCCCTGGAGAACTGGTGTTACAAAGTAAGGTGGAATAAGCAGTTCCCTGATTCCAGAGAATAAGCAGTTCTGATTCCAGAGATTGAAGCTCCTCTGTGAAAATAATAAGTGCTCACTCATTATTTCAACGAGAATTAAGATTTGATTCAATGTGATATTTGCCTAATAGAGAGATATAGCTTCGTATCTCTAGAAGAATATGTAGACTGTTCAAATAATGCCAATAAAAGAGAGAAAATAATAAGCACTAAGAGAGAGATGTTCAGGGAAATAAAAGATGGTTCCAGTTTGTAGAGGATCTGAAAAGGCTTTATGCAGGATTCATGAAGGTGGCATTTGAGCTGGGCCTTGAAGGGTACAGTGTCATTTACAGTCTAAATATAAATAGTTCCACTTTGAGGGAACAGTTCAATTGGATGGATTTCCATGAAAGGAAATGTAAAATGCTATAGTTCTCTGGTACTATCTGTACACATAGGCCAAGAGTTCTTGGTAAAAGAGGAAACAGTCCTACATTATTTACTACCACGTGTTACAGGAATAAAAAATCTATGAGTTGCAAAAATTTGATGGCTAAGATTTCTCAACGCTAAAATGAATTGGTTTCCAACATGGATCCTATCAGACAGGGTGGTCACTTTGCATTTTTTCTGCCTACAATGTTGCCCAGGCAACTATCTGATCTGATGGAAGATACCATTAAGGCAGCACTTCCACAAGCATTTTCTGCAGAACATTAGTGCTTCAAGATGCTCTGGAAGAAGAAACAAATTCCACAGATAAATAACTCTGGGCAATAATAAAGACTATATTCCTCCATAGACACAATGCCTGTTGTCTTCTTAAAGTCTCTGAGAAGTCCCTCAGGAAAGGAACCTGTTTCACTTTGGTCAACTTGGTATTTTCCAACCCAATTTTATTAAGCGACAAATCTTTAAATTTTAAAATGCTTTTTTGGGGGAAGGTTAAATTAGGAGCTTGGGATTAACATACACATACTAATATATATAAAATAGATAATCAACAAGGACCTACTGTATAGCACAGGGAACTCTATTCAATATTCTGTAATAACCTATATAGGAAAAAAATCTGAAAAAGAATGAATATATGTATATGTATAATTGAATCACTTTGCTATACACCTGAAACTAACATAACATTGTAAATCAACTATATGCCAATGAAATTTAAAAAAATACTTTTATTGAGGTAAAATTTACATGCAGTGTGATCCACAGACCTTAAGTATATAATTTAATAAATTTTGATAAATACAAACATTTATGTAATCATTACCCACACCAAGAGGTAGAACATTTCTATCACCTCCCCAAATTCTCTCTTACCCTGTTCAAGTCAGTACTTACTCTCCATTGAAAATTACTCTTCTGATTTCTGTCATCACTGATTATTTTGCCTGGTCTTATATTTTATACACATGGAATCATACAGTATGAAATCTTCTGTTTTAGCCTTATTTTGCTCAATGTATGTTTTAGGGACTTATCCACAGTGTTGTATCTGTACATAATTTATTTCTATTGCTAGAGAACTATTCCATTGTATGAATATGCTACAGTTTGGTTTTTCAATCTCCTATTGATTAATAATTGGTATTGTCTTCAGTCATGGATATTATGAATAAGGTAGTTTTGAATATTATTATGGAGCTCTTTTTTTTGTGGACTTTTCATTTATGTTAGATAAATGCCTATAAGAGAAGTTACTAGCTATATGTCCAACTTTACATTTTCCCCAGCAATGTACGAAAGGTGTTTCATATATTACCCACATTTGATATTGTCATTCTCTTTAAACTTATCCATCCTAGTGAGTCAAAAAATGTACTTCCCTTAAATGTTGGAACTCAACAGTGAAACCATATGGTCCTGGAATTTTCTTTGTGGGAGGTTTTTTTTTGTGATAATACATTTAATTCTTTCTAAGAGGGATTGTTTTCTGATAATACATTCAATTTACTATTAAATATTTATTCTCTTTCTTCTTGATTCACTTTGACAGGTTGTGTTTTAAAGGAATTTGTCCATTTCAAGTAAATTGTCACATTTATTGGCATATAATTGCAATATTTTCTTAATATCTTAAAAACTTTTTTTTACATTGTATTGAAATATAGTTGGTTTACAATGTTGTTTTAGTTTCAGGTGTACAGCAAACTGATTCTGTTTTATATATATATATATATATATATATATATATATATATATATATATATATATTCTTTTTTTACATTCTCTTCCATTATTGGTTATTATAAGATATTGAGTATAGTTCCCTGTGCTATACAGTAGGTCCTTGTTGGTTACGTATTTTATATATAGTAGTGTGTATATTTTAATCCTAAATTCCTAATTTATCCCCTCCTTTGGTAATCATAGTCTGTTTTCTATGTCTATATCTTCTATGTCTGTGAGTCTGTTTCTGTTTTATAAATAAGTTTATTTGTATCATTTTTCTTAGAGTCCACATATAAGTGATATCATATGATATTTGTCTTTCTCTGTCTGACTTCCTTCACTTAGTATGATAATCTCTAGGTCCATTCATCTTGCTGCAAATGGCATTATTTCATTCTTTTTTATGGATGAGTAATATTCCATTGTATATTTATACCACATCTTTTTTAAATTTAATATTTATTTTATATTGGAGTATAGTTGATTTACAATGTTGTGTTAGTTTCAGGTATACAGCAAAGTAGTTCACTTATACATATACATATATCCATTCTTTTCCCATATAGGTCATTATAGAATATTGAGTAGAGTTCCCTGTGCTATACAGTACGTCCTTGTTGTTTATCTGTTTTATATATAGTAGTGTATATGTGTTAATCCCAAATTCCTAATTTATCTTTCCCTCCCACCTTTCCCCTTTGGTAACCATAAGCTTGTTTTCAAAGTCTATGAGTCTGTTTCTGTTTTGTAAATAAGTTCATTTGTATCATAATTTTAGATTCCACATATAAGTGATATCATATGATATTTGTCTTTCTCTGTCTGACTTACTTCACTTAGTATGATAATCTCTAGGTCCATCCATGTTGCTGCAAATGACATTATTTTGTTCTTTTTTATGGCTGAGTGATATTCCACTGTGTATATGTACCACATGTTCTTTATCCATTCCTCTGTTGATGGACATTGTTGCTTCCATGTCCTGGCTATTGTAACTAGTGCTTCTATGAGCATTGGGATGCATGTATCTTTTTGAATTATGCTTTTCTCCATATATATGCCCAGGAGTGGGATTGCTGGGTCATATGGTAGTTCTATTTTTAGTTTTTTAAGGAACTTCCATACTTTTCTCCATAGTGGTTGTACCAATTTACTCATACAATGACTTTGGAAGTGCGCCTTCCTCTGCAATTTTTGGGAATAGTTTCAGAAGAATATGAGTTAACTCTTCCCTAAATGTTTGGTAGAATTTGCCTGTGAAGCCATCTGGTCCTGGACTTTTGTTTGTTGGGAGTTTTTTTAATCATAGATTCATTTTCAGTAGCATTTCCTTAATATCTTTTAACATCAGTAGGATTGTTTTGATATGAACTTCCTTTCACCCTAATGTTATTAATTTATGTTTTCTTGCTTTTTGAAAATTGGGCTCATTAGATTTTTATCAACTTTTGCTTTATTGTTTGTTTTCTATTTCACTGATTTCTGTTCCCACATTTTTCCCCTTTCTTCTACTTACTTTGGGTATACTTTGAGTGCTAATTTAGCTTCTGTCCTAACACAAGAACTTAGAAATATGAATTTTATTATAAGCACTGCTTCATTTCACAGATTTTGATGTGTTGTGTTTTTATTATCATTTAGTTCAAAATAATTTTTATCTTCCTTATACTTTCTTATTTGACCCACAGTATATTTCGAAGTGTGTTGTTTAATTTCCAGGCAGTTGGAAGGTTGTTCTATATATCTTATGACTACTGACTTCTGATAAAATTCTGTTGGGATCAGTAAACAAAGTCTGTATGACTTTGATTTTCTTGAAAATTTTGGGACTTATTTTATGGCCCAACATATGGTCTATCCTTGTTAATTTTCTCTTTGCCATTTTTGTGTGTAGTCCTCCAAGAACATCAAATAGGTCAAGATGGCTAATAGTGTGTTCAAGTCTTCATATAGGATTATCATAATACAGTTGTGCTGGTATTACATTCTCTCAGTTTTTGTATATTTGCAAGTATTTTTGTATTATATTTGTTTGAAATACATTTTTCTAGAGCTACAATTCTAAGTTGATGTTTATTTAATATTCATGTTTGCTCTTTAAAGCTCATTTCATTGTCTTCTGGCCTCCATGGTTTTGTTGAGAATTTAACTGTCATTTTTATTGTTCTCCTGAATATAATGTGTCGTTTTTCTCTGGATTGTTTCAAGATATTCTTTTCACCTTTGTTAGAGATTTGACTATAAAGTATCACTTGCAGAGCTTTTTACACCTCTAGATTTATATTTTCACCAAACTTTGGAACTTTCTGCCTATTAATTAACATTTTTTCAGTCTTATTCATACTTTTATTTTGTTCCGAGACTTTAATTATACATATGGTGGATCACTTTACATTATTCACACAGGTCATGAATCTCTACTAATTGTTTTCAATATTTTGCTATCTTCAGCTTAGATGCTTTTTAATGTATCTGTCTTCAAGTTAACGAATCCTTTCTTCTGCCATGTCCAATTTGTTGACAGTCCATCTGGTGACTTTTTCATTGCTGGTACTGTAATTTTAAGTTTTAGGATTTCTCTTTGGCTTGTTCTTTAGGGTTTCCATTTCTCTCCTGTAATTCCCTATTCATTCCTTGGCCTTCATTATGCCTCCTCACCCCATGCCCACACCTTTAAAATTATTCAATATACTTAATTTATGGTAAATCCAGCAACTGAGTAATCTCGGGGTCTATTTTTATGGATTTTTCTCTTGACTAAGCACTCAAGTTTTCTATTTTTCACATCTCTACTTATTTTAATGGACACTGTGGCTGATAACATATAGAGACACTATATTCTGTTATAGTGTTCTACAGAATGCTGATTTTTATCTTAGTAGACTGAACATCTTGAACGTGTGGTGTCTTGATTTTACTCTCTTATGGGATATTTATTGCATTTTTTTCTTAAGAAAATCTCTTAGTTCTGGATCATAGTATTTACTCCTGTGATATGACAAAGCTCCATGTAAAGCTCCAGGTGTTCAAGTTCCAAGCCTTTCTAAGTGACTAGGATCCAACTCTGTCTCCCCTATGGTAGGCGGAAACTAAAATATCTCCTAAATATTTTCAGGCTTCTAGCTGTTGCTTTCCACTGAGCTTTTTATAATGTCTCCCATACATGTATATTACAGGCATCAGCCAAGGACTGAAAAAAGTTTAAATGCAGATTTTGTGGCTCCCCACTCTGTGACATTCTATTTTCTCAGGGTTCCCACCTCATTTTCCAGCCTCTTTGACAGTCCTGAATTTTTTTTCTCTAATACTTCAATTCAGAAAGACTGAATCTTTCTGCTTGAGATTCAGATGTCTTAATGGAGACTGGCCTCCATGGAATAGATGTATAGACATGAAACTGACCATTTTTGGTTCCATTCTTTCAAGGATTGAATCAATTTTACTTTTTTTTTTTTTTTTTTTTTTTCCTTTCTTTTCTTTTGTTGTTTTTTTTTCCTTGCTGTACGCGGGCCTCTCACTGTTGTGGCCTCTCCCGTTGTGGAGCACAGGCTCCAGACGCGTGCGCAGGCTCAGCAGCCATGGCTCACGGGCCTAGCTGCTCCACGGCATGTGGGATCTTCCCAGACCGGGGCACGAACCCGTGTCCCCTGCATCGGCAGGCAGACTCTCAACCACTGCGCCACCAGGGAAGCCCCCAATTTTACTTTTTCTCCCTGCTTTTGACCATTCTTCAGTGCCTTTAAATTATTGTTGATGTGTTTATAAAATAATTTGTTTAAAATTTATGATTGTTAATAGTGAAAGGTTCACTCCTATGCAAAATACACTGCTATTACTAGAACCAGAATTTCCAGTGGATCATTTAAAAACAAACCAAAAAGCAAGAACTGTTCTATCATGTTCCATGGAATCAGTATTCCATGTTACCTCATTTTTGCTTTTCCAGAACATGTATAAAAGTTCAGTGTGTCCCATAGTTAAGAGATCACTGATAACTGGATTTATTTTATTCAGTTACATATATTGGACACCTATATTGTAGATGGCAATGTTTTAGGCATTTGTGGAGACAAAAAAGGTAAAACTTAATCACAGCCTTCAAAGATCTTGTAGTCATTCATTCACTCAGCTAATAATTATTTAATGCCAATGATAGTGAGAAAAATAATGAAGATTTTGCTCTAAAAACTGGGTGAAGTCTAAAGAATGAACCAGAAATTACTTAAATAAATACAAGATCATATAAAAATAATGAAAAATTCTGTAAAATGTAGTAAAAGTCACTTTCTAGAATGTAGAGGATTGAAAGTGTGATTTAGAGTGAGAACTACAAAAGACTATTGAGAAAAGGTATTTGAGCTGAAACTGTAAGTTAATTAGGCAAAGAGAGGGACAGAAAGGAGGACCTTTATGTCAGAGGAAACAGTAAAAGCAAAGACTCTGATGGACCAGGGAGTAAATGAACTTTGAGAAATATTTATGAAGTAAATAAACAGTTCTTAGTGAGGATTGAATGTTAAGACTATATGAAGGACAGGGAAAAATCAAGGATTATATTAGATGTTTGGTGCTCCAAGGCATTAGGTATGGTACTATTTACAGTGATATGGAATGCAGGAGGAGAAGCTGATAAAGGCAGAGTTAAAGGCACTGGGTTGGTTTGGACATGGTGAATTCAAGATGCCTTGAAGAACCACTTGACGATATTAACTAGCATATAGGATGTATGGTACTGTGGCCATAAGTGGATATGTCAGCCATTCTTTTATGGGGTGGGTGGTATTAATTCTTTCTTCTTTTTGAATTTTATTTATTTTATTTTTTAATATAGCAGGTTCTTATTAGTTATCTATTTTATCCATATTAGTGTATATGTGTCAATCCCAATCTCCCAATTCATCTCACCACCACCCACCCCACCCCACTTTCCCCCCTTGGTGTCCATACATTTGTTCCCTGCACCTGAATCTCTATTTCTGTCTTGCAAACGGGTTGATCTGTACCATTTTTCTAGATTCCACATATATGCATTAATATACGATACTTGTTTTTCTCTTTCTGACTTACTTCACTCTGTATGACAGTCTCTAGGTCCATCCACGTCTCTACAAATGACCCAATTTTGTTCCTTTTTATAGCTGAGTAATATTCCATTGTATATATGTACCACATCTTCTTTACCCATTTGTCTGCTGATGGGCATTTAGGTTGCTTCCATGACCTGGCTATTGTAAATAGTGCTGTAGTGAACATTGGGGTGCATGTGTCTTTTTGAATTATGGTTTTCCGTGGATATATATGCCCAGTAGTGCGATTGCCGTGTCATATGGTAATTCTATTTTTAGATTTTTAAGGAACCTCCATACTGTTCTCCATAGTGGCTGTATCAACTTACATTCCCACCAACAGTGCAAAAGGGTTCCCTTTTCTCCACACCCTCTCCAGCATTTGTTGCTTGTAGATTTTCTGATGATGCCCATTCTGACCAGTGTGAGGTGATACCTCACTGTAGTTTTGATTTGCATTTCTCTAATAACTAGTGATATTGAGCAGCTTTTCATGTGCCTCTTGGCCATCTGTATGTCTTCTTTAGAGAAATGTCTATAGAGGTCTTCTGCCCATTTTTTGATTGGGTTGTTTGTTTTTTGAATATAGACCTGCATGTGCTGTTTATATATTTTGGAGATTAATCTTTTGTCCGTTGATTCGTTTGCAAATATTTTTTCCCATTCTGAGGGTTGTCTTTTCGTCTTGTTTCCTTTGCTGTGCAAAAGTACTAAGTTTCATTAGGTCACATTTGTTTATTATTGTTTTTATTTCCATTACTCTAGGAGGTGGGTCAAAGAGATCTTGCTGTGATTTATGTCAAAGAGTATTCTTGTTATGTTTTCCTCTAAGAGTTTTATAGTGTCCGGTCTTACATTTAGGTCTTTAATCCATTCTGAGTTTATTATTGTGTATGGTGTTAGGAAGTGTTCTAATTTCATTCTCTTACATGCAGCTGTCTAGTTTTCCCCTCACCACTTATTGAAGAGACTGTCTTTTCTCCATTGTATAACCTTGCTTACTTTGTCATAGATTAGTTGACCATAGGTGCATGGGTTTACCTCTGGGCTTTCTTTCCTGTTCCACTGATGTATTTTTCTGTTTTTGTGCCAGTATCATATTATCTTGATTACTGTAGCTTTGTAGTATAGTCTGAAGTAAGGGGGTCTAATTCCTCCAGCTCCATTTTTTTCCCTCAAGATTGCTTTGGCTATTTGGGGTCTTTTGTGTCTTCATACAAATTTTAAGATTTTTTTGTTGTAGTTCTGTAAAAAATGCCACTGTTAATTTGAGAGGGATTGCATTGAATCTGAAGATTGCTTTGGGTAGTATAGTTTATAGTATAGTCATTTTCGCAATATTGATTCATCCAATACAAGAACATGGTATATCTGTCCATATGTTGTGTAATCTTTGATTTCTTTCATCAATGTCTTTTAGTTTTCCAAGTACAGGTCTTTTACCTCCTTAGGTAGGTTTATTCCTATGTATTTTATTCTTTTTTTTTGAAATGGTGAATGGGATTGTTTCCTTAATTTCTCTTTCTGATCTTTTGGTGTTAGTGTATAGGAATGCAAGAGATTTCTGTGCAGTGATTTTGTATCCTGCAACTTTACCAAATTCGCTGATTAGCTTTAGTAGTTTTCTGGTGACAGGTTTAGGATTATCTTTGAATAGTATCATGTCATCTGCAAACAGGGACAATTTTACTTCTTCTTTTCCAAGTTGTATTCTTTTTATTTCCTTTTCTTCTAGGATTACTGTGGCTAGCACTTCCAAAATTGTGTTGAATAATAGTGGCAAGAGTGGGCATCCTTGTCTTGTTATTGATCTTTCAGGAAATGGTTTCAGTTTTTCACTATTGAGAATGATGTTTACTGTGGGTTTTTCATATATAGCCTTTATTATATTGAGGTAGGTTCCCTCTATGCACACTTTCTGGAGAGTTCTTCTCATAAATGGGTGTTGAATTTGTCAAAAGCTTTTTCTGCACCTATTGATAGGATCATATGGTTTTTATTCTTCAGTTTGTTAATATGGTTAGTCACATTGATTGATTTATGTATACTGAAGAATCCTTGCATTCCTGGGATAAACCCCACTTGATCATGGTGTATGATCCTTTTAATGTGTTGTTGGATTCTTTTTGCTAGTATTTTGTTCGGGATTTTTGCATGTATGTTCATCAGTGATATTGGCCTGTGGTTTTCCTTTTCTTGTAACATCTTTGTTGGGTTTCAGTATCAGGGTGATGGTGACCTCATAGAATTAGTTAGGAAGTGTTCCTTGTTCGCAAATTTTTGGAAGAGTTTGAGAAGTATGGGTGTTAGCTCTTCTCTAAATGTTTGATGGAATTCACCTGTGAAGCCATCTGGTCCTGGACTTCTGTTTGTTGGAAGATTTTTAATCACAGTCTCAATTTTAGTGCTTGTGATTGGTCTGTTTATATTTTCTATTTCTTCCTGGTTCAGTCTCAGAAGGTTGTGTTTTTCTAAGAACTTGTCCATTTCTTCCAGGTTGTCCATTTTATTGGCATATAGTTGCTTGTAGTAATCTCTCATAATCCTTTGTATTTCTTCAGTGTCAGTTGTTACTTCTCCTTTTTCATTTCTAATTCAGTTGATTTGAGTCTTCTCCCTTTTTTTCTTGATGGATCTGGCTAATGCTTTATCAACTTTAACTTCTCAAAGAACCAGCTTTTAGGTTTATTGATTTTTGCTATCGTTTCCTTCATTTCTTTTTCATTTATTTCTGATCTGATCTTTATGATTTCTTTCCTTCTGCTAACTTTGGGGCTTCTTTGTTCTTCTTCCTCTAGTTCTTTTAGGATTAAGGTTAGGTTGTTTATATGAGACGTTTCTTGTTTCTTGAGGTAGGATTGTATTGCTATAAACTTCCCTCTTAGAATTGCTTTTGCTGCATTCCATAGATTTTTGGTCATCGTGTTTCCATTTTCATTTGTTTCCAGGTATTTTTTGGTTTCCTCTTTGATTTCTTCAGTGATCTCTTCGTTATTTAGAAGCATATTGTTTAGCCTCCATGTGTTTGTAATTTTTACAGTTTTTTCCTGTAATTGATATCTAGTCTCATAACATTGTGGTCAGAAAGGTACTTGATAAGATTTCAGTTTTCTTAAATTTAGTAATGCTTGATTTGTGACCCACAGTATGGTTTATCATAGAGAATGTTCCATGAGCACTTGAGAAGAAAGTGTATTCTGTTGTTTTTGGATGGAATGTCCTGTAAATATCAATTAAATCTATCTGGTCTGTTGTGTCATTTAAAGCTTGTGTTTACTTATTAATTTTCTGTCTGGATGATCTGTCCATTGGTGTAAGTGAGGTGTTAAAATCCCCTGCTATTATTATTTTACTGTCGATTTCCTCTTTTGTAGCTGTTAGCATTTGCCTTATATATTGAAGTGCTCCTATGTTGGGTGCATATATATTTGTAGTTATCGTATCTTCTTCTTGGATTTATCCCTTCATCAATATGTAGTGTCCTTCCTTGTCTCTTGTAATTGTGTTTATTTTATTTTATTTTTTAAACATCTTTATTGGGGTATAATTGCTTTATAATGGTGTGTTAGTTTCTGCTTTATAACAAAGTGAATCAGTTATACATATACATATGTTCCCATATCTCTTCCCTCGTTTTAAATCTGTTTTATCTGACATGAGAATTGCCACTCCAGCTTTCTTTTGATTTCCATTTTCATGGAATATCTTTTTCCATCCCCTCACCTTCAGTCTGTATGGGTCCCTAGGTCTGAAGTGGGTCTCTTGTAGACAGCTTTTATATGGGTGTTGTTTTTGTATCCATTCAGCTAGTCTGTGTCTTTTGGTTAGAGCTTTTAATCCATTCACATTTAAGGTAATTATCGATATATATGTTCCTATTACCATTTTCTTAATTTTGGGGGGTTTGTTGTTGTCGGTCTTTTCCTTCTCTTGTGTTTCCTGCCTAGAGAAGTTCCTTTACCATTTGTTGTAAAGCTTGTGTGGTGGTGCTGAATTCTCTTAACTTTTGCTTGTTTGTATAGGTTTTAATTTCTCCATTGAATCTGAATGAGATCCTTGCTCGGTAGAGTAATCTTGGTTGTAGGTTTTTCCCTTTCATCACTTTAAATATATCCTGCCACTCCCTTCTGGCTTGTAGAGTTTCTGCTGAGAAATCATCTGTTAACCTTATGGTGTTCCCTTGTATATAATTAGTCATTTTTCCCCTGTCGTTTTTAATAATTTTTCCTTTTCTATAATTTTTGTCACTTTGATTGCTATATGTCTCAGCGTGTTTCTTCTTTGGTTTATCTTGCCTGGGACTCTGTGTGTTTCCTGGACTTGGGTGGCTCTTTCCTTTCCCATGTTAGGGAAGTTTTCTACTATATTCTCTTCAAATATTTTCTTGGGTCCCTTCTTTCTTCTCCTTCTGGGACCCCTATAATGTGAAAGTTTGTGCATTTATTGTTTTCCCAAAGGTCTCTTAGGCTGTCTTTATTTCTTTTCTTTCTTTTTTCTTTATTCTGTTCCACAGCAGTGAATTCCACCATTCTGTCTTCCAGGTTACTTATCCATTCTGCCTCAGTTATTCTGCTATTGATTCCTTCTAGTGTATTTTTCATTTCAGTTATTGTATTATTCATCTCTGGTTGATTTTTCTTTAATTCTTCTAGGTCTTTGTTAAACATTCCTTGCATCTTCTTGATCTTTGCCTCCATTCTTTTTCCGAAGTCCTTGATCATCTTCACTATCATTATTCTGAGTTCTCTTTCTGGGAGGTTGCATATCTCCACTTCATTTAGTTGTTTTTCTGGGGTTTTATCTTGTTTCTTCATCTGGTACATAACCCTCTGCCTTTTCATTTTATCTTTCTTTCTGTGAATGTGGTTTTTATTCCACCAGCTGCAGAACTGTAGTTCTTCTTGCTTCTGCTCTCTGCTCTCTGGTAGATGATCCTCTCTAAGAGGCTTGTGCAAGCTTCCTGATGGCAGGGACTGATTGTGGGTAGAGCTGGTTGTTGCTCTGGTGGGCAGTGCTCAGTAAAACTTCAGTCCGCTTGTCTGCTGATGGTTGGGGCTGAATTCTCTCCCTGTTAGTTTTTTAGTCTGGGGTCACCCAGCAATGGAGGCTACAGGCTTTTTCGTGGGGCTAATGGTGGACTTTGGTTGGGCTCATACCAAGAAGTACTTCCCAGAACTTCTGCTGACAGTGTGTTTGTTCCTGCGGTGAGCCTTAGCCACCCCCTGCCCTCTGCAGGAAACCCTCCAACACTAGCAGGTAGGTCTGGTTGTCTCCTGTGGGTCACTGCTCCTTCACCCTTGGTCCTGATGCACACAGTACTTTGCGTGTGCCCTCCAAGAGTGGAGTCTCTGTTTCCCCCAGTCCTGTTGAACTCCTGCTATCAAATCCCGCTAGCCTTCAAAGTCTGATTCTCTGGGAATTCCCCCTCCCATTGCCAGACCTCCAGGTTGGGAAGCCTGACTTGGAGCTCAGAACCTTCACTCCAGTGAGTGGACTTCTGTGGTATAATTGTTCTCCAGTTTGTGAGTCACCCACCTAGTGGTTATGGGATTTGATTTTATTGTGATTGCACCCTTCCTACTGTCTTGTTGTTGCTTCTTCTTTGCCTTTGGGTGTGGGGTATCCTTTTTGGTGAGGTCCTGTCAATGATTGTTTAACAGTTAGTTGTGATTCCGGTGCTGTTGCAAGAGGGGGTGAGCACACGTCCTTCTACTCTGCCATCTTGAACCAATATCTATTTCAGCCATTCTTCCTGCCTATTCTTTGGCTGATCAGCAAGTTGGTGACCTTAGAGCTCTGAAAGTTTCTGTGATGAAACTTCCATCTAACTAATTCAATCAATTAGTATTTATTGAGTGCTATGAATATTCTAGGCCTCATACAAGTTGTTGAGGATACAATATTTATTTATTTATTATTTATTTATGGCTACATTGGATCTTTGTTGCTGTACACGGGCTTTCTCTAGTTGCGGTGAGTGGGGGCTGTTCTTCATCGTGGTGCATGAACTTCTCATTGTGGTGGTTTCTCTTGTTGCAAAGCACAGGCTCTAGGCAGGTGGGCTTCAATAGTTGTGTCATGTGGGCTCAGTAGTTGTGGCTCACCCACTCAGTAGTTGTGGCTCACGGGCTCTAGAGCACAGACTTAGTTGTTGTGGTGCATGGGTTTTGTAGCTCTGCAGCATGTGGACCAGGGATAGAACCTGTGTCCCCTACATTGGCAGGCAGATTCTTAATCACTGCACCACCAGGGAAGTCTCGAGGATAAGATTTTAGACGAGACAAGGAGCTCGGATTCTTGTTGGGTGACACAGGCAAAACATACATAAACAAATGACTGAATAATAAAATTTCAGACAATTAGTGCTTTGAAGAATATTAAACTAAGGCAATAGTATTTTGGGTTGGAAGTATGTGCAACTTTGTGTAGAGCAGTAAAAGGAGTCTTTTCTGACGTTTCATCTGCAATCTAAATGATGAGAGAAGAGTCACAGGAAGATTTTTGAGTGGGAAATTTCCAGATAGAGGAAACATCTAGAGAATATCCCAAGGTAGGAAAGAACTAATATTTTCTTGTGTGGCTGGATTTTAATCAATGAGGGGAAGAATTCTAAGGAGCTGCTCATGTATGGATGTCTGGATAAAATGTCCTAATCAGACCAGCTTTCCAAATGATGGCTTTTGTAAGCCTTTTGACACCTTGTACACAGTCTGACCTGCTAAATCAGAAAAGTATTTAAATAGAGTACGGAATGTCAGGAATATCACTTTTTGAGCATTTCCTTGAGACTGTAATCCATAAAATCCATAAAATAAAGCATCTGTGGGTATTTTTTTATTCTGAGTCATCCTCATGTCCTCATTTGTTTGAGGAAAGAAGAGACAAGATTGGTATCTTTGAGCACGGTGTTCTGTTTTATGGGGCACAAAGGTAGGCTATGGTTTGTATGATTGTGAATGATTTCAACAGGAATAGTCAAAGTGGATCAGTAGTCTAAGAGTGGTATAGAACAAAAGATAATGAAATAAATTATAATGGAATATTTTTTGTCCTGTTAAGTTACTTGATGTGATTTAAAGGAGGAATCCTCCTGACAGGAGCTGCCACATCCTCTCAACAATGCTTAGTGACAGTTGAAGTTCCCTGTTTCCTTCCAGATTGTCACTATTTGGGGGTGGGGTGGGGGATATGACAAATCACTTTTGCCAACTAAACAATGCTCCAAATTCATGTTATTTTCTCCCTCCATTCATAGTTTTTCAAGTGTCAGAATCTTCTGTGGAAAATGATTAGACCTATTTGGAAAGCATAAATGTGCATGCAAATCTGAGTTGCAGACATGCATATAGAGCTATTAGTGTCTAATGGGACCTGTTCAGGTTATTTATGCCCTGGTTACTCTTTGGAAACAAGAATAAACTCCATGGAATTTTGTGGATGAGAACATCACAAAAACCTAGTCTAATAATTGTGAAATATATGTCCTCCTACAATTTTCATAAATATCCTTTTCTCCCCCACTTGTCTTCAGCATGTCCACTTAGGTTAATTTAGGTAGTCTGCCCAGGTAAATTGAAGTACAGAAGTGAGATAAATACACAGATATTTTAGAAATAGAAAATTGCTATTTAGGAAAAAAACCACCCATCTTGGCCTGGATATCTAGAGAGTCCTTTAAAAAATTTTTTAAAATACCATTTATATTCATCAGAGGACCACTTATTCATTTTCTACTTTATCAGGATAATTTTTTTTTTTTGGCCTTAAGTATTTTGGGGACTTGGGACATCTAGTCAAATCACCTAGGCCCGATAGATTTTCATGGATCCTAGAAAATTAGCCCTAAAAAGATTCTAAAATATCATCCTCTCCTACAGTCTTTTTTAGGCTCAAATGCTCAAACATTTGATTAAGGCTATTCTGTCAGTTATTGGCAGAGGGAAGCCAAGTATTTCTAGCCCAGTACTCTGTTGTCTAACCCAGAAAAGAATAACTCATCTGAATGTCATTCCCACTTGGCTTTGGTTATTCAGGTGCGTTCTTGTGGCTGCACACAGAGCCTGAGTACAAGGGGCACTTTTTACGACAGGTGCTTTGGCCCAAATTAGGTTAAACTCCCTTTCCAGGTATTTCTCTTTAAATACCCACACATGAATCTGTGGACAGTTGACTCTATGTGTAAGTTACCATTATGTATAAAAAATCTCAGCTTAGTTTTCTCTAGCAAGAGTCTGTCAATAACAATCCTTTCAGACTACTTTGCATAGTCCAACAACTTTATATTTCACTTCCTATATTTATTTACCACAGACAGGTCCTAGATTAATATTTCCTCTTGGAAATTTCCAGAAATGCTTTTGTTTTCTCTTTCTTTTTTTTTTTTTTTTTTTTGGTATAGTAAAGCAAGAAAATATGATAAGTGATTTAAAGGCCAAAATAATTGGACAAATACATAATTTTTTTTCAATACATATCCTGGCATGGAGGAGTTGTTTAGAGCATGGAAAATTACCCATTTTCTAGAAATTGTAATCCAGTAGCAGTAACACACCTCCGAGATGCCAAAAATCTAATGATGTCATCACCAGAATCCAGAAACTTAAAGGGACTGTGGAAAGAGAAAGCATTTCAATTTGGATATTGACAGAGTACTTCTCTTTGCATTTATTTCAAGCCAAATAGTTTTCCTTCCAGTTTTGTTTACATTTGGTATTTGTATCAAGCTCTTATTTTCTTTGGATAACGCATTAACTTAAAAGTAGCCCTTGTGAAGTAATAGTGACTTTTCCATGGGTGAGTAACTGTTTCAAAGTCATTTAATCTTCCAAGCAGAATTTGTTGTGTGAAGTTTTATACGGCCAAGAATAATTTATTTTCAAATGTAGCAATAGCATACAATCAGCCAAATAAATCGAGTTTTTCCTCCAAATAATATTCTACTGAAAATTTAAATGTTTCTAATCTATGTTTCATTAGAATTTGAATACATATGTGCAGCTACTCAAAATGTTCTCTGATAGTGAAATATTATTTAGGAAACAGAACCCTGTAAACATAGACCCTCCTTTCAGCATACTAACACATTCAAATGTCCTACTCATGACAGATATTATGTGGAAGGCAACATTGTTTAAATGAAAGAATATAATTCAGATTATGATTAGAGTACTATGAACTAGCTAATTAATTTGGCAAATATAGGTATAAAGATACAGATGCATCTCTTACAATAATTATTAAGAATTTTCCCTTTACTTCAGCAGTGTTTTTCAAAAAGGTTGTAATAAACATTGAAAGTTTAAGGGAAATTTTAGAATTATCTATGAGGTCATAAGCTTTGTTGCAATACTTATACAGTTAGACTAAATGAGACAGGGGTTTACCTGTTAAACTATCAGAACACTTATGAGTTTGCTTGTTTTGCATGGCTGGTCCCATTGGATTTGCAGCCAAATTCCCTAATTTGGATGCTAATACATGTATATGGGGGCCTTGAGTTATTCAGTCTCCGGAACTTTGGTATACCTCATTGGTATTGACAATAATAGCCAAACATCAATGTTAGCCAGGTAATATAGACACTATTCTTTCTTAGGGTGGGGATAAGTTTGTGCTGAACTAGCCTTGTCCTACTCTCTGGTTCTTTTGGCCATCGTGTGTGGCTGTAATCAAGAATGCAGGCTTTGTTTATTCAAAAAGCTTTTTGATTTCTATGGTGGAGGGATGAAAATTGGAACCACATCTTTGGATGTTACAAGTGTAAGGTCTAAAGATCTAAATTAAGAGGGGGAGAGAATGAGAAAGGACTACCCATGATGTGCTGTTGAAACAGATAAAATTATGATTTCCCAGCCTTCTATGGATGCTGGTTTCTAGCTGTCAAGCATTGTCTAAATGTCTTAGAAAGATCTGTTCCTTTTACGGCAATCAAAACAGCACAGACATGAGGATACCTCTCAGACTTTTTGCCCAGGAGTCATCACTGATACGTCATGGGAACAAGCATGACTGTTTATTCTCATGATTTTCCTGGTGTTGCAAAAGGATTTAGTAAGCCTAGATTGATCACAAGACTCTCATTTTTCTCCCTTAGTCCTAGATCCTTGACCTATAGCAGTTCTTTTCATTTCCATGAGTGAAGTATATTCCATTATTCATTCACCCAGCCATTTAGAAAATATTTATTCAGTGCATATTACATACCAGGCTCTAGGCCATGCTTGGAGGACACAAAAATGAGCAAAACCAGAAACTTGTTTTCAGGGAATCAGAGCAAGCAGACAAGAAAGTGATCACAACAGCAATATGATTAGGTGGTGATAGTGGTATGAACGTGTGCCTCTGTGGAAATACACAGCAGGAAGTGCTTTACTATGCTTGAAGGTACGAGGGAAGGTTTCCCAACTACATGAAACTTGAAGGATAGGTTTGAAGACTCTGAAGATGGTCAGATCTCCCAGCCCCTCCCTCCTCAACCTCCATGTCTTTAAATGAAAGTCTTCAGATGCTCACCATTTCAATACATTATCTTGACTAGGTGGTAATTCCCAGATTGTTTTTCCTATTTTCTTCATTAAACATATATTTATTAGGCACCTAAGGTACGCATAGCGCTCTACTGGTCACTGAGAACAGTAATGAATGAGATGGATGATGGGCCCGCTGTTGCGGAATGCATATGCTAGCGAGGAAGCTGATCATAATATCATAACCTGAGTACTTATTTAATCATGATTGTGTTGAGCACTATGCATGAGCATTACGAGTGCTCTGGGTCCATGTAACAAGGAACTTGGCAGAATCTGGGGTCACAGAAGTTCCTTGAGCCACTAAACTTTCAACTGAAATATCAGGCACAATATAGAATTTTCCAGAGAAAAAATGGGGAGGTAGGTGAGTGGGAATGTTGCTTTCCTGGCAGAGGGCAGCTTGAGTGAAGGTTCTAGAAACAGAATGAAAGCCAGTCAGTGTCATGCAGAGGTCAGAGAAGAAGGTGTGGTGTGGTTCCAAAGGGCCCGATAGAGGAGTTAGATCATGAGGAGCCTTGTGGGTCAACTTTTTTTTTTTTTAACATCTTTATCGGAGTAAAATTGCTTTACAATGGTGTGTTAGTTTCTGCTATATAACAAAGTGAATCAGCTATACCTATACATATATCTGCATATCACCTCCCTCTTGCCTCTCCCTCCCACCCTCCCTATCCCACCACTCTACGTGGTCACAAAGCACCGAGCTGATCTCCCTGTGCTATGTGGCTGCTTCCCACTAGCTAGCTATTTTACATTTGGTAGTGTATATATGTCCATGCCACTCTCTCACTTCGTCCCAGCTTAACTTCCCCCTCCCTCAAGTCCATTCTCTACGTCTGCGTCTCTATTTCTGTCCTGCCCTTAGGTTCTTCAGAACCATTCTTTTCTTTTTTAGATTCCATATATATGTGTTAGCATATGGTATTTATTTTTCTCTTTCTGACTTACTTCACTCTGTATGACAGCCTCTAGGTCCATCCACCTCACTACAAATAATTCAGTTTCATTTCATTTTATGGCTGAGTAATATTCCACTGTATATATGTGCCACATTTTCTTTATCCATTCATCTGTTGATGGACACTTAGGTTGCTTCCAAGTCCTGGCTATTGTAATTAGAGTCGCAATGAACATTCTGGTACATGACTCTTTTTGAATTATGGTTTCCTCAGTGTATGCCCAGTAGTGGGATTGGTGGGTTGTAGGAAGTTCTATTTTTACTTTTGTAAGGAACCTCCACACTGTTCTCCATAGTGGCTGTATCAATTTACAAACCCACCAATAGTGCAAGAGGGTTCCCTTTTCACCACACCTTCTTCACCATTTATTGTTTGTAGATTTTTTGATGATTGCCATTCTGATTGCTGTGAGGTGATACCTCACTGTAGTTTTGATTTGCAGTTCTCTAATGATTAGTGATGTTGAGCATCCTCTCATGTGTTTGTTGGCAATTTGTATATCTTCTTTGGAGAAATGTCTATTTAGGTCTCCTGCCCAGTTTTGGATTGGATTCTTTGTTTTTTTGATATTGAGCTGCATGAACTGCTTGTATATTTTGGAGATTAATCCTCTGTCAGTTGCTTGGTTTGCAAATATTTTCTCCCATTCTGACGGTTGTCTTTTCGTCTTGTTTATGGTTTCCTTTGCTGTGCAAAAGCATTTAAGTTTCATTAGGTCCCATTTGTTTATTTTTGTTTTTATTTCCATTTCTCTAGGAGGTGAGTCAAAAAGGATCCTGCTGTGATTTATGTCCTAGAGTGTTCTGCCTATGTTTTCCTCTAATAGTTTTATAGTGTCTGGTCTTACATTTAGGTCATTAATCTATTTTGAGTTTATTTTTGTGTATGGTGTTAGGGAGTATTCTAATTTCATTCTTTTACACGTAGCTATCCAGTTTTTCCAGGACAACTTATTGAGGAGGCTGTCTTTTCTCCATTGTACATTCTTGCCTCCTTTATCAAAAATAAGGTGACCATATGTGTGTGGGTTTATCTCTGGGCTTTCTATCCTGTTGCATTGAACTATATTTCTGCTTTTGTGCCAGTACCATACTATCTTGATTACTGTAGCTTTGTAGTATAGTCTGAAGTCCAGGAGCCTGAATCCTCCAGCTCTGTTTTCCTTTCTCCAGATTGCTTTGGCTATTCAGGGTCTTTTGTGTTTCAATACAAATTGTGAAATTTTTTGTTCTAGTTCTGTGAAAAATGCCAGTGGTAGTGTGATAGGGATTGCCTTGACTCTGTAGTTTGCTTTGGGTAGTAGAGTCATTTTCACGATGTTGATTCTTCCGATCCAAGAACATAGTATGTCTCTCCATCTATTTGTATCATCCTTAATTTCTTTCATCAGTGTCTTATAATTTTCTGCATACAGATCGTTTGTCTCCTTTAGGTTTATTCCTAGGTATTTTATTCTTTTTGTTGCAATGGTAAATGGGAGTGTGTCCTTTCTTTCTCGTTCAGATTTTTCATCATTAGTGTATAGGAATGCAAGAGATTTCTATGCATTAATTTTGTATCCTGCTACTTTACCCAATTCATTCATTACCTCTAGTATTTTTCTGCTAGAATCTTTAGGATTCTCTATGTATAGTATCATGTCATCTGCAAACAGTGACAGCTTTACTTCTTCTTTTCTAATTTGGATTCATTTTATTTCTTTTTCTTCTCTGATTGCTGTGGCTACATCTTCTAAAACTATGTTGAATAATAGTGGTGAGAGTGGGCAACCTTATCTTGTTCCTGATCTTAGAGGAAATGGTTTTAGTTTTTCACCATTGAGAATGATGTTTGCTCTGGGTTTGTTGAATATGGCCTTTTTTTGGTTGAGGCAAATTCTCTCCATGCCTACTTTCTGGAGGGTTTTTTTCATAAATGGGTGTTGAATTTTGTCAAAAGCTATTTCTGCATCTATTGAGATGATCATATGGCTTTTCTCCTTCAATTTGTTAATATGGTGTATCACATTGATTGATTTGCATATATTGAAGAATCCTTGCCTTCCTGGAATAAACCCCACTTGATCATGGTTTATGATCCTTTTAATGTGCTGTTAGATTCTGTTTGCTAGTATTTTGTTGAGGATTTTTGCATCTATGTTCATCAGTGATATTGGCCTGTAGTTTTCTTTCTTTGTGACATCCTTGTCTGGTTTTGGTATCAAGGTGATGGTGGCCTCGTAGAATGAGTTTGGGAGTGTTCCTCCCTCTGCTATATTTTGGAAGAGTTTGAGAAGGATAGGTGTTAGCTCTTCTCTAAATGTTTGATAGAATTCGCCTGTGAAGCCATCTGGTCCTGGGCTTTTATTTGTTGGAAGATTATTAATCCCTGTCTCAATTTCAGTGCTTGTTTTTTTTTTTCTGTTTATATTTTCTATTTCTATATATTTTCTAAATTTTCTATGTCTTCCTGGTTCAGTCTTGGAAGGCTGTGCTTTTCTAAGGATTTGTCCATTTCTTCCAGGTTGTCAATTTTCCTGGCATATAGTTGCTTGTAGTAATGTCTCATGATCCTTTGTATTTCTGCAGTTTCAGTTGTCACTTCTCCTTTTTCATTTTTAATTCTGTTGATTTGAGTCTTTTCCCTTTCTTTCTTAATGAGGCTGAGTAGTGGTTTATCCATTTTGTTTACCTTCTCAAAGACCCAGTTTTAATTGTATTGATTTTTGGTATCGTTTCCTTCATTTCTTTTTCATTTATTTCTGTTCTGATCTTTATGATTTCTTTTCTTCTGCTAAATTTCAGAGGGGGGGTTGTTCTTCTTTGTCTAATTGCTTTAGGTGTAAGGTTAGGTTGTTTATTTGAGATGTTTTTGTTTCTTGAGGTAGCACTGTATTGCTATAAACTTCCCTCTTAGAACTGCTTGTGCTGCATCCCATAGATTTTGGTTTGTCATGTTTTTATTGTCATTTGTTTCTAGTTATTTTTTGATTTCCTCTTTAATTTTTTCAGTGATCTCTTGTTTATTTAGTAGTGTATTATGTAGCCTCCATATCTTTGTATTTTTTACAGATTTTTTCCTGTAATTGATATCTAGTCTCATAGCATTGTGGTCGAAAAGGTACTTGTTATGATTTCAATTTTATTAAATTTACTGAGGCTTGATTTGTGACCCAAGATATTATCTAACCTGGAAAATATTCCATGAGCACTTGAGAAGAAAGTATATTCTGTTGTTTTTAGATGGAATGTCCTATAAATATCAATTAAGTCCATCTTCTATAATGTGTCATTTAAAGCTTGTGCTTCCTTATTTATTTCTGTTTTGGAGGATCTGTCTATTGGTGAAAGTGGGGTGTTAAAGTCCCCTTCTATGACTGTATAACTGTCGATTTCCTCTTTTATGGCTGTTAGCATTTGCCTTATGTATTGAGGTGCTCCTATGTTGGGTGCATAAATATTTACAATTGTTATATATTCTTCTTGGATTGACCCCTTGGTCATTATATAGTGTCCTTCTCTGTCTGTTGTATAGTCTTTATTTTAATGTCTATTTTTTTCTGATATGAGAATTGCTACTCTAGCTTTCTTTTCATTTCAATTTGCCTGGAATATCTTTTTCCTTCCCTTCACTTTCAGTCTGTATGTGTCCCTAGGTCTGAAGTGGGTCTCTTGTAGACAGCATATATACAGGTCTCATTTTTGTATCTATTCAGGCAGTCTATGTCTTTTGGTTGGAGCTTTTAATCCACTTGCATTTAAGGTAGTTATCGATATGTATGTTCCTTTTGGCATTTTCTTAATTATTTTGAGTTTGTTATTGTAGGTCTTTTCCTTGTCTTGTGTTTCCTGCCTAGTGAAGTTCCTTTAGCATTTGTTGTAAAGCTAGTTTGGTGGTCTGAATTCTCTTAGCTTTTGCTTCTCTGTAAAGTTTTTGATTTCTCCATCGAATCTGAATGAGATCTTTGCTGCATAGAGTAACCTTGGTTGTAGGTTTTTCCCTTTCATCTCTTTCAATATGTCCTGACACTCCCTTCTGGCTTGCAGAGTTTCTGCTGAAAGATCAGCTGTTAACCTTATGGGGATTCCCTTGTATGTTATTTGTAGTTTTTCCCTTGCTACTTTTAATATTTTTTCTTTGTATTCAATTTTTGATAGTTTAATTAATATGTGTCTTGGTGTGTTTCTCCTTGTATTTATCCTGTATGGGACTCTCTGCCTCTCCTGGACTTGATTGACTATTTCCTTTCCCATATTAGGGAAGTTTTCAACTATAATCTCTTCAAATAATTTCTCAGTCCCTTTCTTTTTTTCTTCTTCTTCTGGGACCCCTATAATTTGAATTTTGGTGTGTTTAATGTTGTCCCAGATGTCTCTGAGACTGTCCTCAATTCTTTTCATTCTTTTTTCTTTTTTCTGCTCTGTGGTAGTTATTTCAACTATTTTATTTTCCAGGTCACTTATCCGTTTTCCTGCCTCAGTTATTTGGCTATTGATTCCTTCTAGAGAATTTTTGATTTCATATATTGTATTGTTCATCATTGTTTGTTTTCTCTTTAGTCCTTCTTGGTCCTTGTTAAACGTTTCTTGTATTTTCTCCCTTGTATTTCCAAGATTTTGGGTCATTTTTACTATCTTTACTCTGAATTCTTTTTCAGGTAGATTGCCAATTTCCTCTTCATTTGTTTTGTCTGGTGGCTTTTTACCTTGCTCCTTCATCTGCTGTGTGTTTCTCTCTCTTCTCATTTTGCTTACCTTACTATGTTTGGGCTCTCCTTTTTGCAGGCTGCAGGTTCGTAGTTCCCATTGTTTTTGGTGGCTAAGGTTGGTTCATTGAGTTGTGTAGGCCTCCTTGTGGAGGGGAGTGGTTCCTGTGTTCTGGTGGATGAGGCTGTATCTTGTCTTTCTTGTCATCAGGGATGCATCTGGTGGTTTGTTTTGGGGTGTCTGTGACCTTATTATGATTTTAGGCAGCCTCTCTGCTAATGGGTGGGGTTGTGGTCCTGTCTTTCTAGTTGTTTGGCATAGGGTGTCTAGCCCTGTAGTTTGCTTGTCGTTGAGTGGAGCTTGGTCTTTGTTGTGATGGAGATCTCTGGGAGAGCTTCTGCCATTTCATATTACATGTAGCCAGGAGGTCTCTGGTGGACCATTGTCCTGAACTCTGCTCTCCCACCTCAGAGGCACAGGACTGACACCAGGCCAGAGCACCAAGACCCTGTCATCCACATGGCTCAGAATAGAAGGGAGAAAAAGAGAAAGAAAGAAAGAATGAAAAAATAAAATAAAGTTATTAAAATTAAAAATTTATTAAAAATAAAAAAATTGAAAAGTAATTTTAATAAAAGAAAGAAAGAAAGAAAAGAGCAACCAAACCAAGAAATCAAATCCACCAATGATAACAAGTGCTATAAAACTAAACTAAAAAACAAAGAAGGAAACCAAAAAAATGGATAGACAGAACCTAGAACAAATGGTAAAAGCAAATCTATACGGACAAAATCACACAAAGTCCATTGCCTCAATTTTGTGATGCTTTGTTGTCTATTCAGGTATTTCAGAGATGCAGGGTACATCAATTTTATTGTGGAGATTTAATCCACTGCACCTGAGGCTGCTGGGAGAAATTTCCCTTTCTCTTCTTTGTTCGCACAGCTCCTGGGGTGCAGCTTTGGATTTGGCCCCGCCTCTGCGTGTAAGTCACCTGAGGGTGTCTGTTCTTCGCTCAGAGAGGATGGGGTTGAAGTAGCAGCTGATTAGGGGGCTCTGGCTCACTCAGGCCGTGGGCGAGGGTTCTGAACGGAATGCGGGGTAAGCCTGCAATGGCAGAGGCTGGCATGACTTTGCAACAGCCTGAGGCGCACCGTGTGTTCTCCTGGGGAAGTTGTCCCTGGATCATGGGACCCTGGCAGTGTCAGGATGCACAGGCTCCTGGGAGGGGAGGTGTGGACAGTGACCTGTGCCTGCACACAGGCTTCTTGGTGGTGGCAGCAGCCTTAGCGTCTCATGCCCGTCTCTGGGGTCCGTGCTGATAGCCACAGCTCACGCCCATCTCTGGAGCTTGTTTAGGCGGTGCTCTGAATCCCCTCTCCTCACACACCCCAAAACAATGGTCTCTTGCCTGTTAGGCAGGTCCAGAATTTTTCCCAGACTCCCTCCCGGCTAGCCGTGGTGCACTAGCCCCCTTCAGGCTGTGTTCATGCCGCCAACCCCAGTCCTCTCCCTGGGATCCGACCTCCGAAGCCCGAGCCTCAGCTCCCAGCCCCTATCCGCCCCAGCGGGTAAGCAGACAAGCCTCTCGGGCTGCTGAGTGCCGGTCGGCACCGCTCCTCTGTGCGGGAATCTCCCCGCTTTGCCCTCCGCGCCCCTGTTGCCGCGCTCTCCTCTGCGGCTCCGAAGTTCCCCCCATCCTCTGCCCCACCCGTCTCCGCCAGTGAAGGCCTTCGTAGTGTGTGGAGACCTTTCCTCCTTCACAGCTCCCTCCCACTGGTGCAGGTGCCGTCCCTATTCTTTTGTCTCTGTTTTTAATTAATCTTTTCTTTTGCCCTACCCAGGTACGTGGGGAGTTTCTAGCCTTTTGGGAGGTCTGAGGTCTTCTGCCAGCATTCAGTAGGTGTTCTGTAGGGGTTGTTCCACGTGTAGATGTATTTCTGATGTATTTGTGGGGAGGAAGGTGATCTCCACGTCTTACTCCTCCGCCATCTTGAAGGCCTCTCATCTTAAAGATGTTGGAAAGGGGAAAAAGCTGAAGCTTTTAAGCGTTGGGTGGGGCATGGGGATCCTATGACGAGATCTCCAAACTGCATTTAGAAAATAGCCCTCAGACTGTTTGGTGATTTGATCAAAGGAAAATTCCTCCAGGGCCCTTTTACATACCAGTCTGTGTTCCTTAATGCAACCTGAACATAAGATTAAATAGATAAATTCTCAACAGTGACCAGAGCTATGTCTCAGGCTCTTGTCAGCTGTTCTAAGGGACTCAGCAGTCAGCAGAAGACACCCATTGAGGGAGGCATCTCTGGGAAGCATCATGGAAATCTTATTGTTTTCTCATTGTTTTAGACTGCCACTCATTTTCAGCCTTGCTATTATCTGCTTTTCTTTAGAAAGCCCTTAGAAAGCTTTCATACCAGAATAAACCAAAACACCTTGATGTTCATGCTTTTCCCTTTAAGCAATTGCAAATGTATTCTCTTCACTTCACAGCTAGCCTCCAACATTAAAGACATTCTCTGGACAGTGGATGCATAATTGTGTACCCTGTAACAGCACAGTCGTTTCTCTGTTCTGCCCAGAACTGCTCTCACTCCAGCTGTTTTTATTGCCAAATGCTACTCTAAACTTTAGCTAAGGTATTTGAGGATGCATATTTATCACACAGGCTCTAATTATAGGGAAGGCCTTACTTAAATAAGCAATTAGTTAGTCTCAACTTGATTACTGGACCAAGCTAATTGGTATTCTTGATTCCAGCTTCCACCTCCTCTGATGCATTCAACAAAATAGGATGGACCAGCCATGGGCAGAATTGTGCAGGCTAGTGAATCGTTGAGCCCTTTCTGTACGTTCCTCCTTTCTTCCATTTCTTTCCTCCTATGAGACACAACTCCCTATAAGCTGCCTGCTGAGGGTCCCGAAAAGATCTTCAGTCCCAGCTTTCGTGGACTGTGACCTTCCTTCCTTCTTCCCCCAAAACTTCCTTGTTGTGGGTCTCATTCTCTAATCTCTACATTTCAGCAGATTAAACAATATGTTGTTTTGAGCTAAGGTGTCAAGAGCTGATTATAATTTATAATGCCACCTTCTCAGAAAACATTTACATTTTTTAACGTTAGCCTTTAGAGTTTTAACAGAGCTTTGAGTACTATGGCAATGCCAAAATACTGTGGCATGAACATAAAGGAGGTGGCTTGGAATAGAAGAAATGTTCCCATTTGAGTAGTGTTTTAAAGTTACAAATTATTTTTACCTTGGTATTTAATCTTTTTAACAACCTTGTAGGTGGGTAAAAGAGAGGACTGAAGTAAGAATATCTACTTGATTCCCTCCACAAGACATTGCAACAAGATACAGCTATTACCATATCTTTTCTTTTTTTTCTTTTTTTTTGCGGTACGCAGGCCTCTCACTGCTGTGTCCTCTCCCGTTGCGGAGCACAGGCTCCGGACACGCAGGCTCAGCGGCCATGGCTCACGGGCTCAGCCGCTCCGCAGAATGTGGGATCTTCCCGGACCGGGGCACGAACCCGTGTCCCCTGCCTCGGCAGGCGGACTCTCAACTGCTGCGCCACCAGGGAAGCCCTATTACCGTATCTTGATGGAATTTAGACTACAGTGAGTACTATGCAATAAGAATGTCATATTTATTTACTTATATGCCAGCTCTTACAACAAAAAGACATATGGAACAAAATTAGTATAATAGCATCATAAAGAAAAATCATGAGCTAGAAAGGGATGTGGAGGTAAACTAATTCAAAGAATTAGGATTAGATTTATTATGATGATGAAGTATAAGATTGTGTTATCGGCTTCCTAGAAGGCAAGTCAAAAAGAGAAAGGTGATGGATCTATTAGTCTTACAGTCAGAAAGAATAGGTGTTGGTAAGGAGTGTCAACATTTTTTGTTTTCTGGGCATTAAATTTGGAAAGGTCTTTCTCATACTTTTTTTTGTGTGTGTGTGGTATGCGGGCCTCTCACTGCTGTGGCCTCTCCCGTTGCAGAGCACAGGCTCCGGACGTGCAGGCTCAGTGGCCATGGCGCATGGGCCCAGCCGCCCCGCGGCATGTGGGATCTTCCCGGACCGGAGCACGAACCCGTGTCCCCTGCATCGGCAGGCAGACTCTCAACCACTGTGCCACCAGGGAAGCCCCTCATACAACTTTTTATGGAATGTATACTGAATGATGAAATGTATGCTGAATGATAACAGCCTCAGTAGCTGTTATTTTACACATCAAGTATAATTGGATGCTGGCTCTCTCCATTCTGGATTCCAGCTCAGGGCATTTTAAGGGTTTGCTCCTATGCCGTCTGGCTGGAATCTTAGTCCGTCCTCCTTGCAGCTCTGTGAGAAATCTTACCTGCTATTCTGTGCTGACCACATTTCTTCCTCCCCACTATTCATTCCGACTGTTGTCTTTTCTCCCTGCTCTGGTGTCTGCTCTCGTTCTACTCACTACCTTAGAGATGCCAGCACTGGCCTCCTCCTGCCAGCTTTTGCAGGCTGCCCACATGACAGTGTTGACATGCTCTTGAAATCAAAGTATCCTTTGGGGGCTATTTTCCCTATTGATGTCACATTGTCTTCTTTATTTTCCAACTTAGTCTGTACTTCCCTGTTGTGTGGCTTGCTTTTAAGAGAGGGGGGATCCCATCGGAGTGTGGGTGGGCCCCTAGTGATGCAGTTCTTTCAGCATTACTGGTCTTCCCAACACCTCCAGAAGCTCCAGGCTTCATGTAGCTTGACATGTCTGACCTCTTTTTCACTTGTAGCCATTCTCACAGGAGTTCTCTTTTCTCTAGCTCTGCCTCAGTGTATCTTATATGTTTGTATGAGATTGAACTTCACTGTGAACATGCTTAAAAAGTTTATTCCCATGAGGCAGTTTTGGACCAAGAGGAGCAGGGAACATGGCTTGCTAGCAAAATGTTACATAACTCAACATACCAGCATACATAAGCCTCAGCTCCACCCCAGCTAAGATCTCATTGAATAATGGAGCAGAAGTGGATTTCAAAAATTCTGTTTCTTATAGCAACCTCTGATAATAGTCATTAAAGAGCAATTCAGTGAGGAGTGTTCTATGAGCCAAATGTACAAGTACATAGCTTTCTAGCTTTTTAACTTGGTCCAAGGAATGGCTTTTCAACAGAGGAGTGAATGGATAGTTCTGAAACCATGCTTACTTTTATGAGATTGGAAAAATCGATTCTGCGTCTTATTTCTACCACATGGATGTAATTGATGTTGTGCTAACCATGGAAGAGCAAAGAAAACGCTTTGTTTCCTTATTAAAATTCCCAGTGGTCATTTTGTTGAGAAATTCTAAACAGTGTCTTTCTTAATAGGCAATCTCATTTCCTGCAGCCTTGCTCTTGATTGAATGTGGAACATCTGAGGACAGGGGGCGATTAATGGAGGATGGCCATTGTTCATTCTTAGTGGGCAGCTGTGATAGATTGAATGCCACTGGCTGCCTTGCACTAGGTTTTCTGGCAAATCCTGTCTCTGACAATACACTATCCAGAGTATTGATTATGCTAACCTCTAGTTGTAAATTCATGTCTGGAGTGAAGACTTGCAATAAGGCCCATTTGTCAAGCACAGGATTAATCAAAGATTATAATTGGCATTAATGAGTCCTCAGTAAAAGAACAGGATTGGAATGCCAGTTAAAGATTGGCCCAGGTCAGTGCATGCATCCATCATCACCATCTGAAAGGGAAGCTGACAGCTGTGCAGGGAATTAGGGGAGTTGCTGCTAGGATATTTCCCTTCTTGATGGGCAGGTGCCCACAGTCCCCATTATGAATTATGTTTAGAATGATTGGATGACCTTTTGGCAAGGCTCAGTACTATCATCCCTTAATCTTCTCGTGTGGGAAATCCATTCAAAAAGTAATTTAGAAGCTTACAAAGAGGAAGCAGAGGGCCAGTTAAAACTTAATTCCAGAACCTTGGGTTTCTCAGTCACAGTTCTGCAGATATTTTGAGTGTGTATTTGAGAAGCAAAATCAAGACCTCTCTCTGCTACTTCTCCACCCAAGGATCAATATCAAAAAGCATTGAAGAGACCCCTTTCCCTTTCGTGGGATTCCATCTTTTGGGTACCATCTGTGTTTTATTTCCACTATGTCAATGAGGTGACATCTCGCTCTTTTGCTTTCCTCTTCTCTTTTTTTGGTCATATTCTTAACCATAAGGCTAGAATTAAAGTGGGCTAGCAGTTGTTTCCACCTGGAAAAAGGCTCTGTCCTATCTTTCTCTGGCTCCCTTCATCTTGTTTGTTTGCTTTTGTTTTTTTTTTCTCACACCACTGATGAGAGACAAGACAGTTGAGCTTTTGCTAACTCAGCAAGAAGTACCTTTCTTGCACCTGTCCGACCTTGTAGAAGGGCCAGCAGGAGCACAGTGAGGCTCAGGGAAAAGGAAACCTTAGATCTCTCAAGCTGTCCTCCCACCTTCATGCAATCTAGTATAGTGTACAAGGGCAGGGGGACAAAACCTACGCCTATGGTCAAGTTCTAGTTTGCCTGGCCTTGTCTCTGTGCATACATTTCCTCTGTGAACTTCTATTTTGTGTCCGAGTTACCTTTCAATCTTCACGTCCCTAACATTCTGGAATCTCACAAATACATAAGGCTTCATTATTAATATTGGCTACATTTTAAAAACCTGCCAAATGTTCTCTGATTCCTTAATCCCCACTTCATTATGTTTTCTTGGCTTTGCATTTCTGAGGGATTTTATTACTTTTCACCCTTAATATAACTCACTCTTCTTCTTGAGATGAGGTCTCTGCAAAAGGTGCAGTTATTTTATAAGGGCCAAAGAAGATCGTTTCATTCTCAAATCCCCAAACCTATTCTCCAATTTCAAACAGACATTTTGTGGTTCATATTGTGTCGTTGTAAGGATACATGGAACATCAGAAATCCATGTCTTCATGTATGTTGTACTTTATTGGCTGATAGGAGCAGTATCATCTGGAAAGGCCATTCAATCATGCATTCTTTCATCCAGTAATGGTTAAATATTTCCCATATGTGCCAAACGTTGTGCCAAGGGTGGATGATGCAGTGGTGACAAAGAAAGACAAGGTCCCTAAACTCATGGAGTATACATTCTGAATTAATGTTAAATTACACTGTATGCTGAGAAGAGGCAGTAAAATAGGCACAGTACCTGATGTCTTAAAGAGCTTCAATGACTGAACGATTGTATGTTATATTTATAAACGAGTTAAGTGTGTGCATGAGGGCACCTGTATAGTCAAATTGTAATTACTTTCTTGACTCACAGCCAAGTTAGAAAAAACTATCTCCTCATATTCAAGCTGATATGTTCAGAGACATAAGTTATTTCTGCACACACACAAAATGTTGCTGTTCATAATTGAAGGTTCAGTTAGAGTGTCTGGCATAGAGCATGTACATGATGTATTTTTAATGTTACTAGCAGTATTTATAGTGCTAATAATAATTGCTACATTTACATGCCCACTGTGTAGCATTGCACTAAACAACTATGTATCAGCTCATGTAACTTTCAGAACAATTCTGTAAGACAGATATCACTATCCAGATTTCAAAGATGAGGTTATAAGAGGTTAGATAATTTATTTTCAGTAACATCATTAGTAAGTGACAGAACTTGGATTTAAATCAGTGACCACCAGACTCCAAGGCTTGTATTCTTTTTGCTAAATTCCTTTTTCTTGACGTCTTGACAACCATCTTCTTGGTGGATCTTTCAAGCATGGGTATGAGTGTATGCATGGCCTACTGCCTCTGACTTCCCCCCAGTAAATTGTATAAAATCCCAAAGTCCTTTTGTGTTGTAAACTCAACTGACATGTTAAAAACTTTAGTTAGCACGGGACAGTGTCATCAGCAGAATCACCTTATTATGGTAAGAAATAAACATAGCTCTTTTCCTTAATCTCTACACACATGTACGCACACATACGGAGAGAGAGAATTTTCAAAAACACTTGCAAATGCATTTTTTAACCTTTAATATTTCCATTAGTCTAATTACATATGAGCTTACTGCAGTGTGTCAGAAGGTTGTCTCAACATCCATCCCATCAATGTTGTGGTTAATCCCATGGCACTTTTTTGACATATTTTTTTAAAGTTTTTCTTGTTTATTCAGGGAAGGTTTTTTTTTTTTTTTAACAATTTATATAATCTTTTTTCTCTTTAGAGAAAAATATCTTTAGGTTTCATTGCCATAACATACAACCCAAAGCCCCAACTAAGGAGCCCATCTTAAAATAAATCACCAATTATTATAAATCATGAATATTAAACACTATCTTTAATTAAAAGGCTCATTATATACAAGATAGTGGTTCTAGCCATTGAACCAATTTTCATTCCATCATCAATTTTGTTTGGTCTTCAATAGCACCAGTTGAGATACCCTTCATTGTTAGCACCACATAAAAAGAGAGCTTATGCAATCATTTGAGCCACTCAAATGAACAGTGTAGACATTGTGTGATAATTTAATTTACCTAGTTGAGTAATTCTCTCTAATCTCCCCCTTTTCCCTAAAGTGACATAAAGAAAAAGTTTAAGAATGAACCATGATTTCATTAAGGATTATATAAATCCAGCCATTCGTCCCTCTCTCTGGCATACTGTGGGTCAATATTACTTAGGAAATGTACCATTATTGTTATATTAGCCCACATATGGAATGGATTTGTTGTGGTGGACGTCGTTTTAAGAGCCTTATTGAAGTAATTCTGTACAGGAGCTGAGACAGAAAGTAGATGGGTATTGCTCTTGAGGTTAGAAATTTGCAGTGCTTATCTGCCATAATCAATTATACAGGGCAGTAGAAAGGTTCATTAATGAGAAGAACTAGTAAATTAGGGAAAACACAAATCTATGAAGGTAGGGAGATTGTTTTCAACCAGGAATTTTCTTTTTCTACCATTCATGAATCCTGAGTATTGTCACCATTGATAGCCACTCCATCAAGAATGAAGAATAAAGAAAATGTGGATACCATCAAAATAAAATGTAAACATAGGATGTGGCAACCTCTCCAAACTATGTCTCATAGTGTGGAAAACACAGTGGACTCGGGATATGAACTCAGGTTCAGCAGCCTGCTTTTGCAGTCTCCTAGTTATGGCATCTCAAGGAAAGTCACTGAACTTCTCAGAACCTGTTTCATTATCTCTAAGGGTGGGATGCTAATTCCACTGTCACATACTTGTGGGGAAGATCAAAAGAGAGTGTTTGGAAGGTGCTCAAAAATCACAAAGTGCCATCTAAATGAGAGGGGTTATGGTGCTGATGCCAGATTCCTTGGCTGCTGTCTCAGGGACTTGAGCTCAGAGTATCCGTCTTTCCTAACTCTTGGGCAGGAGAAGGAAGTACACAGGTTTAATTTCACAGTAACCATTGGATATGGTAATGACAACTCAGTAAAGTTAGGGAGAATCTAGAAGGCTGGAGAAGGACCTCAGGAAACCCTTTATGACGATGCATGAGGCTCCGTTACCCCTCCCAGAGTACCCAACCCAATCTGGGCTCTGAAGTCAGACAGTCGGACCAGAATTGGAATCTTAGCTCTGCCACTCATTGGTTGTGTAAGCTTAGGAAAGTCACTTCAGCTTTTAGTTTCATTTTCCTCTTTTATAAATTGGGGTTAATTACACCTACTAGCTGCTTGTGAGAATTAAATTATATAAAACATTCCAGGTATTTACCTATTGACTGGCCTGTATAAAATGCTCCATAGTAGTGTGCTGTTAATCATTCTATGAGACATATCCTCTTCATGTTCAGTAAGTGGCTTTACTGGACATGCTCTGGGTTCAGACCTCACAAGCCAGGATGCTTTCTTCCAGGAAATTCTCAACCCAGAACCTGGAAGAATGTGAGGTTCTCACTGTCTGGGCTGCTGCCATATATGCAAATCTTTGCTTTCCTTCCTGGAGCACAGGAATCTTATATACAGGAGTCAAGCTCCAGAATCATCTGAGTTTTGTGCTAGTGGTCCCCTCAAATCTGATTCCTTATGAGCACGGCAGTTTGATATAGATTATGTGTACAGACATGTGGACATGTGTAAGAGAGATTATGGATAAAAAATGAGGGTGAGTGATGAGTGACACCCCATAAGAGAATGAGAAACAGATAACTGAATACACTTATTTTTCAGTCTCCTTGGCTGGGCTTAAATGAGCCCCAGTCAATCCTCAGCCTGCCTTCCTTGTCTCACCAGATGCTAGCCATCTCCCTGCTCACCATTACACTGACTCTTCCTTCTACTCCCTCCCTCCCAGTTTCCTCTACACATTGTAGGATTCCAAGCCTTAGAGGCTTTGTAGATCACTGCGCCTTCTGCCCAGAGGTGCCTTCTGTGCTTCTTAACTGCTTAGTGAATTCCTGTGCATCCTTCAAGACTCAGACCAAATATCACTCTTTGGAGAAATCCTTTCTAATGTTTTTCAGACTGATCATCTCTTCCTCATACAGCTTTTCTGGTACTGTGTAGATAACAATAAAATAAAGTTAAAAATATTAAAAACTAACATGATTGAGAATCTACTATATACTAAGCACTCTTCAGGTCATATGTTATTTCATGCACACATAAACCTATGAAGCAGGTTCTGTAATTATGTCTATTTTATAGATGAGGAAAGTAAGGCTCAGAAAATTTAAGTAAATTTTTGCCCAAGGTCACAAGTATAGTAATCAGAATTCAATGTGTGTCTAAAGCTTGTGCTCTTACCCACTAGGGTTCTGTTTATTTCATGGCATAATATCTCCTCTACTAGGCTGAGGTTATTGTCTTATTCCTCTTTAGATCTCTCCTTGGCATGAAGTAGGAATTTAATAATTGTTTCCTGAATAAATGTTGACATGCACTCTCAATAAATATTTATTGAGTGATCGTTAAGCAGTAGCACTTACATTTAGGTGATTTGACAAACCATATTCTTCATTATTGAAGTACATTAATGGCGCTATAATTTTACAGTTTGGATTGATTTTTTTGTGCATTTACTTATTAAAAACATATCTCAGAAATACTTATGGATACCATGGATTTTAGTCTTTAATGCATGCTATTTTATAATGCATAATGTCAGCTGCAGAGATTTCTTTTTATTTTCTCTAATTAAAGGGGTGTTGGGGGGAGAAGGGAGATGTTTTTTTCACCTTCGAGATTTGCTTTTGGAGCATCTCTCCCTAGTTTCAAGAAGCAATTATCCTTCTAGGTACAGCGTTTGAGAGAAAGAATCAAATTAAATCATACAATTGTGAGAGTAGCTTCCTCCTCTTAGTTCCTAGGCTGAGAGATATATTTAGGATTTGATTTTTAAATTTGGACTTTGGAGCTTGGTTCAGATATCTGATCATGAATTCAAGTATCTGAAGAGTATCATGGAGATAATTAATATTCACTGGATTTACCTGAAGCTAATATAAATACTGTAAATGAACTATACCTCAATAAAAAATATTCATTGGATTTAATTGATTTAGCACAGGTAATATACTTTGTGTCAAAGGGAATATACTTTCTTAGTTCTGAATTTCAGAACACATGGATCCAAAGACATATCTGATGTTATCAGCTGATTTTATTGAAAAGATTACACTGAGAAAATGGACAGGCATTTATGTTATCAGGAGAGGAAACGTAAGCTTATATTAAATATGGGAATGTATTTCTAAGAAGGTTATATTTATTTATTATTTTTTAAAAATTAAAAACAATTATTGAAGTATAGTTGATTTATAATGTGTTAGTTTCTGGTATACAGCAAAGTGATTCAGTTTTATATATATATATATATATATATATATATATATATCCTTCCTGAAATGATGGAAATAGTCTTCTGTGCTGAGCAGTGTGGTAGCCATTCGCTTCATGGGGCTGCTGAGCCCCTGAAATGGGCTAACGTGACTGAGGAACTGAATTCTTAACTTTTAAAAAATTTTATTGATATATAATTGATTTACAATGTTGTGTTAATTTATGCTGTACAGCAAAGTGATTCAGTTATACATATATATAATTCTTTTTAATATTCCTTTCCATTATGGTTTATTAAAAGGTATTGAATATAGTTCCCTGTACTATATAGTAGGACCTTGTTGTTTATCTGTTTTATATATAGTAGTTTGTATCTGCTAATTCCAAACTACTAATTTATCCTTCCCTCACCCTTTCCCCTTTGGTAACCATAAGTTTATTTTCTGTCTGTGAGTCTGTTTCTGTTTTGTAAATAAATTCATTTGCATTAATTTTTAGATTCCTCATATAAGTGATATGATATTTGTCTTTCTCTGACTTGCTTCACTTAGTATGATAATCTGTAGGTCCATCCATGTTGCTGCAAATGGCATTATATCATTATTTTTTTAATAGCTGAATAGCATTCCATGGTATATATTAATATATGCCACATCTTATTCATCCATTCATCTGTCATTGGATATTTAGGTTGCTTCCATGTCTTGGCTATTGTAAATTGTGCTACTGTAAACATTGGGATGTATGTATAAGAAGGTTATATTTAAAATCAATCTGTCTGCCATAATAGTCAAATCAGGTTAAAAAAAAAAAGTCAAATAGTCAAACTGTTTGGATTAGACTGCTCTAAGCTAGCATTTCAAGTTTTTCCCTCCTAAAGTCTAACCATATTATATCCTCTCCTCATTATTGATTAATTTGTAAAAGAAAAAAATATATATTAATATGGTAGCTACTCCAGATTGCCTAATCAAAGGTCTTTCTCAGCTTCCTTCTCCCTGGCCTGCTCAATGATAGAGAACCACTTTCACTGCTTTCTTTATATCAATGGGTGTCCATGTTTCCAAATTATGGTCAGTGACATATGAGAGAAATCTGCTGGTGACTTCTGGGAAAACATTTACTTCCCTAATTTAAAAGTACATAGGCAGCTGCTGCGATTTCTTTATACCCTTATTTCTGCCTGGAATTTGAAGATGATGCCCACAGATGTGGCAGTTTCTTTAACTTTGAGCTGCTAAGTATGAAGAGAAAAGTGAACATGTTAAGGACACCAGCGTAAAGAGAAAGAGCCTGGGCCCTTGATGGCATAGTTGTATAACCAAGGTCAGGAATTGATTGCCTTGGCTTCTTATTATGCAAGTATAGAAGATTCATTTGTGTAAGCCATAATTAATGAGGTTCTCTGTCACTTTCACCCAAGAAGTCAACATCTAGAATTGGAGGAGAAGCTTCAGGAGGACTTAAGGAAGCACCTGAGAGTTAGAGGGGAAGTGAACTGCCCCTTTTTATTCTCAGAAAGGAGCATTTCGGTTCTACCTTGTCCCCATATCAAGATAAGAATAAGAGCAGTATTATCAGCCTAACTTGTGACCCTTCCCTGGAAGCCAATCAACTATGACTATGATTGAGAGAGAAAATATCTGGGTAAATTTCTTCTTCATTTCTTGAGGAAAATGCATCTTGAGATCATCAGGACTGCGTAAAACCTGTTGGTTAAATTCTGTTTGAGGGTTTACCTAATGTGACTCCATGAAAAAGTCCCTGTGCTTCATTTATTCATTTAATAAATATTTATTGAATATCAGCAAAACCTAACATAGCCTCTCTTATATAGATTGTAGCCCGATGAGAGACTGTGTATGTATGTATATGCATGTGTGCATATATATATGCACAAATGTATATATTTTATATTTATATTTGTATTATAAAAATGAACACACTTTTACAAGCTAAGGTAAGTGCTATGAAATAAAGGGACACAGTTCTAAGAGTACATGTAATAAGCCCATCTGGTTTTTGACATGCTACCAGATGGAAGACAAGTCCTGTGAAAGTGATACTTGAGTAATAAAGGATGAGCGGGTGTTAACTAAGCATAGAAGAGGAGGGAAAAGCATTCCCAGAAAAAGGAAGAGCCTGCACAGGGGCTCAAGACAGAAGGCAGTGTGGTGAGTTTGAGGATCTCAAAGATCATTGTGATTGGAGTGCTGAGAATAAGGGAAAGTCTGGAGAGGCAGACAGGAGCCAGGGCTTTGTGGTCTACCTTAGAGTCTTTGGTCTTTATCCTAAGAACTGTGAGAAGCCATTGAAGGGTTTAAACTAGATTCATAAATACTTTAGTGCTTTGAGAAGGTCAATCTGGCTGCATCATGGAACATGGATGAGCAGGGAGCCAGTCTAAATGCATTTAGATGATTGAGACTCTTGCATTAATTCATGGGGGAGATGACGGTAGTTTGGTCTAGTTGTTGGTCGTGGCTGTGCTGTTGTTGGAGGTGGGAGAAATGGATGGCTCTGAGAATTATATTCAGGAGGTAAATGGGCAGACCTGGTGCTAGTTTGGGTATGAATTGCACAGTAAAAGGGGCTATGGTGATTGACCCCAAAGTCCTTTGCTTGCTACCTAGATGGATCATGATACTACTCTCTCAGATTAAGAACATAGAAAGAGAACCAGAATCAGAGGAGAATGTTGTATGTCATTCCTGGATACACTGATTGTGTTTTAACGGGCTTACAGAGGGGTAGTGGTGGAGGCAGATGATAAAATGTGATGGAAAATCTTCGGTCACATTCACTAATCTGTTTGTTATTGGCAATGTTTTTATTATTATTTTTGATGTCTTTAATTGACCATGAATTTCTTACTGACATGGAGGGTCTCAGGATAAATTGCCTGTTTACAGCATCTAATGACTTCTTCTAAGATGTTGTTCTTTGGGGGATGGTTCTCCTCACCTGCTCAGAGCCTTTTTGTAGATAAAAATACACCTGATTCTGACCTAATATATGGGATATATTTGATTTAAAAGAGTAAAGTCTCTTTTTCCCACTGGTTCTGCTAGGGGAAAATCTATATTTAGAAAATGATTATCTTTTTTTATAGTCTTTATTTTTTAGAAGTTTTAGATTTTCAGAAATATTGAAGAGATAGTGTGGAAAATCCCATATATCCTCAACATAATTTATTATTAACATCTTACATTAGTGTGGTACATTTGTTATAATCAATTAACCAATGTTGGTACATTATGAATAATTAAAGTCTATACTCTATTTTTATTTCCTTGATTTCTACCTAATGTCCTTTTTCTCATTCAGGATCATTCAGTTATCATAGTACAGTTAGTTGTCTTGTCTTCTTGGGCTCCTCTTGGTGGTGACAGTTTCTCAACTTTTCTTGTTTTTCATAACCTTAACAGTTTTGTGTGGTACTGACCAGGTATATTGTAGGATGCCCCTATTCTGAAACTTAATGTTTTTCTCATCATTAGACTGGGATTGTGGGTTTTGGGAGGAAGAATGCAGGTGAAGTGTTATTCTCATGATATTGTATCAAGAGTACATAGTATCAACATGACTTACCACTGTTGATGCTACCTTTGATCATGTAGCTGAGATAATGTTTGTAAGGTTTCTCTACTGTAAAGTTACTGCCCACCCCCTGCCGCCTTCCTATACTGTACTCTTTGGAAGTTAAGTCACTATGCACAGCCCATTCAAGGAGTGGAGAGTTATTTGGAATTCTTCAGCATGGGAGATTTCTCTTCTTATTTATTTATTCAATCACTTGCTTATATCCTTGGACTCTTGGAAATGTATTTTTAACTTTAGGTTAAAATACAATGCTATTTTATTTATTCTATTTCTTAAACTATTCCAGCCCTGGCTATTAGGAGCTCTTCAGTTTGGCTGTTGTGTTCCTTTGATATACATCTATTACTGTGGGTGTCTTTTCCTCTTTCTTACTTTCTGGCACTACAAGATGCTCCAGATCCATCTCATACATTTCCTGACCCAGTCCTAGAATCAGCCATTTTCCAAGGAACTCTCATTTTATTTTATTGGAGAATAGTATTAGAAATGAAGATCTGGATGCTAGGTGTACTCTTTGCTATTGGGTGTCATTTCTTTTAGGCCCTTTCAGCTGACAGAGCAAAGAAATATATAAGTATGTACTAACCTAGTACATACAAGTATTTATAGATATTTCCTTATGTAATTATCTATACCTATATTAAGAAACAAGATTTCTTACTGATGTCTCTTACTCTAAACCATTACCACATGGATCATTCTAGCTTCTCCCCTTGCTTATTTGTAAATCCCCACTACAACAGTGAGCAACCTGGCTCCCACCATCTCCACCCATTTATTTAATTGTTCAATCCAGTATGCATGCATATCAGAATTGTTATCCACCCGCCCATGGGCATCATCCTTGTCAACTAGAATACAGTACTTATATGCAGTTCCTTTTGCCTTTAGCCTTACCTACTCTACTCTTTTCCAAAGTTACTTAGGTCAGCACCTTTCTCCCCACCCACTTCAGAGAAATTGTTTCATTCATTTGTAGCAGTTAGATTCTTTTGTCACAGTCTGCATTTCTTCCTGGTATCCTGACCTCCCAAATGATAGTTTTCTAATTTGCATACATTAAGGTTTACTCTTTGTGCTATAAGGTCATATAAATGTTGACAAAAACACAATGTGACATATCCAGTATCATACAGAACAATTTCACAGCCCTAAAAATCTCCCCAAACAGAATGTTTTTATTTACTCAAAAGAAGGTGAAAACTTCTAGTAAGAGGCAGGAATGAATGCACACTTACCTAACTCCCTACTCTGAAGCTGCAAAAATGAGCACAAACAACTAAAAATAGAAAAAGTAAACTCAATAAATAATGAAATAACCACCATAAACTGCCATCACAAGCCCAGAATATTCTTGAGTTACGATGAAGTTTGGTTCAAATTTAAAGAGGAAATCCAAGTTGATAACATCTTCCTTATGTTTGTGCAAACAGCTGTTTTCAGGAAAGGGCTCTGAGAACCATAAAAATGCTGCACTTTGATGACTGTGACATAGGTGAACTAGGACATAAGCAAACAAACATTCCCCTGGAGGCTCATTTCCTCATCGCAAAGCTTTCAAAGAGGACTGAAAAGACCATATGACTATGCCATTTTTATTTTCTTCAACACACCTTCCTAAATTGGAGTGGTAGCCTGGAGGCCAGGCTGGGCAATGGAGCCAGATCCAGCCTTGTCATTACTGGGCAACACTAGTTGAGCAGAAATAAATAAGCACTGACCCACTGAGCAGAAGTTTCCTGAGATGTGGCATTTTATGCTCTGACCCCGTATCTACCCAGGAAGATCTGCTACCCTGGAAGGAAAAGAAGGAAAGGGCTCTCTTTCCCCTACAAAACCAGGCATCCCCCCCCACCCCACCTGCACACACACAGAAGCTTTAATGCTATAAAAACAAGTAGAAGGCGGGACAGAATGACCACATCCTTTCTGGAGAATGTGGATACATTTCTATATTCAGGTCAAGCAGCACTGAAGACCCATGGTTCAGATATGCTCACCATCAATTTATTTGCTTTTCATTTCATCTCTCTCAGTCCTAAAACTGATGGTCTTCCCTTCTGGCATTTAGAGATAAGAATAGTTCACACATAGGAAATGCAAGTCTAGAGAAATTATCAATGCTTTGAGACCAAAATTGGCTTCTCTCTCCATTGACAGACGAAAACATATCACCTGCTCAGAACCAGGGAGTAGGGTGTTCTCTTGCAAAGGGCCAGATGGTTTTGTCAATAATTTACTCTGACATTTAGAAATAGCTAGGCTCTAGGAAAAGAGATCCAGGTTTCTGATGCTCATTTTGCTATTATAGCCCCTCTAAATCTTATTCTTAGCTGCTATTAGTTTTAAAGCCCCTAAAATGGGACAGGTCTGTTAGACTATCTTTAGTCAATAATTCCCTTCCCAGTCTGAAACAATTTAGTGCATTATCTCATGCCAAGAATAGGAAAAGGGGAGGGGTAGCATTTTCCTTAAATGATGTCACTAATGTAACGCGCAATGTTAGTGATCCCACTCCTCGCACCGTCTTGAGAAGAAGCTATAAACGCTGTCAGTCTTACATATCTGAGCAACCAAATAAATATGAGATTAAGATCATTAATCTCTCACTGACTGTTTGTAATTCAAATGTAAGCTTAACTTCCTCTGAATCTCTGAGAGCTCCGCGTTTTTACCTTTAGCTCTGGAGGAATTATGAATGTTAACACTGGAAAATTAACTCATGAGGTATTAGTGCTGAAGGGCTTTTAATGTCTAGTTCAATCCCTTTGCCTCACAGATAAGTAAACAGGAGTGCACAGAGGTTGGGGAGTTTGCCTTAGGTCACAGAGCTGGTAAGAGGCAGAAAGGACTAGAGTGTGCATGGGTTCCTGGAGAAATGATCTTTACCTTTATCATGTCACTGTCTGCACAAGCTGAGGCACCAGCCAACTCCCAGTGTTGCTGCAGTTTTCCATTTGCTCCTTTGTAGCTGAGACTCAGTTTATATATCTGAAATTTGCGATAAAAATGTCTGCCCTCATAGTTTGCCTATGATGCATGTGAGAAGGATGTGAAACGGCTGGGCGTGTATACATGTGTGTATGTGTGTATATAGGTGGCGGTAATTTTGCAGCTTCATCAATCTCCAAGCATTCATATTTCACAAGTCAAAAGCTCTAATAGCCCAGCATTCAGCAATTATTTCCAGATTACGTTAATGTGTTTTTCTCTCAAAGGACTTCACTTGCAGAGATTGCAGTCTGTTTACATGTGATTCTGAAATGAGAAGGCTGTTATTAGCTTGGAAGTAGGCAATACCAGATAAAGAGAGTTTCCCTTTACCTGGATATCATAAGCTAAGATGCCAAGAAAGGCTTGGTTGAGGAGCTGTCCTGACTTTATTCTCAGCTCATCCGGTCTTCCTTCAATATTCCTCCAGAGGGGATTGTGACAAGTTTGGGAGTTTCAAGGGTTTTGTTCCACTTATGGGTCAGTCTGGACTCTCTTATTCCAAGGGCTCAGGTGCTTCAAAAAATGAGTCTGTGGTTATAAGAGTCACTTGACTAGGAGACAGAGAAGAACATGCCTTTCCTCAGCTCCGTGAGCTTGAGAAGAGAAGCTGCGTCTTATTCACCTTGAATACCCAGGGCCTCGTGAGAACACAATAATAATTAGTGAGATAAACACGTGACACATCTTTACTTCACAGTAAAAATTAAATGAATTCCAGATGGGCAATAAAAGATATAAATGTAAAAACGAAACAGAAAAATGCTAGAAGAAAATACAGGTGAAGATTTATATGAATTTGAAGTAACACCATAGGCAGAAACTACAAACAACGCTTGATAGTTGTGATCAGGTAAAACAATCAGTTTCTGTAAGAACACAATACAAAATTTAAAAGGAAACTCTAAATTGGGAATGAGATTTGGAACTTTCACAGTATAGGTTAATACTGGTTATGCATAAAGAACACTTAAAAATCAGTAAAAGATGATGAATATTCCAACAGGAAAAGATGGGAGGACGCAAATAAGCACTTCACTAAGTAAGAAGTGTAATTTAATATGAAAACATATTAAATCTTAGTAGTGACCAAATTGCATGTCTGAGAACAAAGAGGTAGTATTTGTAGCTATGAATTGGACATAGGTTCTGAGAATATCATAATGTCCAACGTTGATAGGGTGTCACTCTCATGTATTACAGGTAGGGGTGTGCGTGGGTAAACTATTGTGCATTATGTACACAGTATCTTAAAGTCATATCTGCCTTTTGATCCAGCAAATAAACTTTAAAGAAATATTTGGGGGAATGTGAAAAGACATATCTAGTAAAGCATAATTTATAACATTAAAAAATTAGATACATCCTAAATGCCCAAAACAGGGGATTTGTTTAAAAATTATTATACATTAGAATGTATTGGAATCTTCAAATTGTGATATATTAAAATGATATAATGCAACCTTATGCCACTAATACAAATGATAATATAGATGTGTAATTATTGATATGGAAATATATTTTTGATCTATTACCACATGAAATAAAAACTTCCTATATATTTATATGATGACATATGAATTGAAAAAGTCACAAAGATAATACTTCAAATACACGTGTATATTGAAGGTAGCTGTCTCTGGATAGTAGAGTGACAAGTAGTTCTTTAATTATTAAAGAAAATGAATATGCATACACTCTAACTTTTTCTAGACTGAATATATATAACATGTCCTTAGAAAAGAAATAGTAAGGGTTAAAAACCCAAGATAATAACACGACATTAGTTCATGGATATTATTAAAACCACATTGGGTCTCTTACAGAATTATCCTTACTTTTAAAAGGCCAAATGTTAGACTCAGAATGTAGGAAGCTGCAGTTTGGTTTCCCAGAAACTGACTCTGAGTCAAGGATCAAGTGCAAATTTTTGATTTGGGAAACATTAGTAGGGCAGTGGGGAAATGAGAGAAGGAGGAAAAGAAAGCTAATAATGTTTCCTTTGGGAAGGAAGTTACTATTGCAACTAGAGCTTAAGCTTACAAGGAACTCAAGGGCACTGTGAGGAACCTATACTTCAGAATTACATCGTGTAAGAGGAAAGGCAGCTGGGATATTTATCCACCAACTACTATCAGTCACTGGCTGAGAGCTGTTCCAGGGGTATGTAAATTCACAGAATTTCTGGCCTTCTTTACTGGCAGGCAAAGAGATGCAGGTCCTAGCAGTTGGGAATTATCTGACATGTAGAAACAGTCAGCACTGAGATCACATGGTGGGGCAGCAACAGTTGGGAGTTGGAAATTTGTCTGTTAAACGGTGAAGACATGTTGGGTCATGAAAAGAAAGACATTTATTTGCATCAAGTTATGTAATTAATGACTGAGCAGGCCTCAAACATCAAGTCTTCTGACTTCCATCCGGGACTTTTTTGGTGCATGATGACCAGGTCCATCTTTGTCATGGTCACTTCTAAGCGTGACTGGTACCGAAGCTCTCTCCATTAAAGATAGGATGCAAGATTCTTGTGCTCTTATTCCAACTGCCAACTACCACCCCCTCTAAGAGTCCCCAGGTTAGTGGTTTGTAAATGGATTTAAGCCATGCAACCCTTATTTCTAATGAGAGTTTATGAGGATGATGAAGACATGAAATGAGTGAATATGTTGCTGCTCAGATGGAAGCAGGCGAAGGGGTCCTCATTATATTAAAACCCTAAGGAGGGATTTCAAGAAGCACCATTCGAAAATGCTCATTTCCCCTGTATTCTGGCTAGAGAAAAAGGGAATAATTATTCCAAGGAGTCTCAGGTCAACGGTGGTTTTACAGAAGAAACTCATACAGAAGAAATAACTGTTAAATGCATGTGATACCAATTGTAAAGTAACAGATTTTCTTGGGAAAAAACACCACTTCTTTACTTCTTCTGCTAATTGCTCTTCTGTCAGATGTTTAAGTAGAATGGCTGGACCTAGATGTCCCCCAAGAACTCATTTTGTTTTAGAAAATTAAAGGGGGGTCACTGTTTTGAAAATGACCACCCTAATCTCAGATGAATTGATATTTCAAAAGTTAATACAATAACCCAGCACAGTGCAATTGTTTGCAAATAACCTTAATGTATTTTTAAGAAAACATTTTTTTTTTCTCTCTAGGTAATTTGTTTATATGTTAGAATAATGAGTATGTAAGAGTGAGAAATAGCCTATGAAGTTCTTTGAACTGGGCAACTTAAGGAAGAGTTGTTCTCACTTGATAACTCACTAAAATTCCTCCTCTCCCCTATCTATACGTAAGGTGAGTGATCAGGCAGTACATTTAAATACATGAGCTATCTTTAAAACCTTGTTAAAATTGAGCTATTTTCATAATTTAGACCATTCTCTTGAAATATGCAGATAGTTACGGATAAAACTAGTATCCACTTCAATCTCAAGTACCAAGATTGATTTAACTGACTATTTATACCAACAGTTTGATTCATATATACTGCTGTTAAAAGCATGAACATAGGGGCATAGTGTTTAAGTACATAGGTACATGGCTTTGGAGCCAGACAAATGTGGATGCAAATCTCATCACCATGAATCAATAGCTGCATGATGCTGGGCAAGTGTTATACCTATTTTGAGACTAACGCTTACTGTGATTGAAAGTCAAGCAGACTGTGCTGGGTATTGTGGATGGCACCTAGTAAGTGCTTAAAAAGTAGTAGCTGGTGTTCTTTGCTTGACATATACAGGATTAGGTCTGGTAAAAGAAAATAATTTCCAGCTGTGAAATGTGATGGGCTATTAAACATCAAAGTTTCATAGGCAAATTTGTTTCAAGCACATGTCAAACATAACACTAGCAAGAAAACTAATATGTTGCTAAAAAAAAAAGTCTGCCTGTTCAGAGGGGGTATAAAAACTGATGTGTAATATAGCTTGTGTGTGTGTATGTGTGTGTTTAAAACGATTGCGGTTTCATTTCACAAGGTCATTAAAACATCATATCCCTATGATTTGTTACAAGGAAATGTGCAGCAGGTGGTCCAGGTGCAAACTACCAGTTAGAGACAAAAACATCCCATCCAAGAAACAAATGAGAATGCATCTGAGCCTGAAATTAGAATAACAAAGTTCCTCCCCAAGAGTGGTGCTTATTAGATCAAATTAACATGGAAAAATGAAACAGTGTCAACAGGGACAGAAACCAGGGTGACAGCAACATTTTAAAAATTTTTTGTGACCATGATTTGATGTAGTACTTGAAACTTATGTATAAAATTTTGAATATAAGGAATCCTATTATATATATGTTTTTATTGAAAATTACTTTTAACAGACTTTTTTTCTTTTTTAGAGTTATAAATTACATCTTAAATTAATTTAAGTAGGCACACAGTAAAATATATACATTTTTAGCATGACAGTTTGGTGAATTTTGACAAATGTCTACATCTATATCACCACCAGACTGATGAAGAGATAGGAGATTTCCACCACTCCCAAAACTTTCCTCAGGCTGCTTTGCAGTCAGTTCTCCTCATTGACTGCCCCAGGTAATCACTGATCTGATTTCTACCACTGAAATATTAGTAATTATTATTAGTGAATCATACTAACTATGAGTGAATATTAGTTTTGCCTGGTGTAGGACATCATATAAATCGAATCGTACACTATGTACTCTTTGTGTCTGGCTTTTTTTCACTGAGTGCATACCTTTGAGATTCAGCCGTGTTGTTGCACTATGGTGGCCATAAAAATGTGCTGCTTAGAGCTCTTGCTTCAGGGGACAAAACTGACCAAGGGCCCTGGCTGTTGTGTGCTGAGCCCACCACTGTGGTCATGGCTGAGTCCCTACTTCCCTCAGCCTGCTCCCAGTTAAGACTGCACATGGCAGGGATGCTAGGGCAGGCCCTATCCTGTGAGAAGCAGGACTTTCTGACTAGCAGCTTTGGCTCAAGGGCGACCTATTGGCCTGGCCAAAATCTTCTTAGAACTCTGGTGCCGTCTGAGATGATTCTTACCCAAAGCTTTTTCTTTTCTTCTCTCCTTCACAGGAGCCATCTGCTGACGCTGGCTTCCTCCTCTTACCCCTCCCATTTTTCTCTGAAGGTGTTTCCCCTATGTCTCCCGTCATGTTTCCTTCCATCTTGTTGTTTGCTTCTTGGAGAATCTGAACTAAGTCATTTGCTATTTAGTAGTTCATTCCTTTCTTTGCTGATTATTATTCCATTTTAAGAATTTGTCATAACTGTTTATCCTTTCTTCTCTTAATTGAATACCTGGGATGTTTTCTATTTTTGAGTACTATAAATAAAATTGCTATGAATATTTATATAAAAGTTTATGTGTTTTCACTTATCTTGGATAAATACCTAGGAGTATGTTGCTGGGTCAAATGATGTGTACGTTTCACTTTAAAAGACATTGTCAAGGGCTTCCCTGGTGGCGCAGTGGTTGAGAGTCCCCCTGCCGATGCAGGGGACACGGGTTCGTGCCCCGGTCCGGGAGGATCCCACATGCCATGGAGCGGCTGGGCCAGTGAGCCATGGCCGCTGAGCCTGCGCGTCCGGAGCCTGTGCTCCGCAACGGGAGAGGCCACAACAGTGAGAGGCCCACGCTCCTGCACTCACACAAGCAGTGTATAAGAGGTCTTTTTGCTTCACATCCTCACCAATACTTGGTGTCAGTCCTTTTAATTTTAGCTGCTTTAGTGAGTGCATATTGATATTTCATTGTCATTTTAATTTGCATTTCCCTGATGACTAAGGATTCTGAGAATCTTTTCAACTGCCTTTGGCCATACATATATTTATTTTTTGGAAAAATATGTGTTCAACTCTTTGACTATTTTTATTGGACAGTTTATTATCTTATCGTAGAGTTGTAAGAGTGCTTTGTATGTTCTGAATACAAATCCTTTGTCAGTATATGTATTGGAATGTTTTCTCCCAGTTCTTGGCTTACATTTTCACTTTCTTACTGATGTCTTATGAGAAACAGCTGTTTTATTTTTGATAAACTACAGTGCATCAGCTTCTATTTTTTTTTAACAGTTAGTGGCTTTTTTTTGGTCTTCTCTAAAAAATCCTTGCCTACCACAAGGTTGGCACCTTTTATGGAAGTTATATATCAGTTTTTATGTTTAGTTCTATGACTCATTTTTGTTATTTTTTCCTCTGTAGTGGGTGGTTGAGGGTTGAGGTTAATATTTTTTCATATGGATATACAGTTGTGCCATCACTACTTGTTAAAATGATAATCCTTTCTCCATTAATTTACCTTGATATGATTCTCAAGACTCAGTTGACTCTCTATATATGGGTCTATTTCTGGACTTCTTATTCTATTCCATTGATCTATATGTCTATCTTTATTCTAATACCATGGATTTTATTACTATAGCTTTAGAGTAAGTCTAAAATAAGATAGTAACATTTTTCACCTTTGTTCTGCTTTTTTCCAAAGTTATCTTGTATTTTCTAAGTTCTTTCATTTTCATATGAATTTTAGAATCATCTTGTCTATTTACACAGAGAAGACTGCTGGGATTTTGATTGGGATTGTGTTGATCAATTAGGGGAGAATTGACATCTTAATAATATTGAGTTTTTGGATCATGTACTGCCTATTTTCCAATGTCTATAAGGACACGTTTCATGTATTTTGGAAGGGCTAGTGTGGGACCAGTCATTCCATCATGGCTGAAGGTGAATTCTAATCGTATACAGAATTCCATAGGCTATCACTAGTGATTTTTCTCTACCTGCAAACAAAGTTTTCCCAGCATCAGTTTTGTTTTGTTTTTTTAAATTGAAGTATAGTTGATTTAAAATGTTGTGTTAGATTTAGGTGTACAAAAAAGTGATTCAGTTTATGTGTGTGTGTGTGTGTGTGTGTGTGTGTGTGTGTGTATACACATACACATGTATATCTATTCTTTGTCAGATTCTTTTCTATTACAGGTTATTACAAGATATTGAATATAGTTCCCTGTGCTGTACAGTAGGTCCTTGTTGTTTATCTATTTTATGTATAGTAGTGTGTATCTATTAATCCCAAATTCCTAATTTATCCCTCCCCTCCTTTCCTGTTTGGTAATCATAAGTGTTTTTTCTATGTCTGTGGGTCTATTTCTGTTTTAATGTAAATTGATACAGCCACTACAGAGAACAGTATGGAGGTTCCTTAAAAAACTAAAAATAGAGTTACAGTATGATCCAGCAATCCCATTCCTGGGCATATATCGAGAAAAGACAAAAACTCTAATTTGAATAGATACATGCACCCCACTTTCAGTTTTGATACTTTTGTCCCTCTTCCCTTTGATGTAGGGAGCAGGGGGGAAAAAAAAAAACACTACAAAAATCTAATCAACATAGGCAGCCGAAGTTCATCAGTAAAGAGGCAAGCAAGGCAAATGAGATAGAAAAATTTTGTAAGACCAAAGTTTGAGTACTAGCTTCACTTCAACTGGTATTGTCTTGGGCAAGCTACTTAATTTCTTCCAATTTTAAGTTTCTTATTAGAAAAATGGGTCTAATCCTACCTTGCTTTTTCGACAGGGATATTTTAAGTCCCTTGTAAAATAATACATGAATATGAAAACACTCTCTAAACTCTAAGGCACCAAACACAACTAAGAATTATTTTTATTACTCTTTAGTAAAATAAAATTCTGTCCTGTCAGACCACTCTAGTTTTCTTCCCACCTCTCCAATTACTTGGATATTTGTCTCAGAATTATTTTATGCCTCCTCTTTTCTGTTATTTTGTAGTTTGCAGGAAGAGAGGGAGGTCTCTGAGCACTCATCTGGAAAGAAACAGTTTCCAAAGCATTTACCTGTGGGAAAATGTCCTCTCTCTGGGATTTTGCCTGAGAAATAATACATTTTGGGTTTTCAGCCAATCAAGACAGCAACAGCAAAAAAACCCTGTTTACCTTCACTTAGAGAGGAAAATGATTTCAACTTTATAAGATTTCCTTATTTAAAAATATTTTTGCACATTTTAAAAAGTTCAAAATGAAACTTTTAAAAGATTATTGCTTGTAGGAAAGTGTCATGACTGAATCCATTGATGGCAGAAATTGCTCTGGCTTTGGTATCCTGTCATCTCTTGGAGACTCGAGCCCCTCGACTTTTCTGAAATGCTCACACATGAGATACAGCGCTAACCTTGTCTCAGTATATCACAGGAAATAGAACCTATGGATGCTCTGCTTTTCTTGATTAGTTCTGTATATTCTAAAGCTTAGAAGCCAGAGTCCTTTCCTTCTAGTCCTATCTCCTAGCTATGTGACTTCAGGAAGTTATTCAAACTCTCTAGGCCTCAGTTTCCTCATCTGTGAAATGGGTTAACATGAGTACCAATACACAGAACTGATGTAGGATTGAGTGAATTAACAATATAAAGCACTTAGTATAGTGCCTTGTGTGTGGTAAGCATACAAGGATTCAATCAGTGTTCAAAAAGTATTATCATCAAAAAATGCTCCCTTGGTCTTGTGCTATTCTTTTAGTATACGTGATATAAAATTTACTGTGGGACTAAATATATTGGCAGGAACTATTCTAGTTTTTGAGGATATGAATTGAGTGGGCAGGAATCTTGACATTTCCAAGTCAGTTATGTTCCATAGCAGGGAACTCTTGGAACTCTCCATCAACAAACTTGCACAGATCAGTTTGGGGGAATATCTAAGCTTATGCAATTTACGACTTGTAACCTAGATTTTAGAGTTGAAAGTCCCTCCTTTGTTTTTAGGCAATCCAAGTGCTTCATAGGTGGAAGATGTGAACACCTGTGCCTTTTTGGACCTGTCTTTTTCATCATGGCCTTTGATGGGGGTTTGTGAAACGAGAGGGGTAGTATCCTTCCCTCTCATCAGTGCCATCTGGAGCATCCACAGAGATCTCCTAGCACCTTATAAATATCTCCAATGAATGATATTTCCCTCTTTTCTTGTAACTGCTTGTTAATTACTAAGTCTGGCTACCCTGTTAGTTGGAATTCTTTGTAGAAAGGGTCATTTGAGCCCTTAGTGCCTAACACAGTTCCTGGCATGTAATAGGTATTTAGTAAATGTTAAAATAACTTTAAATCAATTCCTGGTTTTACATTTCAGTCTTCTCCTTTGTCTCTTTATGTTGGCTGGCCATTTAAATAAGTGGTTAAAAGAGAAAAAAAAAATAGAAGGTAGTAATCAGTCCCATTCTTTGTTGAAAACCACAGTCCTTCAGTGTTTTGTGCATGTCTACACTGTTTGCCCCAAGGAGAGAGTTGGGATTCATGCAGGCCTAAGGAGAAGGAACTTAATGTCATTATCTCAACAATGCATATCTAGCTATGACTCTGACTTTCATGAAAACTTCTGCTCTTGACCCTTTATAAATATATTCTCCATGTAGCAGCCAGAGAATTGTTTTGAAAATGCAAGTCTGATTATATTATACCTCTTCTCTGCTTAAAACTCTTTGATGGCTTCCCATTGGACTTGGAGTCAAGTCCACAGCACCATAGCCTCCCAGACTCTTCTGCTTCAGCCCTTACTGACCTTGCAGTTGACCTTGAAGCCATTCTCCCTCTGATTCTCTGTGCTCCGGTTGCTCCTAACTTTCTTACAGGTCCTCAAGCAAGCTCTCCAGATTTGAATGCTTAGTACATACTTTTTCCTCTGTTGGTCCTCTCTTCCCCACTGGTTTTCACATGCTTGCTCTTTCTTCTTTTGGGTCCTCCCTGAGAACTATTCTAGAGGAGAAGCTCTGCTTTAATTGACATCTCAGCACAGTGTTTATATGTTTCTTAGTATTCACCACTATTTGTTTGTTTGGTTGGTTTTTTTGCCTTTTTCTTGTCTTTAAATTTTTTATTAATTTCCTCCATCAAGGATTTTTAACATCTATTGTCAATTTTTCTTAGGAATTTTATATATTTTTCTTGTCCTTGAATGTGTTAACTTTTAAGTTTTCATTATGCAACAATATCAATCATGCTAATCTTGTTCGATTTATCCTCTACTCTTTCTTTCTGGATTATTTGAAAGAAAACCCCAGACATTTTTTTATTTCACCTAAAAGTACTTCAGTATTCATGTCTAGATAATACGGATTTTTTTAAAATTTTCTTTTATTTATTTATTTTACACAGCACGTTCTTATTAGTTGTCTATTTTATACATATTAGTGTATATATGTCAATCCCAATCTCCCAGTTCATCCCAACCCCCACCCCCGTTATCCCCCCTTGGTGTCCATACGTTTGTTCCCTACATCTGTGTCTCTATTTCTGCCTTGCAAACCGGTTCATCTGTACCATTGCTCTAGATTCCTCATATATGCGTTAATCTATGATACTTGTTTTTCTCTTTCTGACTTACTTCACTCTGTATGACAGTCTCTAGGTCCATCCACGTCTCTACAAATGACCCAGTTTTGTTTCTTTTTATAGTTGACTGATATTCCATTGTATATATGCACCACATATTCTTTATCCATTCATCTCTCGATGGGCATTTAGGTTTTTTCAATGACCTGACTATTGTAAATAGTGCTGCAGTGAACATTGGGGTGCATGTGTCTTTTTGAATAATGGTTTTCTCAGGGTATATGCCCAGTAGTGGGATTGCTGGGTCATATGGTAATTCTATTTTTAATTTTTTAAGGAACCTCCATACTGTTCTCCATAGTGGCTGTATCAATTTACATTCCCACCAGCAGTGCAAGAGGGTTCCCTTTTCTCCACATCCTCTCCAGCATTTGTTGTTTATAGATTTTCTGATGATGCCCATTCTAACTGGTGTGAGGTGATACCTCATTGTGGTTTTGATTTGCATTTCTCTAATAATTAGTGATGTTGAGCAGCTTTTCCTGTGCCTCTTGGCCATCTGTATGTCTTCTTTGGAGAAATGTCTATAGAGGGTTTCTGCCCATTTTGTGATTGGCTTGTTTGTTTTTTTTTTAATATTGAGCTGCATTAGCTGTTTATATATTTTGGAGATTAATCCTTTGTCTGTTGATTTGTTTGCAAATATTTTCTCCCATTCTGAGGGTTGTCTTGTTTATAGTTTCCTTTGCTGTGCAAAAGCTTTTAAGTTTCATTAGGTCCCATATGTTTACTTTTGTTTTATTTCCATTACTCTAGGTGGTGTGTCAAAAAAGATCTTGCTGTGATTTATGTCAAAGAGTGTTGTTCCTATGGTTTCCTCTAAGAGTTTTATAGTGTCCTGTCTTATATTTAGGTCTTTAATCCATTTTGAGTTTATTTTTGTGTATGGTGTTAGGGAGTATTCTAATTTCATTCTTTTACATGTAGCTGTCCAGTTTTCCCAGCACCACTTATCAAAGAGACTGTCTTTTCTCCATTGTAAATCCTTGCCTCTTTTGTCATAGATTAGTTGACCAAAGGTACGTGGGTTCATCTCTGGGCTTTCTGTCCTGTTCCATTGATCTATATTTCTGTTTTTGTGCCAGTACCATATTGTGTTCATTACTGTAGCTTTGTAGTATAATCTGAAGTCAGGGAGTCTGATTCCTCCAGCTCCGTTTTTTTCCTTCAAGATTGCTTTGGCTATTTGGGGTCTTTTGTGTCTTCATACAAATTTTAAGACTTTTTGTTCTAGTTCTGTAAAAAATGCCACTGGTAATTTGATAGGGATTGCATTGGATCTGTAGATTGCTTTGGGTAGTATAGTCATTTTCACAATATTGATTCTTCCAATCCAAGAACATGGTATATCTCTCCATTTGTTTGTATCATCTTTGATTTCTTTGATCAGTGTCTTATTGTTTTCTAAGTACAGGTCTTTTACCTCCTTAGGTAAGTTTATTCCTAGGTATTTTATTCTTTTTGCTGCAGTGGCGAATGTGATTGTTTCATTAATTTTTCTTTCTGATCTTTTGTTGTTAGTGTATAGGAATGCAAGAGATTTCTGTGCAGTAATTTAGTATCCTGCAACTTTACCAAATTCATTGATTAGCTCTAGTAGTTTTCTGGTGGCATCTTTAGGATTACCTGTGTATAGCATCATGTCATCTGCAAACAATGCCAGTTGTACTTCTCCTTTTCCGATCTGTATTCCTTTTATTTTTCTTCTCTGATTGCCATGGCTCGGACTTCCAAAACTATTTTGAAGAACAGTGGCAAGAGTGGACATCCTTGTCTTCTTCCTGATCTTAGAGGAAATGCTTTCAGTTTTTCACCACTGAGACTGATGTTTGCTGTGGGTTTGTCATATATGGTCTTTATTATGTTGAGGTAGGTTCCCTCTATGGCCACTCTCTGGAGAATTTTTATCATAAATCGGTGTTGAATTTTGTCAAAAGCTTTTTCTTCATCTATTGAAATGATTATATAGTTTTTATTTTTCAGTTTGTTAATATGGTGTATCACATTGCTTGATTTGAGTATATTGAAGAATCCATGCATCCCTGGGATAAATCCCATTTGATCATGGTGTATGATCCTTTTAATGTGTTGTTGCATTCTGTTTGCTAGTATTTTCTTGAGGATTTTTGCATCTTTATTCATCAGTGATATTTGTCTGTAATTTTCTTTTTTTGTAGTGTCTTTGTCTGGTTTTGGTATCAGGGTGATGGTGGCCTCATAGAATGAGTTTGGGAGTGTTCCTTCCTCTGAAATTTTTTGGAAGAGTTTGATAAGGATGGCTGTTAGCTATTCTCTAAATGTTTGATAGAATTCACCTGTGATGCCATCTGGTCCTGGACTTTTGTTTGTTGGAAGATTTTTAATCACAGTCTCAATTTCAGTGCTTGTGATTGGTCTGCTCATATTTTCTATTTCTTCCTCAGTCTTGGAAGGTCATACCTTTCTAAGAATTTGTCCATTTCTTCCAGGTTGTCCATTTTATTGGCACAGAGTTGCTTGTAGTAGTCTCTTATGATGTTTTGTTTTTCTGCGGTGTCTCTTGTAACTTCTCCTTTTAATTTCTAATTGTATTGATTTGAGTCCTCTCCCTCTTTTTCTTGATGAATCTGGCTAAAGATTTATCAATTTTGTTTACCTTCTCAAAGAACCAGCTTTTATGATGTTGTTTTCTTTGTTTCTATTTTATTTATTTCTGCTCTGCTCTTTATGATTTGTTTCCTTCTACTAACTTTGGGTTTTGTTTGTTCTTGTTTCTCTAGTTCCTTTAAGTGTAAGCTTAGCTAATTTTTTTGAGGTGTTTCTTGAGGTAGGATTGTATTGCTATAAAATTCCCTCTTAGAACTGCTTTTGCTGCAGCCCATAGGTTTTGGGTCGTCGTGTCTCCATTGTTATTTGTTTCTCGGTATTTTTTGATTTCCTCTTTGATTTCTTCAGTGATCACTTCGTTATTACGTAGTGTACTGTTTAGCCTCCATGTGTTTCTGTTTTTTACAGATCTTTTCCTGTAATTGATATCTAGTCTCATAGCATTGTGGTCAGAAAATATACTTGATACAATTCCAATTTTCTTAAATTTACCAAGGCTTGATTTGTGACCCAAGATATGATCTATCCTGGAGAATGTTCCATGAGCACTTGAGAAAAATGTGTATTCTGTTGTTTTTGAATGGAATGTCCTATAAATATCAATTAAGTCCATCTTGTTTAATGTATCATTTAAAGCTTGTGTGTCCTTATTTATTTTCATTTTGGATGATCTGTCCCTTGGTGAAAGTGGGCTGTTAAAGTCCCCTTCTGTGAATGTGTTACTTTTGATTTCCCCTTTGATGGCTGTCAGTATTTGCCTTATGTATTGAGGTGCTCCTATGATGGGTGCATAAATATTTACAATTGTTATATCTTCTCTCTTGGATTGATCCCTTGATCATTATGTAGTGTCCTTCTTTGTATCTTCTAATAGTCTTTATTTTAAAGTCTATTTTGTCTGATATGAGAATTGCTACTCCAGCTTTCTTTTGGTTTCCATTTGCATGGAATATCTATTTCCATCCCCTCACTTTCAGTCTGTATGTGTCTCTAGGTCTGAAGTGGGTCTCTTGTAGACAGCATATATATGGGTTTTGGTTTTGTATCCATTCAGCCAGTCTGTGTCTTTTGGTGGGAGCATTTAATCCATTTACATTTAAGGTAATTATCGATATGTATGTTCCTATTCCCATTTTCTTAATTGTTTTGGGTTTGTTATTATAGGTCTTTTCCTTCTCTTGTGTTTCTTGCCTAGAGAAGATCCTTTAGCATTTGTTGTAAAGCTGGTTTGGTGGTGCTGGACTCTCAGCTTTTGCTTGTCTGTAAAGGTTTTAATTTCTCCATCAAATCTGAATGAGATCCTTGCTTGGTAGAGTAATCTTGGTTGCAGGTTTTTCTCCTTCATCACTTTAAATATGTCCTGCCAGTCCCTTCTGGCTTGCAGAGTTTCTGCTGAAAGATCAGCTGTTAACCTTATGGGGATTCGCTTGTGTGTTATTTGTCATTTTTCCCTTGCTGCTTTTAATATGCTTTCTTTGTATTTACTTTTTGACAGTTTGATTAATATGTGTCTTGGCATGTTTCTCCTTGGATTTATTCTGTATGGGACTCTCTGTGCTTCCTGGACGTGATTAACTCTTTCCTTTCCCATGTTAGGGAAGTTTTCAACTATAATCTCTTCAAATATTTTCTCAGACCCTTTCTTTTTCTCTTCTTCTTCTGGAACCCCTATAATTCGAATGTTGGTGCATTTAATGTTGTCCCAGAAGTCTCTGAGACTGTCCTCAGTTCTATTCATTCTTTTTTCTTTATTCTGCTCTGCGGTAGTTATTTCCACTATTTTATCTACCAGGTCACTTATCCCTTCTTCTGCCTCAGTTATTTGGCTATTGATCCCATCTAGAGTATTTTTAATTTCATTTATTCTATTGTTCATCATGGCTTGTTTCATCTTTAGTTCTTCTAGGTCCTTGTTAAATGTTTTTTGCATTTTCTCTCTTCTATTTCCAAGATTTTGGATCATCTTTACTATCATTATTCTGAATTCTTTTTCAGGTAGACTGCCTATTTCCTCTTCATTTGTTAGGTCTGGTGGGTTTTTATCTTGCTCCTTCATCTGCTGTGTGTTTTTCTGTCTTCTCATTTTGCTTATCTTACTGTGTTTGGGGTCTCCTTTTTGCAGGCTGCAGGTTCGTAGTTCCCGTTGTTTTTGGTGTCTGTCCCCAGTGGCTAAGGTTGGTTCAGTGGGTTGTGTAGGCTTCCTGGTGGAGGGGACTAGTGCCTGTGTTCTGGTGTATGAGGCTGGATCTTGTCTTTCTGGTGGGCAGGTCCACGTCTGGTGGTGTGTTTTGGGGTGTCTGTGGACTTATTATGATTTTAGGCAACCTCTCTGCTAATGGGTGGGGTTGTGTTCCTGTTCTTGCTAGTTGTTTGGCATAGGATGTCCAGCACTGTAGCTTGCTGGTCGTTGAGTGAAGCTGGGTGTTGGTGTTGAGATGGATATCTCTTGGAGGTTTTCACCATTTGGTATTACGTGGAGCTGGGAGGTGTCTTGTGGACCAGTGTCCTGAAGTTGGCTCTCCCACCTCAGAGGCACAGCACTTACTCCTGGCTGCAGCACCAAGAGCCTTTCATCCACAGGGCTCAGAATAAAAGGGAGAACAAGCAGAAAGAAAGAAAGAAAGAAAGAAAGAGGATAAAAGAAAATAAAATAAAGTAAGGTAAAATAAAGTTATTAAAATAAAAAAATAATTATTAAGGAAAAAATTTTTAAGTAAAACAAACAAACAAAAAAAAAAGGAAGGAATGAGGGAAGGAAGGAAAAAATACAGAAAGAAAGAAGATACAGTAAAATAAAATAAAGTATAATAAAGTTATTGAATTAAAAAAATAGCAAAGCTATACAGACAAAATCTCACACAGAAGCATACACATACACATTCACAAAAAGAGGAAAAGGGGGAAAAATAATAAATCTTGCTCTCAAAGTCCACCGCCTCAATTTGGGATGATTGATTGTGTATTCAGGTATTCCACAGATGCAGGGTACATCAAGTTGATTGTGGAGATTTAATCCGCTGCTCCTGAGGCTGCTGGGAGAGATTTCCCTTCCTCTTCTTTGTTCGCACAGCTCCCTGGGTTCAGCTTTGGATTTGGCCCCGCCTCTGCATGTAGGTCGCCTGAGGGCGTCTGTTCTTCGCTCAGACAGGACGGGGTTAAAGGGGCCGCTGATTCAGGGGCTCTGGCTCACTCTGGCCGGGGGGAGGGAGGGGCACGGAGTGCGGGGTGAGCCTGTGGCGGCAGAGGCCGGCATGATGTTGCACCAGCCTGAGGCGCCCCGTGCATTCTCCGGGGGAAGTTGTCCCTGGATCCTGGGACCCTGGCAGTGGCGGGCTGCACCGGCTCCCCGGAAAGGAGGTGTGGAGAGTGACCTGTGCTCGCACACAGGCTTCTTGGTGGTGGCAGCAGCAGCCTTAGCGTCTCATGCCCGTCTCTGGGGTTGAGACACTGCATCTTAAATCCAAGCCAGCATGTAACCAGAGTAAATGGAACAGAAGAATAAAATGTATTTTATTCATAATGAACTGAGACGGCACATAAAAGAATCTTTTAAATATCCGAATGGTTAAAAATGGATTATATTTCCCTTTGGGAAAAGGAGCAGTCAAAGGGATAGGGCTGGTGAACTGAGCTTATTAAATTGGTTTTTGGCTGTGATGAAAATGGTATTGACAAAAAGGCAGTGGTATATATTTCACACAGATTTGCAGGGGTAATGAACATAAAGTACTGCTCTTGTGAAAGTTGAGATGCTTTATATTCTGACACCTGGACTCTGGTGGCATGCTTATCATCCAGAGTGGAGCTCAGCTTTGAGAAACCAAAGTAATTTCATGAATAAACACCTTTAATCATTGGTGGGGCTGGTTTCCAACATGAGACGATTCTACATCACTGGAGAAAAGATTCAGAAAGAGCACGGGTGGATACCAGTTGCTTCAGTTGACATTATTAGGGAAACTCCAGTCTTTTTAGTCCAATACCATGGAATCCTTGAGCACTGTGATGGAATTCATGGCATATGAAGGTGTGCCATTAACCTTGTTCTCAGAAACCCTCCTTTTCAAGAGCTTGCTGTAGAATACATTGCAAGACTAGATGGTGAGTCATCTTATCATTCTTTTTTTAAAAAATTTTAATTTATTTATTTATTATTTTTGGCTGTGTTGGGTCCTCGTTTCTGTGCGAGGGCCCTCTCTAGCTGCAGCGAGTGGGGGCCACTCTTCATCGCAGCGCGCAGGCCTCTCACTGTTGTGGCCTCTCTTGCTGTGGAGCACAGGCTCCAGACGCGCAGGCTCAGCAGTTGTGGCTCACGGGTCCAGTTGCTCCGCGGCATGTGGGATCCTCCCAGACCAGGGCTCGAACCCGTGTCCCCTGCATTGGCAGGAAGATTCCCAACCACTGTGCCACCAGGGAAGCCCCCATTTTATCATTCTTTATGTATCCCGTTTTATTTAGACAAATTAGATTGCATGGAATTTCTGCCTTCATTAGCAAAATAAAATAGACACTGAAAATTTTAGCAAAGAAAGGCAATTTTGTGTGTGGAAGGTGGTGGCTGGGATGGACAGTTAAGGCTCAGTTTCTGAAATTTGCATGCCTTTGCCATATCTTCCTTAAAATGGGTGGCATCACCGTGTTGGCCTTTTGGAAAGGTGGATACTCCTATAATACTTTAGCATAACATCAAAAAATAATCCTTCCCCCCCCCAGAAAAAAATAATAATCCTTCCCTTCCTTCCCAGGAGCCCAGTCGAGATTTTACTGTAACTCTAAATAATATTTACTAAACATTTGGGGATAGTATGAATACACACTGCCTCAGTTTCTTCATCTTTAAGGTGGAATAACAAAAATTCCTACCCCAAATGGTTGCTGAGAGTCCCCAGTTTTTAAAACAGTATCTGGCATCTAATAGGCGTTTGGCAAATGTTAGTTGCTATTATTATTATTACAATGAGATCTATGGATCTAGAATTTTGATAATCTGTGTGTCCGTCAGGATCTAAGTAGGAACACAGAAATCACTTCTACTATTTATAAGAGAAAGCAGGCACTGGATACCCAGATGAGGTGTTTACTGAGCATCAAACATGTCACAGTGAGGTACCCTAGAGATGAGTACCAGTGGGAAACTAGTACCGTTCCTAGGCTAGTGGAACACAGGGAGTAGGCACAAGCTGACTTAAAAGGTAAGTTTGTTTTTGGAGTTCACAGGCTACCCTGAATCACCAGCTTCCTAGCTGCTGGACTTCTTCCATCATAGGACCATTTTAAAACCCACCACTCAGGGGCACCCTTTTCTGTATCTTGGTAATGTCTTATCTAACTTTTATGCTCAGTGTGTTCTGGAAAAAATTTTGCTAAAATGTACTGATACCCTTAAAGACTGTTGTCAGGACCCAATGGGATGATGTATAGGAAAGCAAGCTTTAAACTGGACAAATACAAGGAATTGCCCTGAGTCCACAGTGGACCCCCAGTTATCTACTAATGAACCCTGACATTGTGTCTATTATACCCTTACTTTTAAACCACTGGTCTTCCAACTAGAAACCATTTCCTTCTACCACTGTGAGCCATAAAATGGATTCCAAAAGGGCAAGAAATATCTTGTTGGAATTTGATTTCTTCTTAGATAAAATGATCTTTTAGAAATGTGATGATTAGTGAGATCAAGGCTATATTCTTCAAAGTTAAATGGAATTGTGGTAAATGAGGGGGAAAGGACTAAATGAGACATCATTTACATGCATACACATTTTCAGTGAGGGAGCAAACTTTGGTGGTGATTTTGATAGAAGCTCTTCTTTTATATGAAATGGCCTTAGGAACCGACATAAATGGGGTTCATCCAAACAAGCTGGGAAACGTGATGTTTTTAAGCTCTATTTCCCTAGTAGAAATGCATCTTGCTCCAATGAGTAGCCCTAACTCTCAGATCTAGGTCTAAGCTCCAGTAAATACAGAATGTTTTGTGAAAACTGCAGGCACTGATATGATTATAGGAATTGTTCTTGTATTTTTATTTTTACCCTATTTCTAATCTGTCTAATAAACCTTTTAAATTATGGACATGTGGACCCAGTGGGGGAAGGGGAGAGTGGGACAAATTGGGAGATTAGGTTTGACATAAATACACTACCATGTGTAAAATAGATAGCTAGTGGGAACCTGCTGTATAACACAGGGAGCTCAGCTCGTTGCTCTGTGATGACCTAGATGGGTGGGATGGGGGGATGGGAGGAAGGTCCAGGAGGGAGGGAATATATGTATACATATAGCTGATCCACTTCATTGTACAACAGAAACTAACACAACATTGTGAAGCAATTTTACTCCAATTAAAAAAAGAGAGAGAGAAAATAAATAAGTTCTGCATCAGGTTTCTATTCCTTGCACACTGGGAGTGGAGGGAAGAGATAGAGATTTTAGTGATATGATTTATGTTTGGGGGGATTGACACAGTGGTGTGCTGGTACATGTTTAACAATTGGGTCTCCAGGAATAGTTCCAACATGAATGTTGGTTGATGTTTTTCTTTATGTTAATGAGTAAGATCAAAGATAACAAAGACAGGGACTTCCCTGGTGGCACAGTGGTTAAGATTCCACCTACCATGGGCTTCCCTGGTGGTGCAGTGGTTGAGAGTCCGCCTGCCAATGCAGGGGACATGGGTTCGTGCCCCGGTCCGGGAAGATCCCACATGCCACAGAGCGACTGGGCCCCTGAGCCATGGCTGCTGAGCCTGCGTGTCCAGAGCCTGTGCTCCGCAACGGGAGAGGCCACAACAGTGAGAGGCCCGTGTACTGCAAAAAAAAAAAAAAAGAAAAAAATCCACCTGCCAGTGCGGGGGACACAAGTTTGAGCCCGGTCCACAACTACTGAGCCTGTGCTCTAGAGCCCATGAGCTGCAACTACTGAGCCCCCGTGTGCCTCAACTACTAAAGCCTGTGCACCTAGAGCCCATGCTCCATAACAAGGGAAGACACCACAAGAGAAGACACCACAATGAGAAGGCCGCACACCACAATGAAGAGTAGTCCCTGCTTGCTGCAACTAGAGAAAGCCCACACACAGCAACAAAGACCCAGTGCAGCTGGAAATTAATTAATTAATTAATTATTTATTTAAAAAAGATAGCAAAGACATGCGTTAGAATGTCACTAGTTTGTCAACAACGTGAGCAACTTCTTTGATGGTTCAGATAATAATTTTGAATACTGGAAGGATATTTCCTTTTTGTGCTATTCATAATGTCATAGTTACAGCAAAATTTTAAATGTAATCCATATTACTAACATTTTCTCCACTTGGTTAGTCTGGACAGTGAAAAACAAAACAAAGAAAACAATAACCAGGCCCTGATTTGTAGAGTTTTCTGGTTCCTGTGGTGCCAATACTTTTACCATGTCCAATTTCAAGCTACACATGTGACATCACTGAATGTGGAGCTGGGAGAAGAAATATAGTAGCTCAACATTATATAGTGCTTCCACCAGATACACATAAGAGAGGTAAATTACCTCAAGAGCATGGATAATAGTAAATATAGTAAAATAATTAGGAAATTATGAGTTTTGAGTATTATGTTTTAACAGTTTTTTTGAGGTATAATTGACATATAAAAGTTGTATATATTTAAGACGTATGACTTGATGTTTTAATATACACATACATTATGAAATGATCACCACAATCAAGCTAATTAACATATCCATGATTGCCATTTTCAGTGTCCTCCATGCCTTGTGTAGATTCAGTCTAGCATTCCATGTAAAATGTGCCACCATAACATTTTTCATGGACATGTAGGTTATTTCCAGAATTTCCATCTTGTCAATTATATTTGAAACTGCCACTTGGTGCATATGTGTGAGGATATGCCATTTCCAGAAAGAATGTCTAACTGGTATGATAGCTGCACAAAAAACAAAATAAAAAAGAACAAGCAGACTTCAGGACTTTCAGGTCAATTAGTCACGGAGAGAAAAAAGCTGAAGAAAGTGAAACTAAAATGTTCATAATTCTTCACTTTATATAAAAAGGAGTTGGAGGTTATTCTTCCTTTTTGGTTACATCCATATGCATAAATAGACATTTAAAAATGATTGTAGAGTATATTAATAAAAGGGAGGATTTAAAACACAGTCATAACCTTCTAAATTTATCTTTCAAGATTAGAGAAAACAAATTATAAGTCATACAATAAAAATTACAATTAAAAAAACAATAGCAAAGTATAAAATTCAGAGTCAGATAAGATACAGGTAGTAAAGGATTACTGGAAAAGCAATAGGAGTAAATTACATAAATTTCCGTTATTAAAAATTAGAATCTCAGATACAAATAAAGAGCAAATTCACAATGTTAACTTTTTAAGTGTCATAATAATATTATGTAGGAAACTCGTCCTTAGTTTTGATTGACTAGAAATGATATAGCAACTTACTTTGAAATGATGCAGAAAAGAAATTAAAACTATATGGCAAAATCTTAATCACTGTTGAATCTATGTGGTAAATATAAGTATAATGTATTATTCTTTATACTCTTCTGTATTTTTGAAAATTTCAAAAATACAAAGTTAGAAAAATAAAAAGTAAATGTCCCTTCAAAACCCCTCTAACTCTTTCAGTTACTTTCTTTTTTTTTTTTTTTCGGTACGCGGGCCTCTCACCGCTGTGGCCTCTCCCATTGCGGAGCACAGGCTCTGGACACGCAGGCTCAGCGGCCATGGCTCACGGGCCCAGCCGCTCCGAGGCATGTGGGATCCTCCCGGACTGGGGCACGAACCCACGTCCCTGCATCGGCAGGTGGGCTCCCAACCACTACGCCATCAGGGAAGCCCTCAGTTACTTTCTTGAAAATTTGCCACAGTCTTACTAATTTTGAAATTTGTAACACTGTATTCCTAAAGTGAATAAATAACTCTAAGTTGTCTCTAGTAGATGGAAAGCAGATTTTGTTCTTTCCATTTTTTTTCTTCTTGCCAATTAGAAAAATAAAGTCTATCAGTGGAGGAGAATAGGCCAGTCCATTAACAATAGAAAGTAGATTAGTGGTTTGTGTTCTAGAGGTGAGGGTGCGGAGGAACGTGGTTTAGGGAGGAATGGGGAGTGAATGCTAATGGGTAGGGAGTTTCCTTTCTGGGGCGATGAAATATTCTACAGTCGATTGCGGTGGTGGCTGTACAACTGTAAATATACTAAAAACCATTGAGCTGTACACTTTAAAGGGGTGAATTGTAGGGTATGTAAATTGTATTTGAATAAAACTTATTTTAAAATAGTGGCTCCTTTAGGTTTAGCAAGCAACTAAACTAAACAAATTTTATAAGACTACTTACATGAAAATGAAAGATTGAGTAAGGCAAAGAATGCAAGGCTAGGCAGAGATACACAACATGGGTTTCAATCCTATGAAAAGGGGAGGGTATTCAGTCCCAGCAGTGCTGCTTAGTAGAGCTGTGTTCTCAGCTGAGTAACTATTTTGGCATCTCCCTTTCCTTATCCATGACAAAGGTCTCATGGTCCTTGCCTATTTCAAATATCCCCTAACTATAAAATAATATAATTTAAAATGCTTTGGTCAACTGTACAGTGCTATGTAGTGTACTCTAATTACTTATGGCCAGGGTAGTCAACCTGTCCGTTGGAAAATAGACACTTTGAAATGGCCACCAGAAGAGCTCTAGGGTACTATGAGTTCTTTTTTTTTTTTTTTTTTAACTTCTTTTTTGGGGTGGAATTGCTTTACAATGGTGTGTTTGTTTCTGCTTTATAACAAAGTGGTTCAGTTATACATATACAA
>NW_006789049.1:1201441-1226628 GCF_000442215.2 Lipotes vexillifer
GCAATCTCTGCCCGTGAAGGGGCTTCCTAGTGTGTGGAGACCTTTCCTCCTTCACAGCTCCCTCCCACTGGTGCAGGTGCCGTCCCTATTCTATTGTCTCTGTTTTTAATTAATTTTTTCTTTTGCCCTACCCAGATACGTGGGGAGTTTCTTGCCTTTTGGGAGGTCTGAGGTCTTCTGCCAGCATTCAGTAGGTGTTCTGTAGGAGCTGTTCCACATGTAGATGTATTTCTGGTGTATTTGTGGGGAGGAAGGTGATCTCCGCGTCTTACTCCTCCGCCATCTTTCCACCGCCCCCCTCGGGTACTATGAGTTCTTAATGGTCATCAGTTCCCCTACTTACTAAAAAATGGGGGCTAGCTCAGAGAATTTTTTCAGATTTATTTCTTTATGATATTATACTATACCCTGGTACTTCACCAAACCATTTGACCTTTCTCAGTTTTTAAACCATGAGACTAGCAAAGTAATGTGATGCTGTGACTTTTCAAGGGGTGAGAAGTGGGAGAGAAACAAGATGAATATTCCTCTGCATACCCAGTCTCAGAGTCATGCCACCTACTACGGAAGTGAAAATACATCCTCTCTGCTGCCATTCCAAATGAGCCCACCTTCCAACCTCTTTCCTGCCAATACCGCCTCATGGTAGCCTGCAATAGTCATTGTAATTTGGCTGAACAGAACAAAGGGGCTATTGTCTGAGAACAGATGCAGGAGAAGTTTTGCCAAATTGTGCATTCTCAGGTGAACAGGTTTTCACAAATGGAGCGTTAATCACAGTTCTCTGACAATATCAATTATGGAAGCAGACCAAGAATAAACCTGCAAATAAGAAGAGCCCTTTCCTCCTCTCTCACATTAAGAATGCAAGCATACTGGAAATGCAAAGGAATACAAAATTGCTGGAGGATAGACATCTCCAGCAGAAAAAGAACTTCATATTCTCTAATTTTCATTATAATCAAAAAATTTTTTAACCTTTTTTTAACCAGATGAATATTTAGCAGTCATGCCTTTAAATATATATATATATTGTATTAACTTCCTGTTACATTATATATTTTTGTTCCATAGCATTACCTAGTACCTTGCTACCTACAGTGGGGTTTTATAGGCTGGTAACCCCAGAATTACTTGGAAACTTGTAAAAGTGCAAAATCGCTGTCCCTTTTCAGAGCTATCAAGTCCAAAACTCCATTTTACTTAGGAGATTTGTATGCACATTGAAGTGTTTAAAGCACTACTCTAGAATATAAGCTTCCAGAGAATGGGCATGCCATATCTTTCTGTGTTCTTCCATCTCATAAAACACCTGGGTTAATGGGAACCAATCAACCTGCTGGGCTGCATGAAATATGATCAGAGTGTTCCTTTATCAGTCTGTTTAGCTCTAAGCATAGTGGAATTTGTGTTATTGCGTAGGGACATTCATGTGGCAGGCAAAATACTATGTGTTCACCAGTAAATACAGTATTAAAAGCTACATTTCCCAGCTACCCTTGCAAAAATCAAGGCCCTGGACTGAGTACTGGCCACTGGGGTAGGTCAATGGATAGAAGATGTGGCCATAAGAGTACTTACGGAACCCTCAGGATTGACTGTATAGTCTGTGGGGCCCCAGTGAAAAATGAAAATGTGAGGCCTTTTACTCAAAAATGAAAGTTTCAAGATAGCTATAGCAGAGCATTAAACCAAATATAGGCCCTTCTAAGTGGGGAATGGATGGGTGGATGGGGGGCTGTGCTACTACCCAGGATGCATGCCACAGAGCCCCTTTCGCTCTTCTCTGGCCCTGGAAACTCCTAAACTCCTGTGTGGGATTGTGGCGTTATAAGATGCTAGAGTCTCTGTGAGCTTGCATCCCTGAGTGACCATGGGGATCAGAGCCCTTGCCAACACTTTTTGGACATATAGTGAGTGAGAAATAAACCTTGGTTTCTGCACACCACCAAGATTTCAGAGTTAATTTGTTTCTGCCTTAGTAGTGGTTTTTAAGTGTTTAAAAAAAAAAAAACACCCAGAAACCAAAAACTAAAAAGAAGAAAAAACAACAACAAAATAATTTAGCCCATTTTGACTTATACATCTGGGTTGTTGCCCATCACAGATGAATCAAATTGAGAGGAAGAGGTTAAAACTTATATACTGATGGGGTTAAGGTAGGAAAGGTTGGCATGAAGAACAGAACTGGAATACCCAGGCTAGTAATAAAAGGAAAATATTCAAGGGAGGATTGGAACGTTTATTTTGAAAGAGTTTGAGGAAGAGAGAAAGAGACACCTTTTTTTCTTGTTGCTATTGAAGAAAAGTTATCTGGTAATCATGGAGAGTGAGAGTTAGAATTTATAAAGATGCATTTTGAAATAACTACTGCTGGAAACTTCCTAGGAAACCAATAGGAGATGAATAAGAGGATGTGTGTCAGAAAAGATCATGATAAATGTAACCTTTGGTGGGGTCGAGAAATCCAATAGATGGAGGTAGAGATGACAAAAGGAAGAGGTGACCCAGCATCATGAATCAGAAAAGGTAGTTTGAGTTAAATTTTACAGAATATCTATCATCTCTATAGTTAAGAATTGATTGCTCCATTAATATAAACCATGACCATTTTGACAGTTTCAAATAGGTCCACAGACTCTCACATAGTCATTGTCACTTGGATAAGGGCATTTGGACACTCAGAAATTCTTCCAAAATTGGCATTTTCTTTGGTTAAAATTACCATAGTGTGGGTAATGACAAGCAATCTTTGAAGTTGATATTGTAAGGAAAAATACAAATATCAAACAGACTAGGCTAGAGTCATCATATTCTCTTCTACCCAAACTATTACATAAGAAGTCAATTGAAAACTGGATTACTAACTGATTAAATTTCCCCCAAATGAATAACGACAATTATAAACACTTACTAAGTGCTCACTCTGTGCCAGGTACTCTTCTAAATGTTTTACGTGTATTCCTTTAATTCTCGCCACAAGCCTAGAAGCAAGATGCCATTATAATCGCCATTTTTTCCAGATGAGTAAGGTGAGGAGACTGAGTAATTTATCTAAAGCCACATGAATATTAAGTGGTTAAGCTGTGATTTAAATTGTTTGTCCATGCTCTGATTTGGGGGTTAAGAGATGCATTCTGGTATCATATCATTTGGTAAAAACACATGACTGCAGGCTGACTGGAGCAGCCAGCCTTTTCCTTAGGTAAGCTACAGGGAAGCTGTTTTCTTACAAGGCTTCTGAGAGAGGCAGGATGGCTTCGTGGTTTCAGAGCATAGGTGTTGGAGTCACACTTTTGGGGTCATATCTTTGCTCTACCCTCTTGATCTCATATAATTTGTGTAAATTGCTAAACCTTTTGTCTGTTCCCTGAGCTATAAAATGTGGAGCTCATAGGGTTGTTGTAAAGATTAAGTGAGCTAGGAAGACGGAGCCCAGTACTTGGCATGTTAAGAACTCAGTTGACATTAGCTACTATTACTAGTGAGCATGGAACTGGATCAAAGGCAATTATGGGTTATTTTATTAGGCCCATCTCATACCATTGTCAGCAAACCCTCTTTAAACACTCAATGCAACTGGTTCCCTAAGTTGCAGGGCCTCCTGTTTGCCAGCAGGGCAAAGTTCTGTTTAGCCTAGCTATTAAATCCTTCTGCAGTTCTGCACCAATTTTTTTTTTTTCTGCCCTTAGTTTTTGCTCTTCTCCAGCATGAACACTTCAATACAGTCCCTCAAAGAAGGCCCCCTGTCTTTACCCATGTCATTTTTCTTTTTATCTTTCAGATCTAGCTTGGATGTCCCCTCTTCATGAACTCTGCTCAGAACACCCTGTTCTACGGTACTGGCCTTTCTCTTCAGAGCTTCAAGAACATCAATCTCTGGTAATATTCCTTGTGTTGATTAATTCTTACAGCTTTTTTCTCTTCTTTATGTTTGCTTACAAATGCAGAGGAGAGATAAAGCCCCAGGCATCAAATACTACATTTTAATGCAACTGATTAAGCTCTGTTATTTGACATGACCACTTTGAGGTAGAGAGATTTTCATGTGTCAAAGTGTAAGAACAACTTCTAATGATCCAGTTTTAGATACAAAACAGATCTCAGACCTTTACTTCATCCCTACTGCCTAAGACATTCCTGAGCCCTATTCCATTCTCTGAGTGGGGTCACAGATTGATTGGGGCCTAGGGAATGTCTGTTTTGCCTCTTATTTTAGATAAAGGAAAAAAAAATTAATGGCATCAAAATGTCTCTGTGATCCACATGGCTTTGTGAAGACAGCTTTGTAAAAACAACAGTGCCTTTCAGAAAGTGTTCACATCCTATATGAATCCTTAGTTGCCACCACCCACTTTTGAGTTCTTTCTAGAAGATATATTTCAGTGCCCACAATATGTTAAGGCTCAGCTTGAAGTGCTGAAATTAATAAATGCTAAATAAATGTTTGCTGAAATAAGAGTACATTATCTTAGACAAAGGAATACCTTCCAACTCCTTAATTTAAAATATGTGTTTCTCATAACTCAAAAAGGGTCATGTACCACAATGTTCATTGCAGCACTATTTACAATAGCCAGGACATGGAAGCAACATAACTGTCCATCGACAGATGAATGGATAAAGAAGATGTGGCACATATATACAATGGAATATTACTCAGCCATGTAAAGAAATGACAGTTATTTGTAGTGAGGTGGATGGACCTAGAGTCTGTCATACAGAGTCAAGTAAGTCAGAAAGAGAAAAACAAATACTGTATGCTAACACATACATATGGAATCTAAAAAAAAAAAAAAAAAATGGTTCTGAAGAACCTAGGGGCAGGAAAGAAATAAAGACGCAGACTAGAGAATGGACTTAGGACATGGGGAGGGGGAAGGGTAAACTGGGACGAAGTGAGAGAGTGGCATGGACATATATGCACTACCAAATGTAAATAGATAGCTAGCGGGAAGCAAACTGGGACTAAGTGAGAGAGTGGCATGGACATATATACACTACCAACTGTAAATAGATAGCTAGTGGGAAGCAGCCGCATCACACAGGGAGATCAGCTCGGTGCTTTGTGACCCCTAGTGGTGTGGGATAGGGAGGGTGGGAGGGAGATGCAAGAGGGAGGGGATATGGGGATATATGTATACGTGTAGCTGATTCACTTTGTTATACAGCAGAGACTAACACAACAGTGTAAAGCAATTATACACCAATAAAGATGTTAAAAGAATCTACGTTATCTATCTATTTACCTACCTACTTATGCACCTATCTATCCACCTATCTATTATCTGTCCATTTATCTAGATAGATATGTAGATAAGTGGGTCTATACATGACAGAGTAATCAGCATTAATTTGTAAGAACATTCTTGAATCAGTGTGCCTACAGTACCCTGCAATATAGTTAGAAGAAAATCATCTTGGAGTTATAATGTGTGAAAACTGAAAAGTAAGGACAGGCTATAAAAAATGTTTTAAAAGATATCACATTACAAAAAAGGAAGGCAAAGTGACCATTACAGCAGAGGAGATTGATGATTCTTTCTGTAGCTTAAGTCTTTGTCGACTAGCACATCTATTTTCCTCCTAGAGGTATGTTTGTTAGCACTAAATCACAGAGCCATCCATACAGACAGGATATATATGTACATATCCTAGAACTCCTGGGCATTCAGGTTCTACACTTGTCTCTAAGAATAATGGCTAATATAGGTAGGGGGCCATCAGTCATCTTGAGGCACCTGGTGCCCTCTCTCAGTCTGATAATGGCTCATGCCTGTTGGGTAGCATAGTTAGTGGTGGCATTTATGAGAGTTTATTACTGCCTTCTCCTCATTCACTGCTGCACTTCTCACTTTAACTGGACTGAACACACACAGAGCTCTAGAGCAAGGAACGGTTAGGGGAAATCATATGTTAAACAGACAGACCCGAGAATGTGGAGTTCAGACTACCTCTGCCAGGAGGCCTGGTAAATGATCACACATAAATGTTCAGGTCAAGGCTATTTTTCAGAATTTTGGGAAAGGCACCAAAAGCAAATGGGATCTGAGCTAATATCCCCCTTTGTCCTGCCCTGATGGTCCTGCTGGTTCTGATGGTCCAGTTCCTATGACTCACATTCCCTGCTGAGGATACATGGGCTACTGTTGGGTACAGCTATCAGAGCATCTCTCTGGTTCCTACCAGGGCCCTCCACACTGAACTGAAATGATCTGGGGACTCAATCTCAGATGGTTGTATTCCATATGGAGCTAATGAACACTTTTGCTGGGTGTAGGTGGAGTCAGTTGAGTAGGCGTGTCACACACAGAGGACTGGGAGACTCTGGAGTAGGTGGGGGTGGGTCAGATTTGACATATTGGGGGTGAGATGTAGTCTCCTTTTTGCAGAATTACAGAGCATCTTTAGCAAGTATATCAGACTCAGTTTAAATGTCTTCCTAGATTCACTTGGCCCTATCCACCCACAAAACTTAGCTGCTTGTGTCATGGAGAGATAGGCCACCAGCTCTCTGAGCTCCCTTCAGGGTGAGGACTGAGCTCTGGCCTGGGCTCCATTGTACCTGCTGCAGAGGGAGGTCTGCAGCCTCCTGCACCCAGGACTGCCCCAACCAGACCCAGGAAGTGGTGGCTCCTCACATTCCATCAACATGAGATGAAGCATCATGCCTAAGGCCATGGGGTCTGGCTTCCCCTGCAGTTGCCTGGAAGGACTAGACAACGGAAGATAAATAACAGAAATAAAGGAAAGTTTACACTGTGTGTGGCAATTGCTAACCAGGTTCGCTGTTAACAATTGCAAAGCCTGGTAAAACTACTAAGATCATATGCAAATATGTAAAAGTTATAGACGAAATTAACCAACGGTAAAACTAAAATAAGTCCTATAACTCCATCTTACTCCACTCACATAAATTAACTCAAAAAGACTTAAATGTAAGACCTGAAACCATGAAACTCCCAGAAGAAAGCATAGGAAAAAATTTCCTTGACATGGCAATGAATTTTTGATTGCAGAACTTAAGGAACAAGCAACAATATCAAAGAAAAAAAACATGGAGGACTGCATCAAGGTAAAAAGCTTCTGCACACTACGAAAACAGTCAACAAAGTGAAAAGACAACCTATGGAATGGGAGAAAAATATCTGCAAATCATATATCTGTTAAGGGGTTAATGTCCGAAATATGTAAAGAACTCATACAACTCAATAGCAAAATAAAACCAAATAATCCAATTAAAAAATGGGCAAAGACCTAAATTTTTCCAAAAAAAGATGTAAAATGGCCAACAGGTACATGAAAAGATGCTCAACATCTTTAATCATCAGGGAAATGAAAACCAAAACCACTATATCACCTCACACTTGTTAGAATGACCATCACCAAAAAGACAAGAGGCAAGAAATGCTGGCAAGGATGTGAAGAAAACTGTTGTACACTATTGGTGGGGTTGTAAACTGGTACAACCACTGTGGAAAACATTATGGAGGATCCTCAAAAAATTAAAAATAGAACTCCCATATGATCAGCAATCCCACTTCTAGGAACATATCCAAAGAAAAGAAAAGCACCAACTCCAAAAGATATCTATACCACCATGTTCATGGCAGCATTATTTACAATAGCCAAGACATGAAAACAACCTAAATGTCCATGGATGGATGAATGGATAAAGAAGTTGTGGTAAATATACACAATGGAATATTATTCAGCCATGAAAAATGAAGAAATCCTGCTGTTTGTGACAGCACGGGAGGATCTTGAGGGCATTATGCTAGGTGAAATAAGTCAGACAGAGAAAGATTAATACCATATGATCACAATTATGTGTGGAACCTAAAAAAAAAAGTCAAACTCAGATGAGATTTGTGGTTATTAGAGGCAGGGAGTATGGGGAGGGGGCAGTGGAGGAAGGTGGTCAAAAGGTACAAACTTCTGTACCTTGTAAGATAAGTAAGTACTAGGAATGTAATGTACCACATGATGAATATAGTTAACATTGCTGTATGATATATAGGAAAATTGTTAACAGAGTAAACCCTGAGAGTTCTCATCACCAATTCTTTTTTACAAGAGATGAGATGATGGATGCTAACTAAACTTATTTTGGTAATCATTTCACAATACAGTATAAGTCAAACCATTACGTTGTACACCTTAAACTTATACAGTGATACATATTAACTATATCTCAGTGAAACTGAAACTTATATCTCCTACCCTGAAAGCATTACTTTTATAATAACAATATTAAAAATATGAATCAAGTTGTATTATGTATGTGAATTAACATTGGTAAAATATCAAAGATGCTAAATTTAATAACTGTGACACGTATCTAGGTAATCTATTGATGGACAGGTGATATTTTAATAAGTATTAAAAACACAGGTGTATATGTAATTTATAAGTTAGTATAATATTTATTTTTGCTGTATACTTAAATTTGCTGAAATCAGTAAAACCTAATTATTATAATCAAGATTTTTATATAAGTTGGGTTGAACTCATAATAGTACTCTAAAAGATTAAAAAATAAAATAAGGTATACTCAAGTGTACACAACTTGAGTGTATTTTATCAAAAAGTAGATTAAAATAAATGTAAAATAAAACTATTTTCACTTATGTTTTCAGAAAGATTGTTTTCTTTGAAATAACTAATATAAAATTAGTTATTTATTTTTCTTTTAAAGTTAAAAGGAAAACACAAATCAAGTATTAAGTTTTGCTTAGTTAAATCTTAAAATATTTATTTCATTTAAAAATTTTGATTAAATCATTAAATATTTTTACTAAACAAAAGTACTTTCAGTGGGAGTGTTCAAATTTCATCTAGTTGCGAGTGTAAACAATCAGTAATATTCACATATTTTATATTCAGATCTACATGTAATTTATACAAATTTAAGTGGAATATTCATTGTTTACTATTGCAAACTATCTTTAAACCGCCATATGTCACTGTTGTAAACACTGCAAAATTGTATAACACTCTGCATTGTATTCGCTTATGCATCAGCAGTGGCCCACCACAGGCTTCTGAATAAAGATGATTCACAGGATAAGAGATGCAGAAAAGTATTTCCCTGGGGCCTGTGTGGTATCAGCTATGAGAGTGACTCTTTAGGGTTAAGGGTTGCTCTGTGCCAGAGCTGAGTGCCCGTGTGTTTTGTAATAAATTCCTATTTTGGTGAGTGGTTATGCTTGGCAGGACCTTTAATAAAATAAGTTCAAGGCAGAGGCCTCTCTTGGCTTGACCGATGAAAGACAGGAGAAGAGAGTGAGCCCACTTCCCTTCCTCCCACTAATTTTTTGTTATTTTATTAATATTGTGATGATTAGTGGTTACACGTGATTTGCCTGGAAGTGACCAGTTGTATGTTCACCGTGGTACGTTACCCTCCGCTGTGCTGCATACCCCTACTATAAAGACACCCTGTATTTTCCTTCCAGAGAACTGACTCTTTCCTTGGAGTAGAAAGGACAGTCATCTGAAAATAGAGTTGCATCTTTGAACCAGTCATTCTTTCTATAGCAGCATCTTTTGCTTGCAGAGGTACATGCTGCCACTGATTTCTGAATCTTTGATTGGTTCTACAGTGCAGATTGGTTTGCTTTTCCATTTTTCCCACTGCCAGCTTATTTCACATTTGCATATCTATTAACTCAATTACTACTCATCCTTTTGCTTTCCAACTTCCAAAAGTTTGCTCCTGTCATCTCTTGGCATATTCTTTTTATCTCTGGGTCTATATTTATGCTGTTAAAAATCCCTTTACTGTCATTTTCAGTGAAGTCTCCAAAGTTAGTGGAAATAGTTGTATGTATTCAATCTGCCATCATTCATGACAGTGTAGTTTATCATAGTTATAAATTAGGAAACTTCTACATGTCCTCAATAGAAGATGGATTAATTATTAGTACTCCCAAAGTCACTTATTCATTCAACAAATATTTTCTGAGTCTCTACTATGTCAGGTGCTGTTTTATATTATCTAAGTAAAATGCACTGATGGTTTTATTTACAAAACTTCTTAAATAACATAGAGAGATACTCATAAAGTTAGTATAATATGTTTTTAAAAAGAAGGATAAGGCCTATGCATACCCTATGACTTTCACTGTAAAAAACTATATAACATGTATAACTTTACTAAAAATTAAGGAAAGATTCCTAAGGCTCTAAAAACCTCCTGCTAAATTATCTTCTAAAATGGGTTTTCCAGCTAAACCTCATGCAGTGGTGAGTGGGAGTACCAAAGGTGATTTCTTCCAATGCAAATGAAATGAATTATGCTAAATAAACTACTTGTTAACAAAATTCCACAATTTCATCCCAATAATGAAATTTAAGGAGATTAAAGTAGCACTCTCCTATGTTTCATATATTTTCTATACTATATAGAGAGAAATGTGTCCCATGAGGGCAGAACTACTTTGATCCCACAGAATGTGAATCTTTAAATGGGAGAATGACCCAGTGAACATAGTCTTGGTGTCTGGAAGTCGAAGGCTTAAATCTCAGCACTTACATAACTTTAATATTGAGAAAATGGGGCAGTGATGCATATTGGAAAGACTATATGCTTTGGAGTTAGAGGTACATGGGTTAAAATCTGGGCTCTGACACTTACTACTTATATGCCCCTGAGCAGATTAATCAAACTGCATCTTAGTTTTGTCACCTCCATAACAGGAATGATTAAATTCATTCCAAAATTTTGCTATAAAAATGGACAGAAATAAAATATTTATCTTGCCTAGCACAGTCATGATACAAACAAGATATATGCATGGGGGAAACTATTAAAATATTGAGTGCTTGTCTCTGAAAGGTGGAGTTACGCATACATTTTTGTGTGACTTTGGACAAGTTACTTCACCTCTCAAAGGCTTAATTTCCTTTACTCTATAAAGTGAATAATTATAGTAATAATGCTTTCAGAGGATTGTTAATGAGAACTTGATTCATAAAATTCTTTTTTAATTTATTTATTTTTGGCTGCATTGGTCCTGTTGCTGCTCATGGGCTTTCTCTAGCTGTGGTGAGCAGGGGCTACTCTTCGTTGCGGTGTGCGGACTTCTCATTGCGGTGGCTTCTCTTGTTGCGGAGCACGGGCTCTAGGCGCACGGGCTTCAGTAGTTGTGACTCGTGGGCTCTAGAGAACAGGCTCAGTAGTTGTGGCTCACAGGCTTAGTTGCTCTGCAGCATGTGGGATCTTCCTGGACCAGGGCTCGAACCCGTGTCCCCTGCATTGGCAGGCGGATTCTTAACCACTGCGCCACCAGGGAAGCCCACTTCATAAAATTTTGCAAATAAAGTATGAGGATACCACATGGCATGTATTAGGTGCTCAATATATGTTAGCCATTATGTGTTATCTTTATTTCTTTTGCTCTATTTTGCCAATTTTCGATAAGTAGCCTGCTTTATTTTCTTAATCAGAAACAACTTTACTGTTTTTAGAAGAAAATGTCCTTTTACCTCCATATTTCCAAATGGAAGACAAATTAGGAAGGTAAAAATAAAGCAGCGTATCAGTTGCTTCAGTTCCATCACACTCTGATGATAGTCACTGAATATAATTATACAGCTCCAACAGAGGTATCCTGAGTGCTAGAGAATGAATACAAAGACACACAGCACTGATGATCATTTCCAGTAAACTCACTTGTCCCTGAATACATCCTTGGGGTTTTACAGGACAAGCATCATCATCATGAAATGAAGCCCTTTTAATTGTAACAATAAAGTAGCCCCTTCAAGTCGGTGCTGTTATACTTTTTGTAATCAGTGGAAATTCAATTAATCCAGTTAATTAAACGTTGGTGAATCCAGAGTGAATTCTATTAATTAATGTTTCTGTATAAAGATATAGCAGACCACACAGTGCTTTCCATCAAGCTTGCGGATGGCTGCCCAATTGTAGCTGCCACATTTCCCATGTCACTCAGAGAGAAAGAAAGAAAGATACGATAAACTGTGATTCCCAGCCCAGGGTTTACAGATGTGATCTTAGGAGACCATTAAATCACTATAAGAATTTAAAACAAGCTTAATTTCTATTAGATTATAATGTAAAAGCTATATAAGGCTCTGAATGTTCTGGATGATGACCTAAATGAAGCACTGCCACACAATTTTAGTGTCCACTATTCTCATGTGCTTGTAATCATATCAGGGTTATGCGGTTAACTTAAGGGAGTGGTGTTGACATCACCATTTCTGTTAGGTGAGCATCAGAAACAACCTTTAAGCACCACCTCTATACTGAGATGTAGCTTATATTGTATTTTTCTCCTATTCTTTGGGGGTGCTTTACAAATGTTTTTCAATTCTGACAACATTATAAAGATGTCAGTACTGACAACGTTATAAAGATTATTGTTGTCAAGTCCTGAAGCTTAGAGAAGTAAAATAATTCTCCTAGTTCATACAACTAGTTAGTGATAGAGCTAAGGCTTGAATCTATACCTGCTTGACTCCAAGACTGAGCTATTCCCAATGTTAACTGTGGTCCTAGAGCTTAAAAAATCAGATGGATGGAGTGGGGGATTTGTATTGTGTTGACAAAATGCCATGGTCCTAACAGCGTCGAAGCCCAAGTTTCCATCAATGGTTTTATGCTAGGCTCAAACAAATAAACAACAACAAACCAGTGATCAGCTTGAAGAAATAACTAATTGATTAGCTGACCCAAGCAACATCTAGACCTTTGAGACCACTACTATGGAAGAATAGATTTGGGAACACAGAGTTGTTTGTACATTCATATAGTTCTTAAATATATTCAGAAAAAAATATTTTGTACTTTGTAGATTCTTGACAATTGAAACTTGAATCCAGTTCAGTTGTGCTTAATTCTCTTTCAATATTTTTTTACTCATTCAAAAGAATACTGGCTTCCTGATTTGGATAAGTCTTATGATAGATATTTTAATGACATGACTAATAGTCCTTGCAACAGTTCTATGAGATAGGCATTACTAATCCTCATGACAGATGAGGAAACTAAGGCTCATGGAACTGAGTTAATTTGCTCACAGTCATATAGAGCTAGTAAGTGGCAGAGTAATGATTTAGAGTTGTTACTGTGCCATTTTCATACCGTTTACTATGTACCAGGGATGTATATAACATGACCATATATATATATATATATACCATGTATATAATATGTATACCATGTATATAACATTTATAACCATGTATATGTATACATATATAACATGACCTCAAGTCCAAAGGTTAATCCAGACTCTAGTCTGGTGATAAGCATTAAATATATCTTTATTCCTAGAGCTAAACATCAGTGATGAGATGGCTGCATGTTGACATTTTAAATAGAATATAATTATCAAAAACTGGAGGGGAATGGGACGGTACATGAGAAGTCTGATAATTGCGATAGCTTTATGTTCTTAACTAGTTTTTTAAGTTGTTATCTATTTAAATCAGATCCTATTGGAGAGGTATGGGAGTTAAGTAGTTCAATATTACTCATAGTAGAGAACAGTAGACAAAAGCACCCCCGACAAAGGGCACTAATGGTATTATATAAAGGTATCAGTATCAAGGATCTTATTTGAACATATAATCATGTCTTACATTATGAAATATATCAAGTGAAATGGAACATATTTTCAAAAGCTAATTCTATTGAAGGCTTGTATGCATTGATACAATACATTAAAATGACAGAATTGAGACTAAACATATTTAATATATTAAATGTAAATGGGCATAGCTCACCTATTTAAAAAAGTCATGTTGGTTAACAATACAAATTCCAAACCTATCTGTGTATTGAAAGACACTTGAAGAGATTCAGAAAGGTTAAAAATAAAAGGCTATGAAACTATATAGCAGACAAATTCAAATAAAAGGAAAGCAGGGTCAAAATCTTGATATCTAGAAAAGTGAAATTTAAATTAAAAACTATTAAAAGAAGACCTATGTGAATAAATAAATGTACTATGTTTGAAGACTGGAAAATCCAAAATTTTTTAAGATGCAAACTTTCTTCAAGTTGACCTATTGAATCAATGCAATCTCAACAAAAATCTCTATTTTTTTGGTGGAAATTGATAAACTGATACTAAAATTATTTGAAAATGCAAATAACCTAGATTAACTTTCTTTAAAAAAGACCTAAAAAAAAGAACAAATTTGAACAATTTACATTACCTGTTTTCAAGACATGTTACAAAACTACAATAACCAAGACAGTATGGTTTTGGTATAGGGATATACATATTGATAGACAAGAACAGAAAGTCTAAAAAGAGCTTTTAAATTTTATAGGCAATTAATTTTGACAAAGATGCCAATGAAATTTAGTGGGGAAAAGAAAATTCTTTTCTACAAATGATCAGTCTTGACTTCTACCTCACATTGTATACAAAATTAACTTGAGATGGGTCATACATATAAACATAACAGCTAAAAGTATGAAGCTTCTAGAATGAAACATAGGAGAATATCTTTGTGATCTTGGAGTAGGCAAGGACCTTTTAGAGAGGACCTGAAAACGTGAACCATAAAAGAAAGACTGATATATTTAGTTTAATCACAATTTAAATTTCAACTCTTCAAAAGCCACCACTAAGAAAATGAATAGGCAAGTGTAGACTGACAGAAAATTATTCACATTATATGTGTCTGATTCAAGAATAATTAAAAGGTAACTACAAATATAGCAAAAAGTAAGATTTAAGTAGGGTACATGAGTTTTATAGTGTTTTTATATCGTTTCATAGAACATTTTTAAGCTTCCAGTATTTCAAAACAAAAAGGTTAAAATACTATATTGTATATATTATAATGTAAATGTATGAAAGGAGTACAATATACAACCTATTAAATATATAATATAGTAAAATATAAAACATGAAAATACATACTGTACTATACATGCGTTTAAAAAGAGTGTTCTTTGCTGTCACTGAGATTCTGGCCTCATGGCATTAATCCATCAGTTTCATTTCTCTATATGTTCTCTGTTTCTGGAAATCTCCTTAGGAGCTTTATACTAAGACTTTCTCTTATCAAATATCTGTTCTAGTTAAGCAATTAGTAATACCTAATTAATTTTTTTAAATTCTCATCAGTAATTTCTCTGATTCTCCTTTTCTTAACAAAATATGGTTTTAAACAGCATTGTTTGCACATTTGCTTATTAGTTCATTCATTTAACAAATGAATATGGTTGGTTCTCCTATCAGTTTGCTATGTGAACACAGACAATCTCAGTTGTCACATGTGATAAATGAAATGCTTGGGTCTTATGATCTCTAAAGAATTCTTCCAGCTTTAAAATTCTACAGCACAGTGATTCAATCATTTGTTTCTATCTGGCATGCATTACTTTTATTCACACCCTGGGGGTACTTCTGTTCTGTACTCTGTCAACACTTGGACCATCAAGAAATCAATAGTTAACTTCTCTTAGTTCACTTTTGTTTGCAGCAAAACAGACTGCACTTCAATCACCATTTTGCAATGGCTCATTGAAAAAGGGTTCCACCTTCAAATATGTTTCGGAAACACTACAAAGTGGGCATTGACTTTTAACTACTCACCGAATTAGTGAGAGTAAATTAGGTTACTGTGCTTCTATTTTAACCTAATTACTGCTTTAGACTTGAGTTTTCATATTAAAATAATTTTAAAATAAGTTTGTCATCAAAGAAATTTAGAAATCAAAATTTTTGGAGGACTGTACATATAGAGATTTCAACTTAAATATTCACCTTTTCACTTGTATAGTCTAAGTTTGCTGCCCTGTATTCCAGTGTATCACAGATGTTTCCACTTCTGTATGGCACATCGGGCAAAATGAATGAGGCTGCTCATAGCCAAAAGCAACCAGCCTAGGACAGGCAACCAGCCCAGAAGTTGAGGAAATCAGTATCTAGGCTTCCCAGTAACTCAAACACAGCAAAAGGATTGGGAAGCTCTGATGTATATTCTGCTCTCATGGAATGAAAAACATATTTGTTGTGTGGACAGCAGACTTTTCAATATATCTGTCAAAAGAAAGTTCATCCACCCAGTAACTCTCATTTTTTAGGCCAGTATAGTTGAATAGTATCCTCAAGCAGAAATTTCACTCATAAGTTACCAGAGCTTCAGCAAAATACAGCATTAAATGTGGAACTAGACTATCATTTCACTCATACCAGAGCTTCAGCAAAATACAGCATTAAATGTGGAACTAGACTATCACTGCAGAGATTCATAGCTCTTTTATTTAAACTAAACTAATCAGGATAAGTAACAAGTAAACAAGTTACACGAGGTACGAATGCATGACTAGTCAGAAAATGACTTCAGTATCCCCTATGGTATTTGTAAATAATGACAAGCACTAGAAGCTACCCAATAAAAGTTGAGTTAATAATCTTGACATGGAAAACAAAGGTCTTAATGCTGTGAAATCATCAAAGTGACATAATATTGCCCATACAAAGTTATCAGTAGAATTGTAGAACTGTTTATGTAACTGTGTACAGTGTGGATAAAGAATTTCTGGTTTAAAAAAATTTAAGAACTCCAAGTCATATGGTCTTATCCCTTACCCTCAATGTTGTAACCCATTCTGGGTTGATGAGTACTGACTCAGTGGCCTAGATTATTTAAACGAGCATATTTGGCAACTTTCCAGAAAAGAATAATTCATTTGGATCTTAGAACTTCTTCTGTTCTATCATTGTTAGTCATTATTGATGTAAATAATTAAAAAGGTGTTTATGGAGGCACATTGTCTCATCTGTCCTGCATGATGGTGTTTCTATGTGGAAGGAAACTGTTAGAGAAAGCATATTCAGTTCCACAGAAAGCATATTCAGATTTGAAGTCTAGTGTGCTAGTCTGAAGTCTAGGAATTTTTAAAAAAGAAGTGCCCTTAGGATCAAACCTGTAAAAGAAGAGAAGGATGCATAATTGAACAGGGAGAGAAGTTGAATTGATGCTGACCCAAAGTTGACCCTCAGTTGACCCAACATGAAGTTCTGGACCTAGAGTGATACTCCAGCATTGTCAGGTGTTGGGCACAGGTGACCCAGCCTTTATAATGACAAATCAAGTGGTCACTAGATGTGGGCCTTTGGATGCCCAGGAAGGTGTGATGTTGGGCCAGGCAGCTCTCTGCAGCTGAGATCATTCCTGATGGGGCTGACACCAGATGTCTGCTGACAGCACTCCAGAAGCTGGGACAAAAAGTCCTTCATGAAAGAGGGATCTGAGCATCACATCACAGTGACTGCTACAGAAACCATAAAGGAGGCTGAGTAGGTTGAATCAACATGGTTACTGCAAGCCTTTCCCAGTTGATCTTTTGCCTTGATATTTTCTCCCCACCATCTTCTGATCCTTTGCCACATGGAAGCCAGAGCATTTCTCTTCAGATGTACATTTCGTAAAAACTTCAGTGATTCCCCATAGCCTTGAGAGTAAATTCCAAACACTTGAATATAGTTCACAAGGTCCTTCTTGAGCTGTTCCTTTCTTAATTCTTTAGACTCTTTTACTTGTCCACATGATTTCACTCCTAAATTCAGGGCTTTCTGAATTGCTCAAAATTCCACAAACCAATCATGAGCTCTCTCACTTCTAGGTCCTTGCACATGCTGTTTTCTCTAGCTGGAACACTCTCTCTTCTCTGTGCTATTATTCCCGACTTACTCATATTGCTCAACAAAGCTTGGTATTGCTTCACTTCCCATGGTCCCTGTTCCCTCCTTAAACTTCATTTGTCCAAGAAGTCTTCTTTGATCCTATAAGCCTTGCTCCTATTTTTTGCTCAGATAACTTTTCCTTAATCTGCGGTACTGCCATTGACTGTTTACTTGAATCCACCCCACTTACCCAAACTCTCACAATGAGCAATTGGAAAGAGGGCCAGGATTATGTCTTACTCGTTACAGTATATTCAGCACCTAGCACAGTGCCTTGAACATGGTATATGTTCAGTAACTCTTTGATGAAATTTATAACGGAAAGCTAACTGCCTCTTATGTGACACATGGCAGGATACCTTGCAGAAAATGATTTGCATGTTTAGGAAAATTTCACTCATAAGTTACCAGAGCTTCAGCAAAATACAGCATTAAATGTGGAACTAGACTATCACTGCAGAGATTCATAGCTCTTTTATTTAAACTACATGAATCAGGATAAGTAACAAGTAAACAAGTTACACGAGGTACGAATGCATGACTAGTCAGAAAATGACTTCAGTATCCCCTATGGTATTTGTAAATAATGACAAGCACTAGAAGCTACCCAATAAAAGTTGAGTTAATAATCTTGACATGGAAAACAAAGGTCTTAATGCTGTGAAATCATCAAAGTGACATAATATTGCCCATACAAAGTTATCAGTAGAATTGTAGAACTGTTTATGTAACTGTGTACAGTGTGGATAAAGAATTTCTGGTTTAAAAAAATTTAAGAACTCCAAGTCATATGGTCTTATCCCTTACCCTCAATGTTGTAACCCATTCTGGGTTGATGAGTACTGACTCAGTGGCCTAGATTATTTAAACGAGCATATTTGGCAACTTTCCAGAAAAGAATAATTCATTTGGATCTTAGAACTTCTTCTGTTCTATCATTGTTAGTCATTATTGATGTAAATAATTAAAAAGGTGTTTATGGAGGCACATTGTCTCATCTGTCCTGCATGATGGTGTTTCTATGTGGAAGGAAACTGTTAGAGAAAGCATATTCAGTTCCACAGAAAGCATATTCAGATTTGAAGTCTAGTGTGCTAGTCTGAAGTCTAGGAATTTTTAAAAAAGAAGTGCCCTTAGGATCAAACCTGTAAAAGAAGAGAAGGATGCATAATTGAACAGGGAGAGAAGTTGAATTGATGCTGACCCAAAGTTGACCCTCAGTTGACCCAACATGAAGTTCTGGACCTAGAGTGATACTCCAGCATTGTCAGGTGTTGGGCACAGGTGACCCAGCCTTTATAATGACAAATCAAGTGGTCACTAGATGTGGGCCTTTGGATGCCCAGGAAGGTGTGATGTTGGGCCAGGCAGCTCTCTGCAGCTGAGATCATTCCTGATGGGGCTGACACCAGATGTCTGCTGACAGCACTCCAGAAGCTGGGACAAAAAGTCCTTCATGAAAGAGGGATCTGAGCATCACATCACAGTGACTGCTACAGAAACCATAAAGGAGGCTGAGTAGGTTGAATCAACATGGTTACTGCAAGCCTTTCCCAGTTGATCTTTTGCCTTGATATTTTCTCCCCACCATCTTCTGATCCTTTGCCACATGGAAGCCAGAGCATTTCTCTTCAGATGTACATTTCGTAAAAACTTCAGTGATTCCCCATAGCCTTGAGAGTAAATTCCAAACACTTGAATATAGTTCACAAGGTCCTTCTTGAGCTGTTCCTTTCTTAATTCTTTAGACTCTTTTACTTGTCCACATGATTTCACTCCTAAATTCAGGGCTTTCTGAATTGCTCAAAATTCCACAAACCAATCATGAGCTCTCTCACTTCTAGGTCCTTGCACATGCTGTTTTCTCTAGCTGGAACACTCTCTCTTCTCTGTGCTATTATTCCCGACTTACTCATATTGCTCAACAAAGCTTGGTATTGCTTCACTTCCCATGGTCCCTGTTCCCTCCTTAAACTTCATTTGTCCAAGAAGTCTTCTTTGATCCTATAAGCCTTGCTCCTATTTTTTGCTCAGATAACTTTTCCTTAATCTGCGGTACTGCCATTGACTGTTTACTTGAATCCACCCCACTTACCCAAACTCTCACAATGAGCAATTGGAAAGAGGGCCAGGATTATGTCTTACTCGTTACAGTATATTCAGCACCTAGCACAGTGCCTTGAACATGGTATATGTTCAGTAACTCTTTGATGAAATTTATAACGGAAAGCTAACTGCCTCTTATGTGACACATGGCAGGATACCTTGCAGAAAATGATTTGCATGTTTAGGAAAATTTCACTCATAAGTTACCAGAGCTTCAGCAAAATACAGCATTAAATGTGGAACTAGACTATCACTGCAGAGATTCATAGCTCTTTTATTTAAACTACATGAATCAGGATAAGTAACAAGTAAACAAGTTACACGAGGTACGAATGCATGACTAGTCAGAAAATGACTTCAGTATCCCCTATGGTATTTGTAAATAATGACAAGCACTAGAAGCTACCCAATAAAAGTTGAGTTAATAATCTTGACATGGAAAACAAAGGTCTTAATGCTGTGAAATCATCAAAGTGACATAATATTGCCCATACAAAGTTATCAGTAGAATTGTAGAAATGCAGAAAAAGTTCTGCATTTTCATGCAGAAAATGATTTGCATGTTTAGGAAAATAAAAAAGTGTGAAGTTACAAGGCTTTAGGTTTTTTGGCATTGTTCTGTTGTTATTAAGCCTCTTGTGGTCAGCCCTGGGGCCAGTAATTTGGAATTTGGAATCAACCCAGAATTTGCATCCCTCAAAGGTCAGTAATGCCTGGAATTTCCTTGCTTCCCATGATCCCTGTTTCTTTTCTCCACCACCCATTTCATCTGAGAAAAATGCCCATTATTATGTCTCACTCTTAGTCATCTGGAGACTTTGTTCTTTTCATTCTCTAACTGTAAAATATACTTCTCTGTGACGTATATTTAAGAACAACAGTGACCACAGATTGAACATTGACTTTGTAGCAAGAAATGTATGCGAGCTTTAACTACATTTTCTTGAATATTCATGGCAAGCAGTAAGGTTACTATTTACTCTCAACATTGTACATGTAAGTAAAGCAAGGGGTTAAAGGCCATGCCAAGGTTGCAGCGCTAGTATGTAGTAAAGTCGTTTTGAATCTGTCTAGACTTTTCATTACACTCACACCAGAACACTAAGAATGAATGTGGAATTTATAAAGAGTCTTTTTGATTCAATAACAAGAAGGGTTTAAATGGACAAAAATTTCAAGAGAATCTTCAGAAAAGAAAATATACTGATGGCAAATAAGCACATGAAGAAAACACTCAACATCACTAGTGATTTGTAAAATTTAAATTAAAATCACTATAGCTAGTACTAAGCACACTCTATAATTGTTACCATTCAGAAGACAATACCAAATCTTGGAAAGTACATGGAATAACTGGAAATCTCAGGAACTGTGACTTGGAATGTAAAGTAGTACACCCACTTTGGCATACAATTTGGCAGTTTCTTTCGAAGTTAAATATTTACCTTCTGATTCATGTATTAATTAATGAAAACAATAGAAATCAAAACATTGTTGACAAAAGACTTGTGTTTGATTCTTCATGACAGCTTTATTCATTATAGCCAAAATTTATTTAAAAAGCCAGTATCTGCCAAATTTGTGAATGGGTGAATAAACTGTGGTTATGTCCATAGGAAATAATGCTATTCAGAAAAAAAGAAACGAACTACTACTAACATGCAATAACCTGGAAGAATTTCAAAAATATGTGAAGATGAAAGGGTCATCCATAAAAGATTGCATATTATATGATTTCATGTGTATTAGATTGTGTACTGTACAAAATTAGGTGATAAAGAGCAGATAAATGGTTGCTTAGGGCCAGGTGGGATGGTAGGAATTAACTGCAAAGGTGTAGCGTGGAAATTTGGGGGTAACTAAAATGTTCTAGACCATGTGTTGGTGGTTACATGGCTGGATATGTTGTCAAAACTCATCAAATTATAAAATTAAAATTGATTAATTTTTTTAAAAAATGAATGTGAATGACCACAAGTCACCAGGAATGAATTCATCCTGCTCTCAAGGGGCTGACAAGGTGGTTCAAATCATAGTGAGATGGTTATGAGTTCAGATTTGAGATTCTCTCCCTCTTCTGCCTAATACTTGGTATTCCTTTGAGCAAGACGATTAGCTCTCAGCTATAAAAAGGAACAACTGTAGCTACTACCTAGGATTTTTGTCAAGAATAAAGCATATATTTCATGCCAAGTAGTTAGCATAAAGTATACAGCATGGCCTGGCATAGCTCTAATTTTCAACAAATGACATTTTCTTACTATGAAAACTATTATGAGAGAATTTGTTTGTTCTCCCAATCTCCTAGAAATCTCTGTAAATAGTGAGACACTCAAGTCTATGTAAAAAGGGTTGAAAACTCAAATATGTTTATGAGAATCCGACAAATAAGGTATATTATTAAATCTGGCCATGTGTTTGACAAGTAGGAGAGGTGAGATTTGTGGCAAACTGTAGACCACCTGCCCTCTCCAAATGGAGGACAACTGTTCAGTACAGTTTCAATGGGAATAAAGGCTCAGTGTTGCTGAATATTTTGAATTTTGTCAAGCTAAGACTGAAATCTGGATTTTTATAAGAATCATTCCCAGTTAAAATGTTGGAAACTCATTCTGTTTTTTTTTAAATACTTTTTTTCCTTAACTTTTTAAGTGTGAGACACGTAAAACACACCTGTGACCCAGGTTCAGCCCTTGGTCCATCAATGTTACCCACTTTATTTTAGCTTATTCAAGCTAATAACTTCATCTTTTGTGTGACTTTGTGCTTAGAGTAAGGACTACAACAGTCACCAGAAAAGATGAAGTCCTCATCCTTTTGAACCTTGCTTTATAACATTTGTGTGGCTCACAGTGGTTTGCGTGTCAGGGGGTGGAGGGGGAAGAGGAGTGTTCTGTTACAACTGCATTTTCATGAGGTCATAATATGAGTCATCCTATAGAGCAGGACCTCATATTTCATAATAAATTCTTCTCTTTTCTCATTTCTCCCTAATGCAAAATTCCTCCACAGCTCATGTAGAAAGCACACATCCCAATATTTAAAATTTCATAGTATGTATTTTTCTAAATCTCTAACTCCAAAGGAGAGTTTATCTTCTTCAATGCCTGAAGGTACAAATGAGAAAATGATTATGAATCATTTTCAGTTGATGCAAGAAATTTATACCACCATTTTTGTGTAGTGCCTAGAGAAATTGAAGTTCTTCTTTTTGATGAATGATCTAGAGGAAAGGAAGAGCAATAAAATCTGCTGTTGTAAACATTAAAAAATTATGAAAGGCTTTAATGGATTATATCATGTATGGAAAAAAAGCAAGTATTAAAAAGTGTAGTTTAGACCCAAGCAAATATAGTTTAGAGATTTTTGACAAAGGTACGAAGGCATTTCAATTGAGAAAAGATAGTCATTTCAACAAATAGTGTTGGAAAAATTGTATGCCCACATACAAAATATTGAACCTAGACACACACCTTGCACCTTCTCATAAAATTAACTCAAAATAGATCATGTAGGGCTTCCCTGGTGGCGCAGTGGTTGGGAGTCTGCCTGCCGATGCAGGGGACGCGGGTTCATACCCCAGTCCAGGAGGATCCCACATGCCGCGGAGTGGCTGGGCCTGTGAGCCATGGCCGCTGAGCCTGCGCGTCCAGAGCCTGTGCTCTGCAACAGGAGAGGCCACGACGGTGAGAGGCCTGCTTAAAGCAAAAAACAGAAAAAAGAAATAGATCATGTATGTAAATGTAAAATGAAAAACTCTAAAACTTCTAAAAAATACATAGAAAATCTAGGTTACATTGGATTTGGTGATGAGTTTTTAGATACAGCACCAAAAGCATGATCCTTGAAGGAAACAAAAATGAAAAGTTGGACTGTATTAGTTTACCAGGGCTACCATAACAAAGTAACACAAACCAAGAGTCTTAAAATGACAGCAATTTATTTTCTCACATTTCTGGAGGCTAGAAGTCGAAAGTTAAGGTGTTGGCAGATGCATGCTCCTTCTGAAGGCTCTAGAGAGGCATCCTTGCTTCAGCCCTAGCTTCTAGTAGCTACTGGCACCCCTTGTTGTCTTAGCTTGTAGATGCTTTACTCTGGTCTCTGCCTCCATCATCAAAAGTCTTTCTTCATTGTGTATGTGTTCAAATTTCGCTCTCATTTTTCTAATAAAGATACCAGTTGTATTTAGAGCCCACCCTAATGCAGTATGACCTCATCTCAACTTGACTACATATGAAGGAAACCTATTTCTAAAGAGGGTCACATTCATAAATGGTCGGGGTTAGAACTTGGGCATATATTTTGTGGAAACACAATTCAACCCATAATATATAGCACATTAAAATTTTTTAAAATTCTGTTCTGTGAAAGACACTGTTAAGAGGATAAAAAGGCAAGCCCCAGACTTGGAAAAATTTTTTTCAAAACATATCTGGTGGGCTTCCCTGGTGGCGCAGTGGTTGAGGGTCCACCTGCTGATGCAGGGGATATGGGTTCGTGCCCCGGTCCGGGAGGATCCCACATGCCGTGGAGCGGCTGGGCCTGTGGGCCGTGGCCGCTGGGCCTGCACGTCCAGAGCCTGTGCTCCGCATGGGAGAGGCCACAGCAGTGAGAAGCCCGTGTACCACAAAAAAAAAAAAAAAAAAAAAAAAAAAAAAACATGATAAAGGACTTGTATTCCTAATATACAAAGAACTCTCAAAACTCAGCAATAAGAAAACAAACAACCCAATTAAAAATGGGCAAAAAAAAATCTGAATAAGCACTTCACCAAAGAAGATATACAGAAGACAGATAACATATGAAAAATGATCAATATTATTTTTCGTTGCATAAATAAAAATTAAAACAATGATGAGATACCACTACACATCTACTAGAATGGCTAAGGTTAAAATAAAACTTGATAATACTAATTTGCTGGTGAAGATATGGAGCAACAGAAATTCTCATGCATTGCTGATGAGAATGTAAAATGACACTGCCACTTTGGAAGACATTTTGGCAGTTTCCTACAAAGCTAAACATTGTCTTCCCATACAACCTAGAAATAGTACTCCTAGATATTTACACAACTGATTTAAAAACTAATGTCCACACAAAAACTTGCATGCAAATATTTATCTGTGCTGTATTAACAATCACCCCCCAAAAAACTGGAAGCAACAAGGAAGTCCTTAAATGAGTGAGTAGATAAACTGTGGCATATTCATACAATGGAATATTATTCAGTAATGAAAATGAATGTGTTAACAAGCTATGAAAAGACATGGATATTGCTAAGTGACATAAGCCAGTCTGAAAAAGTGCATAATTATATGATTCCATCTATATGACATTCTAGAAAAGGTAAAACTATAGAATCAGTAGAAATCCTGCTAGTAATTTGGGAAAGAG
>NW_006789049.1:1226638-1245684 GCF_000442215.2 Lipotes vexillifer
TGAAACACAGGGGAATGTTTAGGACAGAGAAACTATTTTGTATGATCCTGTAATAGTGGATTCATGATACTATACAATTGTTATAACCTGTAGAACTTTACACAAGCAAGAAGACTAAGCCTTGATGTATGTAAACTACAAAAAGATTTACTTAGCTGGGCATAAGGATAAAATGCACACTGTGATAAAGGAAATATAACAATATTAGATATATGAAACAACCTAAAAGAGGGAGAAGGTGGGAAAAGATCAGAAAGAGAAATTAAGGAAACCATCCCATTTATAAATGCATCAAAAAGAATAAAATACCTAGGAGTAAATTTAACCAAGGAGGTGAAAGACCTGTAATCTGACAACTATAAGACACTAATGAAAGAAATTGAAGACAACACAAATAAATGGAAAGATATACCATGCTGATGGATTGGGAGAATACTAACCAAAGCAATCTACAGATTCAATGTAATTCCTATCAAAATACCAATGGCATATTCCACAGAACTGGAACAGATAACCCTAAAATTTATGGAATCACAGAAGACCTTGAATAGCCAAAGCAGTCTGAGAAAGAAGAACAAAGCTGGAGGTGTCATGCTCCCTGATTTCAAACTATACTATAAAGTTATAGTAATCAAAACTGTATGGTCCTGGCACAAAAACTGGCACATAGATCAATGGAACAGAATAGAGAGCTCAGAAATAAACCCATGTACATATAGTCAATTAATTTATGACAGGGGAGCCCAGGATATACAGTGGGGGAAAGAGACTGTCCAATAAATGGTGTTGGGAAAACTGGATGGCTACAAGCAAAAGAATTAAGCTGAACTACTTTGTTATAGCATATACAAAAAAACCCTCAAAATTGATTATAGACTAAACTGTAAGACCTGAAACCATAAAACTCCTAGAAGAAAACATAAGCAGTACACTCTTTGACACTGGTCCTAGCGATATTTTTTTGGATCTGTCTCCTCAGGCAAGGGCACCAAAAGCAAAAATAAATAAAAATTTAAAAATAAACTAAAAATCTCCTGCACAGCAAAGGAAACCACCAACAAAATTAAAATGAAATCTTCCCCTACTGAATGGGAAAGATATTTGCAAATACTATGTCCGATAAGGGGTTAATGTCCAAAATATATAAAGAACACACAAAACTCAATATAAAAAATCTAATTAAAAAATAAGAGGATCTGAGTAGACATTTTTCCAGAGAAGGCATACAGATGGCAACAGACACATGAAAAGATGCTCAACGTTACCAATCATCAAGAAAGTGCAAATCAAAACCACAATGAGATATCATCTCACACCGGTCAGAATGGCCATCATCAAATAGATAACAAATAACAAGTGCTGGGGAGGATGTGGAGAAAAGGGAACTTTTGTGCACTATTGCTGGGATGGTATATTTGTGCAGCTATATGGAAAACATTATGGAGGCTCCTCAAAAAATTAAAAATAGTACTACTGTATGACCTAACAATTCCAATTCTGGGTATTTACCTGAAGAAAACAAAACCACTAATTTGAAAAGATATATGCACCCTTAGGCTCATTGCAGTATTACCTACAGTAGCCAACATATGGAAGAAACCTAAGTGCCCACTGATAGATGAAAAGATAAAGAAGATTTGTTATACATACACACATGCATGTACACATACATACATATACATACACATATAGTGGACTATTACTCAGCCATATAAAGAATGTAGTCTTGCCATTTGAGACAATATGGGTTGACCTGGAGGGTATTATGCTAAGTAAAATAAGTCAGGCAGAGAAAGAAAAATACTATAGGATCTCACTCACATGTGGAATTTAAGAAACAAAACAAATGAACAAATCCCAGTTGAAAGACTCTCTCCAAAATACCTGACTAATTATTCCTCACAGCTGTCAAGATCATCAAAAACAAGGAAAGTCTGAAAAATTGTTACAGCCAAGAGGAGCCTAAGGAAACATGTTGACTAAATGTAATGTGCTATCTTGGATGGGATCTTGGAACAGAAAAAAGACATTAAGTAAAATCCAAAGAAGTCTAGAGATCTGAATTTCAGTTAACAACATAGTTTCATTAAATTGTAACAAAAGTACCATACTGATGTAAGATGTTAATAATAGGGAGAAATGGGTGCAGGGTACGTGGGAACTCTCTTTGCAGTTTTATGTAAATCTAAATCTATTCTAAAATAAAATGTGTTTTAAAAGTCTTTAAAATATGTAACTCAAATGTGGGAGAGTCAAGTTTAAGTGTAGGAATGGGAATCTCTGTTGGAAATCAAATCTCACATGTTTATTTTCAGTTAGAAATCATTGCTCAGTGGTTAAGAGAAGTTAAAAATTTACTGATGAAAAAAAGCCCTCCTTGAGTTGTATGATGAGAGAGGGTTAGACAGTTCTGCTGAGTGAAATGATCTGAGTTTGAGTTTTATTCTGATCAAAGACAACTGGGAAAATTGCATGTCATCTCTGAACCTTAGTCTTCTTATCTATAAAATGGGGCCAATAATTGCATATACCTCATTTAATTGTCACATTGATGTAATGAAATAACATATGTACAGGCATACCTCAGAGATATTGTGGGTTCAGTTCCAGAACATCACAAAAAAGCAAACATGACAATAAAGCCAGTCTCATGATTTTTTTGGTTTCATGGTGCATATAAAAGTTATGACATATATATGGAATCTAAAAAAAAAGCTTCTGATGAACCTAGGGGCAGGACAGGAAAAAAGATGCAGATGTAGAGAATGGACTTGAGGAGATGGGTGTAGGGGGAGGGAAAGCTGGGATGAAGTGAGAGACTGGCACTGACATATATATACTACCAAATGTAAAATAGATAGCTAGCGGGAAGCTGCTGCATAGCCCAGGGAGGTCAGCTCAGTGCTTTGTGATGACCTAGAGGGGTGGGATAGGGAGGGTGGAAGGGAGGCACAAGTGGGAGGGAATGTGGGGATATATGTATATGTATAGCTGATTCACTTTGTTATACAGCAGAAACTAACACACCATTGTAAAGCAATTATACTGCAATAAACACGTTAAAAAAAAAAGTTATGTTTACACTCTACTGTAGTCTATTAAGCATGCAACAGCATTATATCTAAAAAAGCTATGTACATGTCTTAATTTAAAAGTGCTTTGTTGCTAAAATATGCTAACCATCATCTGAGCCTTCAGAGAGTCATAATGTTTTTGCTGGTGAAAGCTTTGAAGCATTGCAAGAATTACCAAAATGTGACACAGAGACACTAAGTGAGCAAATGTTGGAAAACTGGTGCTGATAAACTTGATGCAGGGTTGCCACAAACCTTCAGTTTGTAAAAACTATGCAGCATCTGTGAAGCACAACAAAGCAAAGCACAGTAAAACTAGGTGTGCCTATAATGCGCTCAGCACAATTCTTATTGGCACATGGTAAGCCCTGAACAAATGGTGACTGCTGTTAATATGGCAAAGGGCATTATAACAAGCAGAATGATAAAGAGCACAGGCTCTACAGCCATCCTGGCTTTGTACCCCAGTTCCACCCTTTCCTAACATCACAATCCTTGGGCACATTTCTAATCTTTCTCTGCTTTAGTTTCCTACCTTAACACTACTAGTGTTAATAATAGTACCTTTCTCACTGGATTGTGGTGAGGATAAGTTAGCAGATGTAAATCACTTAGAAAAGAGTCTGGCATATTTATTGATTAATGTATTAATTATGACTGTTACACAGGTACCTCTATTAAAGGATCTCAAGCTAAATGACTCACTGGCTTTGCAGGGCTGAGAAGTCACATAGAATACGTTTAGAAATCTGGGTACTCAGAGCTAGAGACACCACCATCAATGAGAAAGATGAGGTCCTTATGCTCTTGCACTTTGGTTCTTGGATCCGTTTTCATATTTTTCTTAGCATATACTTAACATTGTCACAAACTATCTTTTTAGACCCTCTTGCCAGAGGTTGAGATTAAGATTGCAGTCATTTGAAGCGTATTATGACACTACTGCATTCTCGGCTGTAACCTTGAGCTGACAAGATCTTCAGTTCAGAGGAGAAACCTGAGTGCTGGACATGGTCTCTGACTCCTTCTACAGTACAAGCATCCAGGGAGGAATGAATGCTGGACTTAAATTTTTTCTTTTTTAGTCATGGGACTCTAGGTACATATTCTTTTCATTTAAAATGCTTTTGTTTTTACTAAATAATTATATCGTGTTTGAAAACGCTTCACTTACAAAAAGTGATTTTTTTAAATGTTTTAATCTTTTACATAAAAAGAATTACTCATAAAAATTACTCATTTTATGTAAAATTTCTAGAATTTATCACTTCCCCAGCTTTGACCCAATGCACAAGTCAAGGTTATTTCTGCTGTTTGAGGAGATTCAAGGGAAACTGTGATGGAGAACTCTATAGAGGAGTGGTTCTATTGTTGGTGCTACCTTTACGGTGCCAGTATCAATGAGCATCTGCCCCAGCTCCATCCCTGAACTCCCAACTCCCAAATTATAGTCCAAGTTTAGACTTAGAACAATATAGAACAATTTCCAAGATGAGGGAATCTTTTATGTGATACAACAGTGTTATGTAACCAGGCAAGTTCATCTTCATTCTTTACAATGAGTATATGTGGTGATATATCTCTTAATGATTGGCCCTTTGTAGTCAGTTTCCATGGTTATGGCATCTTCTAATTCTGCCTCAGACCTATGGTGTGAAAGATGGGAAATGCTATCTCTGTTCAGTCATCTGGCTCCTTGAGACAGGGAAGAATGTCAGAAGTGGACACATAAGCATAATAAGTAAGGCCACAAGTTTTGGTTGTACATACCCAGGGGTGAGTCTTGTTTCTCATTCTCATCAATTGCATGACACATAGAAAGCATTCTAACTTCCAGTTTTCTTAATACCTACTCCACAGAGGAGTTGTTGTGAAGATGAAATTGGACCAATACAAATGAAGTATTTCACATAGTGCCAGGCACATGGTAGGTTTCGATCAAAATCAGTTTTACTTATTAATAAGACTTGTTGAATGCATTCTTTACATCTTGAAATAAATTCTTCCAAGGATTGATTCACGAAACCCTTTTGGAATTTTGAGAAGTTTAGTTCAAAAATCTCTATTCTTAGTGCAGAAAACTCCCTGATATAGAAAATAAAGACAGCAGAATCCAAATCAGCTTTCAGGATAAGCTCTACCATTCTTCATTGCATCATTTTGGGCAAGTTTGTATTTGTTTCCTAATCTGGTAAAATGCGGTTCCTCCTCTCACCCCTAGGGTTTCATTAGACTTCACCAGAGAGAGCCTCCTTCTTTAAATAAAATAAGAACAAACAAAACACTTTCCTGAGTCGGCCATTATCTCGTCTCATCCATATTATTCAGTGTTTGTTGCCCAGTCATGACTGGCGCATTTAAACGTACAGAACATTTATGGCAAAGATTCCTTCCCAATTTCCTCTTGTTTTATTAGCTTGATATTTCTCAGTACAGATCATGTTCCTAAGTATATGAAATCATTTAGCTAACATTCCCTACTGTACCTAAGTAGATCGTTAAACCAAACGAAATAAAGTGAAACTACTTTCCATTCATGTTGCCGAACTTAACTTTGTATTCATTAGGATGTAGCGACAATTTTTTTAGTGTTAACATTTATTGAATACATGCTGTGTATCAGACAATGTGCTAAGCATCTTATGTGCATTAATCCTCATAATGAACATATGAAGAAGATACCATTATTATCCTCATTTTATAGCTGAACTATATGCTTAGAGAGATTTCTAACTTTCCAGATTCAAACACTTCAAAAAATGGTAAGCTAGGTTTTAAACCAAGGTGTCTTTGACTGTGGCACTCTTACTTTAACTATTTGGTTTATGGAGTCTCTGGAAATTAGAAATAACAGAAAAGGACACTACCTTTCACCTGAAAATTTAAGAAAAAAAAAATTAAAAACCAGAAGGAGGTCTTTATATTAACAGCTTACTAATGTAGTGATGGTTTTTAGCTGAATATACATAATTAATTTCCTCTCAAATCAATTTGATATCTAAATAATGCAGCACCAGCAAATGGGCTCTCAGCTGGCCAAACATTAAGAGATATATTGCCCCATATACTCATCATAAAGAATGAAGGTGAAAAACTTGCCTGGTTACATAACATTGTTTTACAATATAAATAAAAGATTCTCTCATTTTGGCAATTGTTCTGTACTGTTCTAAGTTTTGCTAAATCAGACTTTCTTCTAATCTAACAGATGCCAGCAGTTTAAAAGCAGTTCAAGAATCCTTATTTATATCTCGTGTTCAGCTTTGAATAAAATGGGTCAGCAAATGCAGAGGGAGAGGGGAAAAAGGCATATCTTAAAAATGGAATTTATTTCCAGCCTTCTAAACACAGATTTCCAATAAACATCCACTTAGAGAACCATTTCATTAAGCTAACTGCAGCCGAAAACAAGTTCCCTGATGTTTCTTTGAGCATTTTATTTTATAAAATGAATCATTACTTTCTATGTTTTGGCTTGACAATCTTTCCCCCCAAATTGTGTAATTTTTGCATTTGTCACTCAAATTGCTTGTATTTATGGAGAATTGTTCCAAGACATTTATGCTTTGGAATGAGACTCAATATGGTGGCATGAGTTTAGAGAAGCAAAGCAGTAAGGTGCATTGCTTTGTCCTTTAAAAAACTGGAGAGGGTCTAACTTCCTCCTTTCAATTAAAGTTTAGCAACCGCTTAAGGACAATTCTCAGGTGGCTGCAGTGAACTGGTAATAAACAGGATGGATAGCTGTGGCACTATGAGAATGCAGGGGAAATGAAAACCAGGGATTTCAAAGCTCTCCTTCATCTGTAGTTTGGTAAATAATCCAGATATTTGCAAACCCATTCTTTTTTTTTTTTTTTTTTTTTTTTTTACATCTTTATTGGAGTATAATTGCTTTACAACGGTGTCTTAGTTTCCGCTTTATAACAAAGTGAATCAGCTATATGTATACAAATATCCCCATATCTCCTCCCTCTTGCGTCTCCCTCCTTCCCTCCCTATCCCACCCCTGTAGGTGGTCACAAAGCACGGAGCTGATCTCCCTGCACTATGTGGCTGCTTCCCACTAGCTATCTATTTTGTATTTGGTAGTGTATATATGTCCAAGCCACTCTCTCACTTCGTCCCAGCATACCCTTCCCTGTCCCCGTGTCCTCAAGTCCATTCTCTACGTCTGCAACTATATTCCTGTCCTGAACCTTGGTTCTTCAGAACCATTTTTTGATTTGATTTGATTTTTAGTTTGCATATATATGTGTTAGGATATGGTATTTGTTTTTCTCTTTCTGACATACTTCACTCTGTATGACAGACTCTAGGTCCATCCACCTCACTACAAATAACTCAATTTTATTTCTTTTCAGGGATGAGTAATATTCCGTTGTATATATGTGCCACATCTTCTTTATCCATTCATCTGTTGATGGACACTTAGGTTGCTTCCATGTCCTGGCTATTGTAAATAGTGCTGCAATGAACATTTTGGTACATGACTCATTTTGAATTATGGTTTTCTCAGGGTATATGCCCAGTAGTAGGATTGCTGGGTTGTATGGTAGTTCTATTTTTAGTTTTTAAAGGAGCCTCCATACTGCTCTCCATAGTGGCTGTGTCAATTTACATTCCCACCAACAGTGCAAGAGGGTCCCCTTTTCTCCACACCCTCTCCAGCATTTATTGTTTCTAGATTTTTTGATGATGGCCATTCTCCCTGGTGTGAGGTGATACCTCATTGTAGTTTTCATTTGCATTTCTCTAATGATTAGTGATGTTGAGCATCCTTTCATGTGTTTGTTGGCAATCTGTATATCTTCTTTGGAGAAATGTCTATTTAGGTCTTCTGCCCATTTTTGGATTGGGTTGTTTGTTTTTTTGATATTGAGCTGCATGAGCTGCTTGTAAATTTTGGAGATTAATCCTTTGTCAGTTGCTTCATTTGCAAATATTTTCTCCCATTCTGAGGGTTGTCTTTTCGTCTTGTTTATGGTTTCCTTTGCTGTGCAAAAGCTTTGAAGTTTCATTAGGTCCCATTTGTTTATTTTTGTTTTTATTTCCATTTCTCTAGGAGGTGGGTCAAAAAGGATCTTACTGTGATATGTCATAGAGTGTTCTGCCTATGTTTTTCTCTAAGAGTTTGATAGTGTTTGGCATTACATTTAGGTCTTTAATCCGTTTTGAGCTTATTTTTGTGTATGGTGTTAGGGAGTGATCTAATTTCCAGTTTTCCCAGCACCATTTATTGAAGAGGCTGTCTTTTCTCCTTTATCAAAACTAAGGTGACCGTATGTGCGTGACTATATCTCTGGGCTTTCTATCCTGTTCCTTTGGTCTACATTTCTGTTATTGCCAGTCTGATACTGTCTTGATTACTGTAGCCTTGTAGTATAGTCTGTTATTGCCAGTCTGATACTGTCTTGATTACTGTAGCCTTGTAGTATAGTCTGAAGTCCAGGAGCCAGATTCCTCCAGCTCTGTTTTTCTTTCTCAAGGTTGCTTTGGCTATTTAGGGTCTTTTGTGTTTCCATACAAATTGTGAAATTTTTTGTTCTATTTCTGTGAAAAATGCCATTGGTAAGTTGATAGGGATTGCATTGAATCTGTAGATTGCTTTGCTTAGGATAGTCATTTTCACAATGTTGATTCTTCCAATCCAAGAACATGGTGTGTCTCTCCATCTGTTTGTATAATCTTTAATTTCATTCATCAGTGTCTTGTAGTTTTCTGCATACAGGTCTTTTGTCTCCATAGGTAGGTTTATTCCTAGGTATTTTATTCTTTTTTTTTGAAATCGTAAATGGGAGTGTTTCCTTAATTTCTCTTTCAGATTTTTCATCATTAGTGTATAGGAATGCCAGAGATTTCTGTGCATTAATTTTGTATCCTGCTACTTTACCACATTCTTTGATTAGCTCTAGTAGTTTTCTGGTGGCATCTCTAGGATTCTCTATGTATTGCATCATGTCATCTGCAAACAGTGACAGCTTTACTTCTTCTTTTCCAATTTGGGTTCCTTTTATTTCTTTTTCTCCTCTCGTTGTGGCTAAAACTTCCAAAACTATGTTGAATACTAGTGGTTAGAGTGTGCAACCTTGTCTCGTTCCTGATATTAGTGGAAATCATTTCAGTTTTTCACAATTGAGAATGATGCTGGCTGTGGGTTTGTCATATAGGGCCTTTATTATGTTGAGGTGAGTTTCCTCTATGCCTACTTTCTGGAGGGTTTTTATCATAAAATCGGTGTTGAATTTTGTCAAAAGCTTTTTCTGCATCTATTGAGATGATCATATGGTTTTTCTTCTTCAATTAGTTAATATAGTTTATCACATTTATTGATTTGTGTATATTGAAGAATCCTTGCATTCCTGAGATAAACCCCACTTGATCATGGTGTGTGATCCCTTTAATGTGCTGTTGGATTCTGTTTGCTAGTATTTTGTTGAGAGTTTTTGCATCTATGTTCACCAGTGAAATTGTTCTGTAGTTTTCTTTCTTTGTGACATCTTTGTCTGGTTTTGGTATCAGGGTGATGGTGGCCTTGTAGAATGAGTTTGGGAGTTTTCCTCCCTCTGCTATATTTTGGAAGAGTTTAAGAAGGATGGGTGTTAGCTCTTCTCTAAATGTTCGATAGAATTCACCTGTGAAGCCATCTGGTCCTGGACTGTTGTTTGTTGGAAGACCTTTAATCACAGTTTCAATTTCAGTGCTTGTGATTAGTTTGTTTATATTTTCTGTTTCTTCCTGGTCAGTGTTGGAAGGTTTTGCTTTTCTAAGAATTTGTCCATTTCTTCCAGGTTGTCCATTTTATTGGCATAGAGTTGCTTGTAGTAATCTCTCATGATCCTTTGTATTTCTGCAGTGTCAGTTGTTACTTCTCCTTTTTCATTTCTGATTCTGTTGATTTGAGTCTTCTCCCTTCTTTTTCTTGATGAGTCTGCCTAATGGTTTATCAATTTTGTTTATCTTCTCAAAGAACCAGCTTTTCTATTGTTTCCTTCATTTCTTTTTCATTTATTTCTGATCTGATCTTTATGATTTCCTTCCTTCTGCTAACTTTGGGTTTTTTTTTTTTTGTAATTTGTTTAATTGCTTTAGGTGTAAGGTTAGGTTGTTTATTTGAGATGTTTCTTTTTTCTTGAGGTAGCATTGTATTGCTGTAGACTTCCCTCTTAGAACTGTTTTTGCTGCATCCCATAGGTTTTGGGTCATCGTGTTTTCATTGTCATTTTTTTCTAGGTATTTTTTGAGTTCTTCTATGATTTCTTCAGTCATCTCTTGGTTATTTATTAGTGTATTATTTGGCCTCCATGTGTTTGTATTTTATACAGATTTTTTTCCTGTAATTGATATCTAGTCTCATAGCATTGTGGTCGGGAAAGATACTTGATAGGATTTCAATATTCTTAAATTTACTGATGCTTTATTTGTGACCCAAGATATGATCTATGCTGGTGAATGTTCCAGGAGCACTTGAGAAGAAAGAGTATTCTGTTGTTTTTTGATGGAATGTCCTATAAATATCAATTAAGTCCATTTTGTTTAATGTATCATTTAAAGCTTGTGTTTCTTATTTTCATTTTGGATGATCTGTCCATTGGTGAAAGTGGGGTGTTAAAGCCCCCTACTATGATGGTGTTACTCTTGATTTCCACTTTTATGGCTGTTAATATTTGCCTTATGTATTGAGGAGCTCCTATGTTAGGTGCATAGATATTTACAATTGTTATATCTTCTTGGAATCATCTCTTGATCATTATGTATTGTCCTTCTTTGTGTCTTGTAATAGTCTTTATTTTAAAGTCTATTTTGTGTGATATGAGAATTGCTAGTCTAGATTTCTTTTGATTTCCACTTGCATGAAATATCTTTTTCCATACCCTTTTTTCCATCTGTATGCGTCCCTAGGTGTGAAGTGGGTCTCTTGTAGACAGCTTTTATATGGGTGTTGTTTTTGTATCCATTCAGCTAGTCTGTGTCTTTTGATTGGAGCATTTAATCCATTTACTTTTAAGGTAGTTATTTATATGTATGTTCCTATTACCATGTTCTTAATTGTTTGGGGTTTGGTGTTGTAGGTCTTTTCCTTCTCTTGTGTTTCCTGCCTAGAGAAGTTCCTTTCCTGTTTGCTGTAAATCTGGTTTCGTGATGCTGAATTCTATTAGCTTTTGCTTTTCTGTAAAAGTTTCCATTTCTCCGTCGAACCTGAATGAGATCCTTGCTGTGTAGAGTAATCTTGGTTGTAGGTTTTTCCCTTTCATCAGTTTAAATATGTCCTGTCACTCCTTTCTGGCTTGCAGAGTTTCTGCTGAAAGTTCAGCTGTTAACCTTATGGGGATTCCCTTGTATGTTATTTGTTGTTTTTCCCTTGCTGCTTTTAATATCTTTTCTTTGTATTTAATTGTTGATAGTTTGTTTAATATTTGTGTTGGCATGTTTCTCCTGGATTTATCCTGTATGGGACTCTCTGAGCTTCCTGGACTTGACTGACTATTTCCTTTCCCATATTAGGGAAGTGTTCAACTCTAATCTCTTCAAATATTTTCTCAGTCTCTTTCTTTTTCTCTTCTTCTTCTGGGACCCCTATAATTCGAATGTTGGTGTGTTTAATGTTGTTCCAGAGGTCTCTGAGACTGTCAATTGTTTTCATTCTTTTTTCTTTATTCTGCTCTGCAGTAGTTATTTCTACTATTTTATCTTCTAGGTCCCTTATCCATTCTTCTCCCTCAGTTATTCTGCTATTCATTCCTTCTAGAGAATTTTTCATTTCATTTATTGTGTTCTTCATCATTGTTTGTTTTCTCTTTAGTTCTTCTACGTCCTTGTTAAACATTTCTTGTGTTTTTGCCATTCTATTTCCAAGATTTTGGATCATCTTTACTATCATTATTCTGAATTCTTTTTCAGGTAGACTGCCAATTTCCTCTTCATTTGTTTGGTCTGGTGGGTTTTTACCTTGCTCCTTCATCTGCTGTGTATTTCTCTGTCTTCTCATTTTGCTTAACTTACTGTGTTTGGGGTCTCCTTTTCATAGCCTGTAGGTTTGTAGTTCCCGTTGTTTTTGGTGTCTTCCCCCAGTGGCTAAGGTTGGTTCAGTGGGTTGTGTAGGCTTCCTGGTGGAGGGGACTGGTGCCTGTGTTCTTGTGGATGAGGCTGGACTTGTCTTTCTTGTGGGCAGGACCGTGTCCGGTGATGTGTTTTGGGGTGTCTGTGATCTTATGATTTTAAACAGCCTCTCTGCCAATTGGTGGCGTTGTGTTCCTGTCTTGCTAGTTGTTCGGTATAGGGTGTCCAGCACTGTAGCTTGCTGGTCATTGAGTGGAGCTGGGTGTTAGCGTTGAGATGGAGATCTCTGGGAGAGCTTTCGCCATTTGAATTTATGTGGAGCCAGGAGGTCTCTGGTGGACCAATGTCCTGAACTCGGATCTCCCACCTCAGAGATACAGGCCTGACACTCGGCTGGAGCACCAAGACCCTGTCAACCACACAGCTCAGAAGAAAAGAGACAAAACAAGAGAGGAATAAAGAAAAAAATAAAATAAAATAAAGGTATTAAAATAAAAAAAAATATTTAAAATTTTAAAAATTATTAAAATTAAAAAAATTGAAGATTAACGAAAAAAAAAAGGAAAGAGAGAAAGAATAGAGCAGCCAAACCAAAAATCAAATCCACCAATGATAACAAGAGCTAAAAACTATACTAAAAAAAAAAGAAATGGACAGACAGAACCCTAGGACAAATGGTAAAAGCAAAGCTATACAGTTAAAATCATACAAAGAAGCATACACATATACACTCACAAAAAGAGAAAAAAGAAAAAAATATGTATCTATATATATAAAGAAAAAAAGGAAGAGAGCAACCAAATCAATAAACAAATCTACCAATGATAATAAACTCTAACTACTAAACTAAGAAACAAAACCAGGAACAAATTAGATGCTGAAAAGAAATCCCAAGTCTACTGTTGCTCCCAAAGTCCACTGCCTCAATTTTTGGATGATTCGTTGTCTGTTCAGGTATTCCAGTGATGCAGGGTACGTTAAGCTGATTGTCGAGATTTAATCCACTGCTCTTCAGGCTGCTGGGAGAAATTTCCCTTTCTCTTCTTTGTTTGCACAGCTCCTGGGGTTCAGCTCTGGATTTGACCCCGCCTCTGCGTGTAGGTAGCCTGAGGGCATCTGTTTTTTGCTCAGACGGGAGGGGGTTAAAGTATCAGCTGATTCAGGGGCTCTGACTCACTCAAGCTGGGGGGAGGAAGGGGTACGGAATGCCAGCTTGCATAGGCAGAGGCCAGCATGAGATAACAGGCAGATAACAGCCTGAGGCATGCTCTGTGTCCTCCCCGGGAAGTTGTCCCTGGATGACAGGACACTGGCAGTGGTGGGCTGTACAGGCTCCCAGGAGGGGAGGTGTGGAGAGTGACCTGTGCTCGCACACAGGCTTCTTGGTGGCTGCAGCAGCAGCCTTAGCGTCTCATGCCTGTCTCTCGTGTCTGCACTGTTAGCGGTGGCTCACACCCGTCTCTGGAGCTCGTTTAGGCAGTGCTCTGAATCCCCTCTCTTCGCACACCCCGAAACAATGGTGTCTTGCCTCTTAGGCAGTTCCAAACTTTTTCCCAGACTCCCTCCTGGCTCGCTGTGGTGCACTAGCCCCCTTCAGACTTTGTTCATGCAGCCAACCCTAGTCCTCTCCCTGGGATCTGACCTCTGAAGCCCAAGCCTCAGCTCCCAGCCCCCGCCCGCCCCGGCGGGTGAGCAGACGAGCCTCTCCGGCTGGTGAGTGCTGGTGGGCACCGATCCTCTGTGCGGGAGTCTCTCCGCTTCGCCCTCTGCACCCTTATTGCTGTGCTTTCCTCCGTGGCTCCAAAGCTTCCCCCCCGCCTCCCTCATCTCCACCAGTGAAGGGGCTTCCTAGTGTGTGGAAACCTTTCCTCCTTCACAGCTCCCTCCCAGAGGTACAGGTCCTGTCTCTATTCTTTTGTCTCTTTAATTTCTTTTTTCTTTTGCCCTACCTAGTTACGTGAGGAGTTTCTTGCCTTTTGGGAAGTCTGAGGTCTGCCAGCATTCAGTAGGTGTTCTGTAGGAGTTTTTCCACATATAGATATATTTCTGATGTATTTGTGGGGAAGAAAGTGATCTCCACGTCTTACTCCTCTGCCATCTTGAAGGTCTCCTTTGCAAAGCCATTCTTAACCACTTCACCCCCAAGTGATGAAGCTTTACTAATGGAGAATTAATGGAATGTGAAGAAAAATTGGAACAAGTTGTCAGAAGGAAACATTTCAGTATACAAACTTTGCATAGGCAAGTGACACTTTAGAAAAACTCTCTCAGGAGTTAATTAATCTCAATAGAATTTGGCTTTTGTGTCTTTGGTTAAAGAGTCAAACTGAGAGAAAAGATTCTATTCCATTTTTTCTAAGGTGGTTGTACTTCGTGCCTGGTAATAAGCCTATAGGAGATGCACAGTTAAGAAGGGAGTATTTTAGCTTGTGGAGAAACTCTCAGCCTAGTAGCTACACATTCATTCTGTTGCCAAAACTTGGCCTCTGTTCACCATGTCAAATAGAAACATGGAGACAGTTTTGGGTGAAATAGAAAAGCATAGCTCTACTGCTTTGCCAGGCAAAGGGGGCCACAGCAGGCTAATGCCCTCAACACTCTGTGTCCCACTCTGGAGCGGGTAGTGAGGAGTCTTATGGTGTTCCAGGAGCAGGGTGCGGTCAGCCTGTGGACGTTCTTCTGTTTGGTTGGTGGTGAGGTGATCAGCAGTCAGTATCATCAACCTTCTGGTTCCAACTGGTCTGGGGTCTACGTGCTTGTGGGCAGCATACAGTTAACTTCTCCCACTAGGTTGGTGTTTTAGTATCTGCAAAACAGGTCAAAGGACATGGCTCAGAATATTATCTATAGTTCTTGAGGAGGAACTAAAGGTCCTTGACTTTGTTTAATGGCTAAAGTATTATTATTTTGTCTTGCTTGACCGTTTTTCTTTCTTTCTTCATATTCTCACTTCTCTGATTAAATTTATTCTTTGACTGAAGTTTTTCTACAGGCAAAAGTCAGGCGGAGGACATGAGTGGGGGTCTATTCTGGGAAGGCCTCATAGGGTCCTGCTCGGTTACAATTCTACCTTTCAGAAGATCAGATACAATAATGATAATTAAAATAAGCAAACCCTAGAGCCATTTTTTGAACATTTACTGTATGCTGGTAGGGTGCCAAGATAATAAAAGTAGATTCAATCATGTCCACTTCATGATGGCTATAAAAATGAGTATGATTATTATTGTTAACAGCAACAACTATCATTATGAACTGTTTATCACATACAGTATGCTAAATACGTTACATGGTGGTTTCACTAGATCTTCACAAGTAGGTACTGTAATTATCCCCAATTTTCAGATGAGAAAACTGAGAGGTGGAGTGATTTACCCAAATTTCATGGCTAGCTAAGATCCTAATTCAGGCAGTCTAAAACTCCAAAGTGTATGATTTTGAGCACTGTGCTATATTCTCTCCTGTGTTCTTACTGTTTGCAGATAAGTTAACAGGCCTACAGAGGTTATGTCTCTTTACCAAGATCCCACAGTTCATAAATGGCAGACCTGAGAATCAAACACAGGTTTCTCTGGTTTGTAATCCAGGGTATCTAATGGATCAGGCATGGAATTAGTGAAAGCCCACTATAAAAATGATATGAAATAATATGTTGCAGAAGACAAGATTGGAGGGCAATAAAAACTGTCTTTAGCTGCCTCACTTCTATGCATATGAACTCTGAACTGTAAAGAAACCTGGAAATGTATATTTCATTCCTTGCACTCCATCTTTGTTATACCTATAATGATGCCCAAAGTTATGGCATTTTACTCTTGTTTTATAAGGGTAAAATACATACCAGTTCTCTTGAAATTCTTTTCGTGCATATGTGTCTTTCCTAATTATATCTGTCTTTTCTAAAAACTGAACGTTGTGCTACATTTGCTGACTCTTTACTGTGTGTGTGTGTGTTTCAATTCCCTGATTTTCTTTTCTTACATGCCCTTCTCTTTTCCATTGTTGGTTTTCCAAAGTATCAGTTATTTTCTCAGTAGCTTTGTATATCCGTTTTTCTTTCTTTCTTCATATTCTCACTTCTCTGATTAAATTTATTCTTTGACTGAAGTTTTTCTACAGGCAAAAGTCAGGCGGAGGACATGAGTGGGGGTCTATTCTGGGAAGGCCTCATAGGGTCCTGCTCGGTTACAATTCTACCTTTCAGAAGATCAGATACAATAATGATAATTAAAATAAGCAAACCCTAGAGCCATTTTTTGAACATTTACTGTATGCTGGTAGGGTGCCAAGATAATAAAAGTAGATTCAATCATGTCCACTTCATGATGGCTATAAAAATGAGTATGATTATTATTGTTAACAGCAACAACTATCATTATGAACTGTTTATCACATACAGTATGCTAAATACGTTACATGGTGGTTTCACTAGATCTTCACAAGTAGGTACTGTAATTATCCCCAATTTTCAGATGAGAAAACTGAGAGGTGGAGTGATTTACCCAAATTTCATGGCTAGCTAAGATCCTAATTCAGGCAGTCTAAAACTCCAAAGTGTATGATTTTGAGCACTGTGCTATATTCTCTCCTGTGTTCTTACTGTTTGCAGATAAGTTAACAGGCCTACAGAGGTTATGTCTCTTTACCAAGATCCCACAGTTCATAAATGGCAGACCTGAGAATCAAACACAGGTTTCTCTGGTTTGTAATCCAGGGTATCTAATGGATCAGGCATGGAATTAGTGAAAGCCCACTATAAAAATGATATGAAATAATATGTTGCAGAAGACAAGATTGGAGGGCAATAAAAACTGTCTTTAGCTGCCTCACTTCTATGCATATGAACTCTGAACTGTAAAGAAACCTGGAAATGTATATTTCATTCCTTGCACTCCATCTTTGTTATACCTATAATGATGCCCAAAGTTATGGCATTTTACTCTTGTTTTATAAGGGTAAAATACATACCAGTTCTCTTGAAATTCTTTTCGTGCATATGTGTCTTTCCTAATTATATCTGTCTTTTCTAAAAACTGAACGTTGTGCTACATTTGCTGACTCTTTACTGTGTGTGTGTGTGTTTCAATTCCCTGATTTTCTTTTCTTACATGCCCTTCTCTTTTCCATTGTTGGTTTTCCAAAGTATCAGTTATTTTCTCAGTAGCTTTGTATATCAGTATTAAAAGGCTGTTCTTATTACGGAGGATAACAGCTATTATTTATTTCATGCCTATAAGACTCTTGCACTTAATTCTGCAGTGTCTGATGCTCATTACAAATCTGCAAGGTAAATATCATTATCCCTATTTTAGAGATGAGAAAACTTAGGTTTAGAGAGGTTAAACAGCTTGTCTAACATGACACAGCCAATTAATTAAAAAAATAATAGCTATTATTTATTGAGGACATGAAATAAAGATTTAACCCAAGGCTGTGTCCTAAGTTGGATTCTCATTCTATTCTATTGATGCTGCCTTTTCTCCTTGGAGTTAACAAGCTATAATTATTAGGTTAGTGGTTTGTCACTGAAGGAACACATAAAACTCTTTAATTGTGAGCACAAGTATGCTTTTATATGCTCTTTTTATATGAGCACACTGTGGAACATTCATGGGTCCTCACATCATTTCCTTTGAAGGTATTGTCATTACTATCTTATTTCATGGTAGATACAGCAGGATAAGCTACCAGGATTGACCCAGGCAGGTACCATGCCTTATGTTAGTGCTACAGGATCAATCATCAAAAGGATAGAAGTTCTGGTATGTACTATAGGTGATTAGAGTTTAAATTGGCTTTGGACAGAAACAAAGAGAATAATCTTGGAAGGAGAGGGGACATCTATTTCCAATTGCCCACTGTAACTTAGCAGAACCTCTCTCTTACTCTAAGAGAGAGAAACCTCCCCAGTTTATAGACCACATGAGTTTTGGTAGTGGTGGCTCACTTCACTTCCAGGTCCAGAAGGTAAACAATTTTTTCCGTTCTAACGAACATGACCATCACACATCTGTGGCAGGGATTTATTCTGGTTTGGACCTTTGGACCAAGTTGGAGCTCTCTAATCATTGAATTATTGAGAAAAATGCATGCTTTTCCAGATAAAGTTTTTAGGCTATTAGGATATAATCCTGATTTGCTGGTTACAACATTTACCATTTCTTAGAGAGAACCTGAGATTTGAGCCAACAAAGAAGAACGCAGAATGGAGAGGTGCAGTGAGAATTCTGATTTCATCTTTCGAGCATATGGGTCCCACTGCTCCTAAGGGCAAGTACCCCGTGGATTTTTCCAGTGTGTGAACTAATACATTTTATTTCCACCCCAAAGCCAATTTTATCTGGGTTGGTGTCATTTGCAACTAAATTATCCTGCGTAATCCAGCAAATAAGCAAAAAAAAAAAAAAAAAATATATATATATATATATGAAAATTCCAATCTATTAATATTCTTTTCATGAATCAAGCTGTACCTCATTATTAAGAGGATCTGCGAGCAAGCCAACGTCTAGAAAAACACGTCTCTGTTCTTCCTTTTCCCATCCAGACAGAAATAGTAGATTAAAATACAAACATTTCCTGACAGCCAGCACACATATGCATATATACATAAATAAACCTTCATACAGAGCTGCCTGATGGTTCAGTTAATACATGCCATACATCAACACTATGTTTAAATCTACAATCAGGAGTGTATTTCTTTTTAACAACATGGGCAAAGAAATTATTTCCAGTTGCATTTTTACAAATTGCTCTCAGTGTGACATTTACCTTCCATCCCAATCAAGTGTAATTTACCAGAAAGCCTGCATAATATTTCTGTCTTTAAAATATGTGAGGTTTTTGTAATACCCTCTCATCCCTCCTACGGATGTTTTTGTAACATTCCCCCATCCCAAATTTCCCTAC
>NW_006789049.1:1245694-1248620 GCF_000442215.2 Lipotes vexillifer
CCTACAAGGTAGGAGTGGGATGGATGTGGTTTAAACAAACTCATCCATATATAATGGCTCCCCCGAACGCTATATACCACATAAATATGATGACAAGTTAGTAAGAAGTTTCATTGTTTTAGTTCACAGTGGATAAATTAAAATAGCTTGAAAGTTTGAGGCCCAGTTTGATGTCAGTTATCTTAATGAAAAACGTGTGTTGGTGTAGGTTGAGCTGATCGTTCACATAGTGATTGAGATACAAGAGGGCAGTAACATAATGTCTGTTACTCTGGTCTGATGGAACCTTGGGGCTCTGATCCAGCAGTTGCCAAACCCTGGGCTATGGATCTGTGGAAATCCATGATGAGGTTTTCACCATGCTCTGGCAAAATAAGAAACATCAGTATTGGAGAGTTAGGTTATTTTTTTTCCAAAGCTAGATTTATTCCATTTAAAATGACTGTTCCTTAATTCAAGATTATGTTCTTCCAATTCTTTGGTTTGAAATATTTTTTCTTGGATAAAAGAATGGTGATATTAAATGAGTTTTGAAAATAAATAGGAAAAATTAAAATTTTGCAGTCCCATTTTTCTTGAATTTTTATTGGTTTGTCAACCAAGCACTTTTCTTGGCAATAATGATAATGTTAAGCACTAGCATTTGTGAAATGCTGTCATACACCGAGCACTATGCTAAATGGTTTGTGTATTTAATTCTCACGTCAACACTACTGCATAGGTGCTATTATTATCTCCATGTTACAGGTAAGGAAACTGAAGCCTATGGGGCTTAAGGAACTTGCCTAAGATCACAAAGCACAGTCAGAAAGTGAACTTTATGACCTTGTTCTTCAGAACTTCAGCATATCTGTCATTCAGAATGTGAATCTGCTAGATCAGGGATAATGATGGTGACATCTTTTTGACCCAGCTTGGCAAGAGAAACCTGAGAACGATAGCTAGTCGATATTTAAATGAGAATGGAGGAGTGCATTGATAAGTCTCCTGTCCTGGAAAGTTTTCAGATATGACAGTGCATAGACTGACAAAATCAGAAAGGGCTGCAGAAACTGGGGGCTCCTTTTTCATATTATTGGTTAAAAAAAAAAAAAGAAAATGTTGCCTGGTAACTATCGTGGTTAATTCGAATAGCAGAGTCCTATGCACTTCCTACTATGTTACACTGCTGCAGTGTTTTTGTTCTGGATAAGAAGGGAACTGGGCCATCTCTGCTCACATTTCCCCCCATGGTTCAGAAAAATTACTCTTGGATAAATTTCCTCAACTCTAGGGGATTTCTAGATCTCTTATTTTCCTTTCCACTCTGGGCCAAATATCTCAGAAAGGCAAGAGCCTAAAGTATCACAGAAGGCATCTTTTTTTTCTACTATTGATGAATGAGAAAGTGTCACTCTAGGTGTGACTAAAGCAAGCAAAATATAGTCCAAAGGTAGTGGACTGATTCTAAGGTTGTCCCTATGACTCCACCTACTGGTGGTCACACCCTTGTGTGCGCTCCACCCCTTGAGTGAGTTTCTGGCCAACTAAATATGGCAAGGATGATGGGATGTCACATCTGTGGTTATGTTACATAGGATTGTAACACTTGTCTTGCTAGAACTCTCTTGCCCCTGCTGGCTTTTAAGAAGCAAACTGCCAAGCAAAGAGGGAGGAGATATGGGGATATATATATATATGTATAGCTGGTTCACTTTGTTATAAAGCAGAAACTAACACACCATTGTAAAGCAATTATACTCCAAAAAAGATGTTAAAAACGAAAAAAAAAAAAAAGAAGCAAACTGCCATATTGTGAGCTGCCTAATGGAGAGGATCACGTGTTGAGGAACTGAGGGTGACCTCAGGGCAACAGCCAGCAGGAAATGAAGGCCCTCTTCCCACAGCCTGCAGAGAACTCAATTCTTCCAATGACAAAATGAGCTTAGACATGGATCCTTCCACTCTGAAGGGATTCCATCCCTGACTATCACCTTGATTACAGCTTTGCAGGGAACCCCACTGTGCCTGGTCTCCTGACCCCCAGAAACTATAAAACAATACGTGTGCATTGTTTTAAGCTGTTAATTGTTAGTAATGTTGCAATAGATAGCTAATACGTCAAGTTTGTGGCTTGAGAGGCTTAGATGATGCTGGTGAGATCCCCTGAGAAGGAAAATCCAAGGGAGGATCAGAGTCTGGGTGTGTGGAAAACAAGATGAGTTCGGTTTGGGAATGTAGACTTTGAGGTGACTAAGGAGATCCAGGTGAAAGGTGTTTAATAGGTAGAGAGATATATGGTTCCGAGGCTTGGTCAGAGAAGACTCAAATGGAAATAGAGGCTTGAGAGTCATTAGATCTTACAGGCTGGGTTCCGCAGAAGCAGATTCTCAGATGGAAATTCACGTGCAAGAAGTTTATTAGGAGTGTTCTGAGATCAATACCTGTGTGAAACGAGGAGCCCATGGGAAGGGGTAGTGGGAGAACAAGTGTGTGATGCCGACTCAGCTTCAGCTTCCGCTGACCCCATGGTGAGCTCTGAAGCTAGAGTGGCCCAGTGAGGGGGAGCAGGTCTTTACATCCCTCCATTGCTGGTTGTTCATTGCGTGTAGACCCTGAGAAGGCACGATCTTGAGTGAAGTTGCTCTCTTCAGCTGAGGGAAATTCCTGGAGGGGGCTGAGGGCTAGCAGTACTCCCAGCAGCTGGAGGAATAAATCCTTCAGTAGTACAGGGATTCTGGACCTTCATGACAGTGTCCACTCTATTGGGAGCTGGAGCTATACATGTGGCTGTGAGTCCCCTCAGGAAGCTGGAAGACCGGGAGGTGGAAAGGGACAAGGACAGGGTGAACCCAAAGGACACCCTGAAGAGAAGAATGGGAAAACACTGTTTACAAGTTAAATGAGTGGGGACTTTTTTTTTTTTTTTTCGGTACACGGGCCTCCC
>NW_006789049.1:1248834-1259916 GCF_000442215.2 Lipotes vexillifer
CCCGCGTCCCCTGCACCGGCAGGCGGACTCTCAACCACTGCGCCACTAGGGAAGCCCAAGGGGGGACTTTTGAGTTTTGTGTAAGGTGAGCAGCACTCCAAGGTTTGGGAAGTTGAATGATAAGGCATCAAGTACAAGGTGCATATTGTGTGACGCAAATATATTTATATTAGATCTGACACACTAGATATTCAGATTCTAAAATATATAAAGAGAAGATTACTCTTTGGTTCCACATTACTCTTTTATATATATATATATATTATATATATTATAAGTATATATCATATATATTCTATTCTATTCTATATAATATACAATATTATGTAACATATAATAATGTATTACATATAATGTTGTATAATATATGTAATCTAATTTTTTAAAATAACAATGAAGGCTTTATTGCTTCTCACCACTGAACAAAGTTTACCCAACACTTAGTAAGTGCCGGATACTATGCCTCTGCTGGAACACAAGAGTGACCTATGCAGTCTGGTGGGAGTCACATTCAGGAAAGACATTATCATTGTGCTCTGTGACAAGTACCAGGGTTGGGGCAGCACAGAGAAGGTGCCCTTAGCCCAGAGTTGTCCAGGGCTCGTTCTGCCCTGCTCATCATTCATGCAGGTGAGTCAGCCAGGCAGGGTGTGGCTTCTGAGTCAGGGGGATCTGAGCTTCATTTCCCCCTGGCTTTTACCATTGTGCAGCCTCAAATGAGTTATTTAACCTCTGTTAACCTCAATTCCTGCGATTGTAAAATGGAGAAATAACCATTATCCTTCAGAGTTGCTCTAAGGACTATTTCTGATTCATTGATTCAACAAATATTTATTAAATACCCACAGTATGCCAACCTTCTATTATCTTGTTCATGAAAGTTTTATCATCGCATCTTGAAAACATGAAATACATCATACTGCCAAATATAAACATTTACTATTGCAGAAAGTATTTCATGACTGTGACACAGCCATTAATGAACCAACTAGATGAATCAGTAATTCTTTGTAAACAAGTGAAAGTAAGAAATTGAGCTGACATTTTTTAGGAGTTAGGAATTTGATAACTTACCATTATAGTCAGAGAGGACAGGAAAATTAACATCAGGGATAGCATTTCACACAATGAATCTTGTTGGCCATTGTGATTTTAGAGAGTACGAATATTTGAATGATTCTCCCCTGGACCCTTTCAATCATTCAGAGACACTTGCTCTCCATCATAGTCTTTCTCAAATCAAAGATGAATGCTTTTCTATGTCTGTGAGTCTGTTTCTGGTTTTGTATATAGATTCGTTTGTAGTATTTTTAAATTCCTCATGTTGGTGATATATAATATTTGTCTTTCTCTGCCTGATTTACTTCACTTAGTATGATAATCTCTAGGTCCATCCATGTTGCTGCAAATGGCAATATTTCACTCTTTTTTATGGCTGAGTAATATTCCAGTGTGTGTGTGTGTGTGTGTGTGTGTGTGTGTGTGTGTACGTGTGTACACACACCACATCTTCTTCTTCATCTATTCATCTGTCAATGGACATTTAGATTGTTTCCATGTCTTGGCTATTGTAAATAGTGCTGCTATGAACATTGGGGTGTATGTATTATTTGAATTAAAGTTTTCTCTGGATATATGCCCAAGAGTGGGATTGCTGGATCATATGGTAGTTCTATTTTTAGTTTTTTAAGGAACCTCCATACTGTTTTCCATAGTGGCTGCACCAATTTACATTCCCACCAACAGTGTAGGAGGATTCAGTTACCAAAGGGGAAAGGAAGGAGGGGAGACATAAATTAGGAGTATGGGATTAACAGATACAAACTACTATACATAAAATAGATAAGCAACAAGTATTTACTGTATAACACAGGGAACTATATTCAATATCTTGTAATAATCTATAAGGGAAGATAATCTGAAATATATATATAACTGAATTGCTTTGCTGTACACCTGAAATTAACAAAATATTATAAATCAACTATATTTCAATTTAAAAAATATGAACACTTTGACCATGTGAAACATCTACAAAGACCACAAACCAGGCTGAAAAGAGAAATTTTAAACTGCTACAAAGAGAGAGAGGCAACTTAGGTGAAACATTTTAATGGAATGGTACGCGCGAAAGGTGTTAACCTCCAAGACCACAGCAGTACTTTAACCAAAGCACATTTGCCACAGTGTGCTTCCATCAATTTCTTTAAAGTTTGTTTAAAGGAAAATTGTATCATGATCAAAAATGCTGTTGGAAAGTAAAAGAGGAACTAATCAATAAATACTTGCTGAATTGATCATTGAGAAACAGTTCTGCTTTTTACCTTTATCCTGCATTCAAGTGACATCTTCGTGTGCTCAGTAGGTTTTTATCTCCTGTCGTTCTTCCTAATGATAAAAGTTGAATAATTACTGTGTGCCAGGAACTGCTAGAAGTACTTTATGTGTATTCATTCATTTAACTTGACTTATGAGGTATGTACCATGATTAGTCACAATATGTAGCTGAGGAAACTTGGACAGAGTGTTAAAGTGACTTCCTGAAAGTCACAATGTTGGGACTTGGTAGAGCCAGATTTAACCCACTAATTTAACCCACTCTGGCCTGGAGCTCTAGTTCTTTACCATTGCACTAAACAGTCTCTAAGAATTGTGAGACGGTGTCTCCTCATTTATCTCTAACACACCAATATAACATGTGCCACTCTGCACACCATGTCACCATATCAATCACACTTCCGTTTTTCCCCAAACGGTCTATTGTCCACTTACAGCTCCAGACTCATTGCACACTGCTCTCTATTTTCCTATCTTAGTCCTACTGATTTCACTCAGTCCCTCTCACACATGGCAGTCTCTTCTGCCTGCCCTCAGGAAACATGTTGTTTCCTCATTCTTGGATCACCCACGCCCCCTTCTTTTTCTGGCTCATACGTGCATCCTCTTCTGGAATTGACGTAAAGCTCCTTTCCTCTGGCTACCCTTCCCTGACTCTTCTTTGCAGCATGTTGCACAGGTGTGATTAATTACTAAATTATTTATTTACCTATTATCCCATACTAGATGCCTGTCTCCCCCATTAGGACCCGAAGTCCATGAGGACAAGGCCATGGCTTCCTGTATTCCAGTGACTTGAATAGCACCCTGCACAGAGCAAGTGATTGGTTAGTATTTTGGGGCTTATGAGCTAAATGGCGCCCCCCCCCCACCAAGTAGTGTGAATTCATATGTTGAAGTCTTATACCCCAGTAACTCAGAATTGACTGTTTTGGAAATAGTGCCTTTGAAGAGGTAACTAAGGTAGAATGAGGTCATATGGGTGTGATCCTATAGAATTGATGTCCTTGTAAGAAGAGATTAGGACACACAGAAAAAAACACAGATGGAGGGGCAAATATTTGAGCACACAGCAAGAAGGCAGTCATCTGTAAGCCAAGGAGAGAGGCCTCTGAAGAAAATAAATCTGTTGATATCTTGATTTCGGACTTCTAGCCTGCAGAACTATTGGAAAATAAATTTCTTTTGTTTAAGCCAACCAATCTGTGGTATTTGGTTTTGGCAGCCCCAGGAACTAATACATTGGGTAATTGACACTCTCTGTGTCAGACTGGTCTTCAACTCTGATTTCCATTGTTTTCCATGTGTCAAGCTAAGGCTTCCTCTTTACTACATCCTACCTAGCAAGCTCTGTCTTCCTTTCCTCTCTTCTTCACTCAAAGTAATTGATAGACTAGAATATATATGCAAATGCTTTTCATTGTCTTTACTAGTGTTATTTATTACTTCCCGCAGCCTGATTAAAATGATGTAAGCTTTCGTGCCAAGGTGGCCACTTTTTAACCTCTAAGTCTGTGCCTATCTCAAACAGTCACATAATCCTTTCGAATACTTGGCCTGAAAGCTGTTGATGAGCAAATGAGAGAACTTCCAGCTGCCATGGGGTCTGTAAATTCAAGTGAGCTCATTATTTTCTTTTCTGATGCATAATGTCACTCTAGAAAATTATCATTTAATCAGCAATACTGACTCTCATATTTCTGCAGCACTGCTTGTTAATCTCTCTACCTAGTATAAAGAGAGAGAGAGTCTTCAGCAATGCAAATACAATTTCAGCTTAGAACCAGAGCTATGGAGAAGAATGTGATCTTACCCCATTCTTCTATTTATACGTATAAACTTTGATGCCCACAGAAGTAAACAAAGATCAAACTTTATCTGATGTACTAAGTAAGATTTTCCCTGAAGGGTGGTCGAAAATAGGGAGTGATTCATCTGAATTTGATAATCATAAAATACTCAAGTGCTTGCATTCCTTGGTCTATTTCGAGTGTTACACATTTATCAAAAGCCTGTGGCTTCACATATTGAAAGCCCTTACCCCTCCATCCCCAGTGTGTGCCACGACCTCTCTTGCTCACCATGCTCTATCACTCTTAGTCTTCTTCTAGCCCTTGAACATCAAGCCCCTTCCAACCTCAGTGCCTTTGTACATGCTGTTACTTCTGCGTGTGACAGCTTTTCCATGGTCTTTTTCCTGATAATTTCAGCTTTTAGGGCTTGTTTCGCTGCCACCTTCTGGAGGAAGCGCTCCCTGAATTCTGCAGGACACAATGGGTTCCATGATAGTTCCCAAAATATGCATGGTATTTCTCTTGAGTACTGCTCACAATGACATTACATACTAATGCTCACAACCAATAACCTATTAGCTCTTCCCTTAATATTTGGAAGGGCAAAAACATAGGCCATTTCTTTTAGACTATCAATCACATACATGTATCCAGGATGGCTTATTAGTCACACCCAGTCCTCCTGTCTGGAACCTTCGCTCCGTCTGTGTTCCCTGGAGTACCTTGGCTCCACATCCCCACACCACCATCCACAGGGTTCCCTTCGACCTGTGGTTCAGATAGCTGGCCATTTGGTTGCATCAGACTTTCTTCAGAATTTGGGGTAGGTGGTAGAGGGGGGAGGACTAGAGGATCGGGAAGGAATCCCCCAATCTCCCTAGAAGAGGGAGATGCAGAAAAGCGTTTGCTTCCAGCCCAGTCAGGAAGGAATGTCTGAAAGAAAAAGGAATCTTTTCTTAGTAATATTGGCCTCTTCTTACAGTGTAACTCCATAAAAAATAATTCGAGTGTGCTTGCTAATGTTTCTTCAGTTCTCTCCTCACCAGAGTGACTTTGTAAAATACAGTTATGGGCCCAAACTTTAAAATGCTTCAGCGGCTCCCCTTGCCCTTGAGGATAATGTAGAGTCATGTCCACACGTTCAGCGCGGAGGAAACAAGTTCCTCTGGGATGTGGTTTCAGTCCACCTCTCTGGCAGCCCCTACTGCTGCGCTCTTTTTGCCCACGCACTTTGCGCCCATGTAGCACTGACATTCTCAGAACTTTCCAGAAGGAGCTGATCCCCCCACCCCAGTCCTATCTGTCTTATCCCCTCCTCTCCACCTGACCAACTCTTTTTCACACTTCAGAACCGTATTTAGACACTTTTCCTCTGTGAGATCTTCACAGATCCTTATCTCATAAAGAGTAAGAAAATTTTATAGAAAATTAAAATATATGTACATATTGTTATAAAAATTTAACATTTTCTTAGAAGAATTATTTGTCTACCTACCTGCCTGCCTGCTTCCCTCCCTACCTATCTAAAAAATTATAGAGTACTTACAATTTCTTAGTTACAACTCAAACACGTTATACATAATTTAATCCTCTCAACAACCCTTTTGACAGATGGGAAACTAAGGCCCCCAAACTTAAGCAACATATCCAAATTCCCACCATTTCACAGGGGCAAAATGGGAATTTAAACTGAAGAAATCTGTTTCCAGAACCCATGCTATTTACCACCACCCAGTTTATCAATGCAGTGCTGTATGTTGTATAAACAGCTGTTAGCTGTTTATGCATACATCATACCACACAACAGTAATTTACTATTTGTTTGATTGTGTTCCTTAAATGACCGCAAGACCAAAGAGTATTTCTGCTTAAGTTTTTGTAGTGTTGGCACTGTCCTTACCATAGAGTAATATTTGCTGAACTTATCTTTGGTGCAAGTAGTACAAATCTTAGAGGCTGGCTTCCTTGCCTGATCAAGTCGCTCAACTTTTGTCTTATCTTCCAGCTAAGGATTGAAATGTTAATCTTCTCAGTATAATCAAATTTAATTATTGCAGTTATGTTTCTGTGCCCAGAGGTGAAGATTGTGTGTTCTCAATAAGTCAAAGTAATAAATGAACATACTACAGTTACAAGGTAGGTCATTTGATGGTTCTAGAAAGAGAAAATGCCCCCATCTTATCGTTCCAGATTCCAGGACCTCCACACTAAATGGGTGGGGAATCCACAGGGGAAAGAGCCAGCAGAGAAACTTAATGTGATCAGGAAAGTAATTCACAGGGAGTTTATTGGATATGCAATAGACCCTGCTGCTTGTACATTAAGAGTCTCTCAAATTAACTAATAAGATACTTCAGATATTCTCAAAATTGGTGAAATTTGATGATATTAAATTTAGTGAGATATTTAGGAATTAGTGTCCCTAAGTCTTGGGGATGGATTGGATGTTGGTGAATGAGACAAATGGCCAGGTTTCTGTCTTTGTCTGGTTGGAAGGAGGTGCCAATAATCAAGAAGGGACACACCAGAGGAAGAACAAATCATATGCATTCCCCCAAACCAGGAGGGGGCCAAAATTATGGAAGAAAAATGTAATGGTTCTCCTGCTTTTTTTTTTTTAACATCTTTATTGGAGTATAATTGCTTTACAATGGTGTGTTAGTTTCTGCTTTATAACAAAGTGAATCAGCTATACATATACATATATCCCCATATCTTCTCCCTGTTGTGTCTCCCTCCCACCCTCCCTATCCCACCCCTCTAGGTGGTCACAAAGCACCGAGCTGATCTCCCTGTGCTATGCAGCTGCTTCCCACTAGCTATCTATTTTACATTTGGTGGTGTATATACGTCCATGCCACTCTCTCACTTTGTCTCAGCTTCCCCTTCCCCTTCCCCAAGTGGACTCCAAATAGACTCTTCAAGTCCATTCTCTAGTAGGTCGGTGTCTTTATTCCCGTCCTGCCCCTAGGTTCTTCATGACCTTTATTTTATTTTATTTTTAGATTCCATATATACGTGTTAGCATACAGTATTTGTTTTTCTCTTTCTGACTTGCTTCACTCTGTATGACACACTCTAGGTCCATCCACCTCACTACAAATAACTCAATTTTGTTTCTTTTTATGGCTGAGTAATATTCCATTGTATATATGTGTCACATCTTCTTTATCCATTCATCTGTCGATGGACACTTAGGTTGCTTCCATGTCCTGGCTATTGTAAATAGAGCTGCAATGAACATTGGGGTACATGACTCTTTTTGAATTATGGCTTTCTCAGGGTATATGCCCAGTAGTGTGATTGCTGGGTTGTATGGTAGCTCTGTTTTTAGTTTTTTAAGGAAACTCTATACTGTTCTCCATAGTGGGTTCTCCTGCTTTTAATGCATGTCTCATTTGGGAATGATAGAAATCCAACTGGAACTAATTTAGGCATAAAGTAGAACTGTGTTGACTTTGATAACCAAGTTTTAATAAGGGGAGATGTAGATTTGTCCTTGGGACAGTTCTGAAAGCGGGTACTCACAATCATAATTTTATTTATTTATATTTATTTAACTATAGTTGATTTACAATATTTTGTTTCAGGTGTACAGCTTCAGATTCTTTTCCATTTTAGGTTATTACAAGATGTTGAATATAGTTCCATGTGCTATACAGCAAATCCTTGTTGTTTATCTATTTTATATATAGTGATGTGTATCTGTTAATCCCATACTCCTAATTTATCCCTCCTCCCCTTTCCTCTTTGGTAATCATTAAGTTTGTTTTCCATGTCTATGAGTCTGTTTCTGTTTTGTAAATAAGTTGATTTGTATTACTCTTTTAGATTCCACAATAAGTGATATATAATATTTGTCTTTCTCTGTGTGACCTACTTCACCTAGTATAATAATCTCTGGGTCCATCCATGTTGCTGCAAATGGCATTATTTCATTCTTTTTTATGGCTGAGTAATATTCCATTGTATATAGGTACCACATCTTTATCCATTCATCTGTTGATGAACATTTAGGTTGTTTCCATGTCTTGGCTATTGTGAACAGTACTGCTATGAACATTGGTGACAATCAAGGTTTTAGATATACTTTACATATAGTGACATGTAAGGATATTAGTTGTACAGCTCTATATAACACACATGCCTATCAAGAAATAGAACATTACTGTCATCCCAGAAAATTCTTTAATATCCCTGTTTTTTTTTAAACAACCATAATTTTATTTCCAACAAAAGTATCCATCAAAAATTAATAATCATGACATTTCAGGTAAGCAAAACTGAACAAGTTTATTGCTAGTAGATCTGCCTGTTCTCTGGCTAAAGTGAGAGACATTAGAAAGTATAAATGCATATGTAGAATAAAGAAGACTGGTTAAATTAAATACATAGTTAAACATTACATGGGTCTATATATAGCCACAGTCTTGTGATTTTTGAGTTTTCAACTCATTTTATTTCTTACAAGATTTAAAAGACAAATGCATGTAGTAATAATTACAAATGTATGTAAATGGGAAACAAACTATAAATACATAATTAGGCACAATTACAACATAGCCGTTCACATTAGATTGTTATGAATTTAAGATGCTAATGGATAACCACTAAGAAAACAACTAAAAATCATCCGGGAAAAAGAGGAAAAAATAAAGTCATACAAATACAATTAAAAATAGTAAAAGAAAGCATTGGTGGAGTATCCCTCTTTTGACAACACCTGCCTCTAAAAAACATTTTATAAGAAAAGTATTCATATCAGCTTTAATCATAGTAGCTAAAAACTCCTATTCCAATTTCAACAACAGGTGTTTGTTTTGCTTATTCTAGAACTTCACATAAATCAGGTTCTATGGTATATGCACTCTTTTATGACTGACTTCTTTCACTCAGCAGGTTTTTGAGATTCATCCACATTGTTGTGCTTATAAAAATGCTTTCTTTTTGATTCTTTAGTATTATTCCATTGTATGAATATGGTACAATTTATTCATTTTCTTATTGATAGAAACTTGCGTGTTACCAGTTTTAGCAATTACAATTAAAGCTGTTACTCTTTTTTTTTTTTTTTTTTTTTTTTTTTTTGTTTGTGCCACAGGGGATCTTAGTTCTCCAACCAGGGATTGAACCTTGGCCATGGCAGTGAAAGCACCAAGTCCTAACGACTGGACCACCAGGAAATTCCACTAAAGCTGCTTTTCTTGTAAAATATTTTTTAGGGGCTCATGCTGTCAGTCCTCTTGGATAAATACTTAGGAATTCAGTTGTCATTCACAGTATAGATATATGTTTACTTTTTAAAAAGACTGCTGAAGAATTTTTAAAGAGGTCATATCATCTTACCAACTCCTACCAATAGTGCATGAGATTTGTGGTATCTTGTCCACAATTAGCAATACCAGTCTTGTAAATTTAAGGTAGGCCAGGCTAAGCCCTGATGTTTGTTGGTTAGGTGTATTAAATGCATTTTCAACTTGCAACATTTTCAACCTACGATGGGTTTTTGGGGAAGTAACCCCATTGTAAGTCAAGGAAGATCTGGACATTTCAGCTTTGATAATTGTAATCCAAAAGAGTAGTGGTTTCTCTGGAAAGAACACGAGATCTGACACTACATTACCTTTTGAAACTGCCGTTCCATTTTATAAAAGCAACACAATTGAAAAATTCTAGCTATATAAAGAAAATACAGGTTCTGGATTTTCAATTAAATATTTTATAGCATGATTGTATGCGCACTGTAATTCGCCATGCATTGAAGAGAGAGAGAACAGTAGAGAAACACGTGGAAATTGGTGTTGAGAAAGGCACTCCCAATTCTAATCACCTCGCTATTCATTGAGGCCAGTGCCTAATTTTAAATTATACTTCCTTTCTGGAAGAATTATAAGATTCCTTTAAGCATTCCAGAACAAGGAGCTGAACTTCATAGTGGAAAGTAGACCCAAGAACCTGTCTTCTCTGCTGGCTGAAATTTTAGTATTTTTCCTTTAAAATAATGTTGAAGGAAGGTGAACCTTTAAACCTACAGGTTTGCAGCTTAACACTGTAATTTATTTCTCTTGGCAACAGTTGCAATGTTCCTAGATTTATATAGAGAAGAAAAAATACAATTCCTCTCTCTGAAATGGACAAAACTCTAGAAAGAAAAAATAAATTGAGGATTTTTACCTTCACCATTAAGAGGAAAATAGACTTTAGGAATGTAACATTCTATCGTCCAATCCTCTGAGGGTTTTGGAAGGTAATTACAGAAGAACATTTATATATTCACAATATTTAAAATTAAGTGTAAGGCTCAGATAGCCCAAATACTACTGAATTTAAAGAATCTTATCAACTAATAGTAATAGACGGATGGATGGAAAGGTTTAGAATTCAAGGAAGTGTGAGAGAGATGAGAGCAAAGTACTTATTGACTAACAGGAACTTGTGAGCTGGGAAGGGGGCCTGTTAAAATTTAATCAGCCACATTTCTTTTGGGCTTGGTGCAAAAACCAAAACAGGAGAATTCTAAATTTCTCTCTTCTTCAGCAAATCACTAATTAATTTGTGGCTTTGTAATTTGTTAAAAATGAGGCTCATATTCTATTTTATATGAAATGTGGGGACACTTATTAGTATGCAGGAAATATGCTGACAGCAATAGGAGATAAAGGCTCCTAAATCTGAACAAACATCAGCATAATGTTTATTGAGCTTATATAACTGAAATACGTGATGGCCTAAAATAATTGGTTGGCACTGAAAGTTTTCTTTGTGGTCGCTGAGACTTTTCCTTCTTAAATTTAGTTGTTGGCATCTGATTATTTCTCCAAAGGTTTTGGCTCCCTAAGGTTTAAGATGAGGAGAGAATGCTAGAGAGCTGATCAGCTTCTCGGATTTCACAGAAAACAGCCAAGGATAAACTTAGAGCAGTGATATTCCTGACTCCCCGGTTCTCTTTCCC
>NW_006789049.1:1259937-1267367 GCF_000442215.2 Lipotes vexillifer
TGTCTTCTTAATATTCAAATGTATTAAGCATTTTTTATAATTACAATTTTAAGGGTTTTTTTAAATTATAAAAGAAAACATACTTATTGTACAAACTTGGAAAATACATCTAAGCAAAGAGAACAACACAACTATCTTGGTCTCTTTCTTCTATTTTACCAACAGCCTCTGTTTATCCCACTTGCTCTTCCCCCCCCCACACATACAAGGAGTTGAAAGGAAGAATGGAAGTACAAGGAATTTCACTTTTTCATTTACTGTTATAAACTGAACACTTCCCTATGTCATCAAGATTTTGTTGAAGTGTCATCATCAATGGCTATTTAATATTTTACTGTAATTTACAAAACTATTTCTCTACTGTTGAATACAGTTAAATACTTCACAAGGCATATCAATCATGATTTTCTTCCTGGACTCCTGTGACTCTTCCAAATGTTGGCGTTACTCCACCTCTTCTTTTTCACATTTCTGTTTCATTAATTTTATCCATTTCCATTTTTTCCTCAAGCCCTTTCTATATGCTACTGACTCCCTATATGCTCAGACCTCTCTGCTGAGTCTGAAGCCCTATATCCCTTTGTCTCTTGTATATCTTTGCCTAGGTTTCCACAAGTAACACAGAGTCAAAAAAGTTTTCAAATGTAACACTTTTCACCTGGTTAGGCAAATCAGAACTTTGGAAATTGTCAAAAATTCCTCTCTCTCATTGAGTTTGCACCTGTGATGAATAATCTGCCTCGGACCAGGAGCCTGCCTTGGATTAAATGGTGCTCAATAGGGCTGGCAAGGCTATAGCAGCAGCAGTGCACAGGGCAGTTTTGTGCAGAAGTGATTGTGAGCAGGGCACAGATCCTGATCGGCATGTCTAATTCAGTTCTTTAAAATATTTGTTTGGATTAAAGACAGTTAAGAATTGCCTTTTGGGGGCTTCCCTGGTGATGCAGTGGTTGAGAGTCTGCCTGCCGAGGCAGGGGACACGGGTTCTTGCCCCGGTCTGGGAGGATCCCGCATGCCGCGGAGCGGCTGGGCCCGTGAGCCATGGCCGCTGAGCCTGCGCGTCCAGAGCCTGTGCTCCGCAACGGGAGAGGCCACAGCGGTGAAAGGCCTGCGTACCGAAAAAAAAAAAAAAAAAAAAAGAATTGCCTTTTTGTACTTGAATCCAAGCTATCATCCTAAATAAGGACCATCTGGGGAGAGTAGTGAATTTCAGGCTTTTGCCAAAGTAAGCGCAGGCAGGGTTTATAAAGGTCGAAACTTAAAACATTAGTAAAAAAAAAAAAAAAAAAATGCTATTAGCCACAGGGAAAAACAAAGAAAACATTTCCAGACTAGTTCTTCCATCTTACTAATAATTAGCCGCACAAGCCCCATCTACTAACTCTTGATGGTTTCCAATATCCCCATTCAAGTTAAAGGTCTTTGCAAACCAGGCTCCTTTGTTACTAGCCAGGATGCCTAGTATTCTGCCCAGATGCTCCTTGGTTTTGCTGATTGACAAAACTTGTCACAGTGTACATTTTCAGATAGAATATTTTCCTTCCTTAGATATGATTCTAAAATGTCATGGCCACTGTTGTCCTCAGTGATAGAGACATGACAGAAGAAGGGAATAAAAAAAATATTTCTTTGTAAAAAGTTAAGAACAACTGTGGTAATGATGGATATATTAAATATTATACATCTCATATATAATATCACTATATTGTATCACTATACATATGTAGTTCACAAATATTTCTTGAATACAGTATTGACAAAGAAGACTCAGAGAGACATATTGTATTCTCTATTCTGGGGAAGTGTAGATGCAAGTGAAGACACATTGTGGTTCATGTGAGAAAGCAATGTAAAAATAATGGAGAGGGGTTGACTGTCATAGTGAAGAGTTTGGGCTTTCTTTTGTAGATAATAGGTAGCTCCTAGGAAGTTTTAGTGGTTGGAGGTGCTATGATGAAAGCTTTCTGAAAGATGAATCTGGAGTAGAATGCAGGATGGCTGTGTCAGGAGATGTATCAGTGCCAGTCAGACCTTCCTGACCTTTCCTCTAATTGCAGCACCTGTTTTGGGGACCAGCTTTGTGCAGGGCAAATAATGGAGTGTTGTTACCAAATCAAACTTGGGTCCATTCTCCCTTGTGCAGTAAAGCCAATCTACTGACACCAGGTTGTGGTGAAGGAAAACGCAGCCTTTATTGTAAAGGCGCCAGTAAAAGGAGGATAGCTGGCTTGTGCTCAAAAACCATGAACTCCCTGAAGTGTTTCAGCAGAGCATTTAAAAACATTTTTTTATTTTACATTGGAGTATAGTTGGTTTACAATATTGTGTTAGTTTCAGGTGTACAGCAAAGTGATTGTTATACATGTACATGTATCTATTCTTTTTCAGATTCTTTTCCCATTTATGTTATTACAGAATATTGACTCGAGTTCCTGTGCTATACAGTAGGTCCTTGTTGATTATCTATTTTATATATAGTAGTGTGTGTATGTTAATCCCAAACTCCTAATTTATTACCCACCCGCCAACCTTTCCCCTTTGGTAACCATAAGCTTGTTTTCTAAGTCTGTGAGTCTGTTTCTGTTTTGTAAATAAGTTCATTTATATCATTTTTTTTAGATTCCACATATAAGTGATATCATATGATATTTGTCTTTCTCTGTATGACTTACTTCACTTAGTATTACAATCTCTAGGTCCATTCATGTTGCTGCAAATGGCATTATTTCATTCTTTTTTATGGCTGAGTAACGTCCATTGTATATATGTACCACATCTTCTTCAGCCATTCATCTGTTGATGGACATTTAGGTTGCTTCCACGTCTTGGCTGTTGTAAATAGTCAGCAAAGCACTTTTAAAGGCCAGTTGAGGGAAGAGGGTTGCAGGGTATGTGATCAGCTTGTGCACAATTCTCTGATTCATTCATGGTGAGGTAACAGGGCAGTTAACGTTAGCAATCCTTAGGCGCCAGTAGGTCTGGGGGCTCATGATCATCAGTTAATTTCTTCCATTTGGTGGAGGGTTTTATCATCTGTAAAACAACTCAGGAAATGTGCATCAGATACTATTATCTAGGTACTTCAGAGGAGCTACAGCAGAAGATATGGGGGAGGGATCTATCCCTGGAAGGCCCCATATGGTCCTGCTCGATTATATTGTCTGGGGTACTTACCCTATAACTCTTGCATTGCCCAGGGGCTGCTCAGCTGCAGTTACTGGCAGACCTGGCTGGCACTTAAAACTAGGCATATGTGTGCAACCCAGAATTTGGGGGAGTCCAAAGCACCCCATGAAGCAGCCTTTGACTAATGTGGGACAGAAGCCCACCAACAAATGCTTTTTCTTTTCTTCTCTCAGGCAAAGGGTGCATAGAGGCATGTCATAAGATTTCTCAGCTGTCTGATGGGATCAAGAAGTCAGTTGTCTCCCAGAGTAAAGGCAAATCTCATGACGTAGGCTTGTGTTGGCTCTCTTGGTCCCTGTCTCTCATGATTCTACCTTAAACTACTCATGCACCAGTTTCCATCGCAGAGTATGCTCTGGAAAAGCCTGTGCTAAGGAGGGAGGGCATATAATTGCCTTTCCCCAGAGCAGCCTTCTCAATCTAAATCAGAATACCCTTTAAAACATCACACTTTTTTCTGGAGTCATTACTGTATTACAAAAATGTATTTGTGTGACTATATATGTACAGTTCTCCCATTTGACTATAAAATCCTGGAAGCAAAGATCATATCTTTTTTATTCATTATCATATCCCTAGAACTCAATAAAAATTATTGAGTAAACGAACAATGAATACAGTTTTCAAACTTTCCTCCAAACCCGAAACTTCTACGGAGTGTCAAAAGCCACATACTCTGTTTCACTTTTGTCAGGGGTGAGGGTTAGTGAGAAAGATCTAACTTTTTTTCTTTTCAGTATTCTCTGATTTTCTCATTATGGGGTGATTGAAAAATACATTTGACATTAATTAGGATAAAACAGAATTTTCTTAATCCTCTCACCAGGTTTACAATTTTCAAATCTAATTGCTTCGTCCCAATTTTGTACATTTCAAGTAAAATACTCCATCCCCAGTTCAAGGTTCCCATAACTGCAGATGATTTGCCCTGTGTCCCCAATTAAGCCAAGGGGTGGTTCTCTGACCTCCCTTGTAACTGTTTCCAGAGGCTTCTTTGAAGATTAGCTGAAGCCAGCATAATTTTAAAAAATGGAAATGCACCACTGTGCTTTTTACATTGATAGGCGCAGCCCCACAAAAAGAGAAATCATCAGCCACATTTGACAGTTGAAGCAAATGAGGCTCAGAGAGATTAAGGGTACCGCTCAAGTTGACACAGCTGGTAACTGGTCTCATTCCACACCCGGTGCTGTTAACTATTACATTTAAGAGCTGAATCTGCTAAATTCCAGTTTCTTCTGAGCAAACAGTGGGGTTTTTCTTGCCCTGTGCTATCACCATTAATCCTTCAGGGCAGCTGATAAGTACCTTACTCAAGGCCTTTAGACCTTGCATTCATTCTTTTTCTTACTGTTCAGTTAGTTAACTGAACAGGCACCCTAAGGAATGGAAATGGAACGGCTTCAGGCTTCACAGTAGCAGGGCTAGCAGAGAAACTACCCCCAAGACCTCAGAGCAAGCCCAGGGTAATGCTTTTTCATATTAATTTTCTCTCTCTCTCTCTCTCTCTCCTTTCTCTCCCTTTCCTCTCTCCTCTCTTCTCTTCACACCCTTTCTCTGTCCATCTGGCTGCTTGTGTGGTTCCTTTAATTTGGGTGGAAGTGAGGGTAACAAATAAGAACAACACCTTCACTTAACTTTCTTTTTGCCGAAATGCATGTTTTTTTACAATTGACCTCAGAGGATTATGGGACTTTTTCCTATTGGGCACGGCAACAATTTAAACTATAGCTTCTCAGCATTGAATCTAAATCTGTGGAAATAAATCATGGTGGAAAGCTCGTTATTTCTTAATTACTGTACGTATTAGTATCTAGCTTTCAGAATTCCCCAGTGGGTTAGGGAACATTTTGGTTTAGAGGAAACTTTCCACTTAACCATTCTGCCAGAGCGACATCAATGAAGTATCATTATCATTAGTTTAAAATGAAAATGGGACAAAAAGAAAAATGTGCAGGGATGCTTTGAATACTTTGGAGATGAGCCAGAGGAGAGATATCAATTGTTTTTTAAACAATTCTCTTCTCACATATCTGGAGTGAGTCTTAAGGAACACTGATAAACTAGTGTTGATTTTATTTCAGGTAGCACTGTGGGTAGGCGAATTTGTTTTGCATACAAAGAAAAATTAGGGTAAAGTTACCTCTGATTTGAGTTGGACTCAAAAAGTTATAATTAGATATTAAATTTTATATATTTGAATAACATTCAGTGTATTATCTAAAACCACTTGACACATCTCTTGCTATATAGAAACTTAAAATACTACAGGTTGAGATTAGGGAATAATGTAAATGAAGACTCCCTTTAGCAGCTACTTAAGTCCCTATGTGTGTGAGCTGTAGGCTGGATCAAGTCCTCCACCATTATTCTAGTCATGGGGAATGTGGTCTCATCAAAGCCTTTCCTTCAGTTCATTGCCCAAAGCTGTGTTACTGCAAGTCCTTGTCTCTTCAATTCAGGTCACCATGCCAACCTTTCACTCACTTTGCAAATGTTTAGGGAGCACCTGCCATCTGCCAGGCACTGTGCTCAATGCTGGGAATAGAGTAGTGGACAAGGCAAAAATGGTCCCTTTTCTGATAAAACTGTCAATTTAGAGGGGATAAGAGGAGTAAACAAATTAGAGGTGAAAGAAATGTTACCAAAAAGTTGGGAGTAAAAGAAAGTAGATATAACAGGGGGAATCAGCAAACAGGACCTACATGACTCTAGGGAAATGCATGATCTACTTTTCAAAACCCTAGGAAAATGAAGCATTTATGAAATAATAACAATGCTAGTGATAGGAGTAACAACAGTTAGTATTTGTTTAGTGTTTACTCTCTGCAAGACTTTAAAATGACTCTATAAACCTTAAATGCATACTTTAAATGAAAGAAATCAATCTAAAAATGCTACATACTGTATGACTCCAACTATGTGACAAGTCTGAAAAGGTAAAACTATGGAGACAGTAGATCAGTGGTCGCCAGGGGTTGGGGGCAGGGGATGAAGAGGTGTAGTACAGATTTTTTCGGAGTGAAACAATTCTGAATGATACTGTCATGGTGGGGGCATGTCGTTCATTTGTCCAAATTCATAGAATAGATAACAAAGAGTGAACCCTAGTATAAACTATGGACTTCAGTTAGTAATCATGTATCAACATTGCTTCATCTACTGTAACAAATACAATAGATTTGTAACAAATACATCTTGTACCACAGAATACAAGATGTTAATAAGGGAAATTGGGGGGCAGTGAGGTGGTATATTGAACTGTACTTTCTGCTTAGATTTTTTGTAGACCTACAACTATTGGAAAAAAGGATTTTGATTAAAACAAAACAACCAAAGAAGTCTCTACGAGGAAGGCACTAAAATTAGCATGGTTTTTCAGGTGAGGAAACAAAGGCTCAGAGACTGGCCTGCTCTTCCACAACCAGTGAGGAGCTGAGCTAGGACTGGAATCCATGTCTAAATCCCTGTTCAGGTAAGACCAGAAACACCTCCCTGTTTCCTCACTCCCATTTCTAACCTGCACTCAACCCTCCTCTCTTCCCTTAGCTGTTAATAGCTTCATTATTCCTCTGGGCACATGGAATTAGAACCTCAGAAGTACGTTTGTCTCCTGTTTTTCTCTCTTACAGCCCTACAACTGCAATCATTCATCTAATGGATCCTTCTTCCACTGTGTTTCTTGGCCGCATAGTTCCTTTCCCCTTTTCTAGCCATCTATCACTGCTTCGGTCTACATAGTCATTAATTCTTCTCTATTTCTATTGCCTCTTAGTGATTTCACTTGCTTCTGAGCTCATGGATTCTCTTTCCTCTCCCTTCATTTCCCCATACTAAGTCCAGACTGATTGTTCTAACAGTTATTCAGCACGATGTCAGGTTCTTGACACCCAATAAGTAGTAAATACTTCTTTGAGGATGATGATGATGTTGATGATGATAATATTGAAGGAGATGATGTAACCAATCATTATCCTTCTTTAAGCTTAGCTGCCAAAACATCAAAGCAAAATTTCGGTGTCAGTCTAAACAACTCTGCTAGACTTTATAATTTGGGTACTTGTGCTTGCCTTTTTTTTTTGTTTTTTGTTTTTTTTTCTGATTTGGGAAAGAAAGATTTAGGTAGCATCCCCATTCCTTATTTTTTTTTTTTTTTTTTTTTTTTTTTTCGCTTCCCGGGGGCCTCTCCCTGTTGTGGCCTCTCCCGTTGCGGAGCACAGGCTCCGGACGCGCAGGCTCAGCGG
>NW_006789049.1:1267460-1284062 GCF_000442215.2 Lipotes vexillifer
GCCCAGCCGCACCGCGGCTTGCGGGATCCTTCCGCGGCATGCGGGATCCTTCCGCGGCTTGCGGGATCCTTCCGCGGCATGCGGGATCCTTCCGCGGCATGCGGGATCCTTCCGCAGCGGGTCGCAAACCCGCACCCCCTGCATCGACAGGCAGACTCTCAACCACTGCACCACCAGGGAAGCCCCCCATGCCTTTTTAAAATCTCCTTAACCCTGCTCACACCTCCGTAAGTAGTCATTTTATTAAAGTCTCTTTATTTGAGTCATCTGGGATGAATTCTCTTTTCTGCTGGTGTGCTTACTAATAAAGAGGTATTCATGCATATTTGCCAAAGTGATTTAGAACTGAAAGTCATTTCTTTTTTTTTTTCGTTGTTTTGTTGTATTTGTTCAATTTAGCATAAACATTTTATAACAACAGCAAAACAGGTTGAAATGCCTTTCAGTTCTTACCCTGAATTCCTACTTTATGTTTTGTTTAGAATATTCTTATTACATTTTCAAGAAAGTATAATTTTCTTTTAAATGCATGATTATTTACAACTTTGTTGTATTTGTGTGATTTTATAAAAAGGTTTCTTAGCTGCTCTTCTTTTTCTAAAGAATTATGTTTCAGATGGAATAATGAAAATAAATAGGCAATAGGATTTAAATATATAAATATTTGTTATATAGCTGTCTCTCAGGAACAGATGTGGAGGTTAAATTACACCACAAAAAGATCCAAAGCGCTTGCTGAATCACTTTATCAGCCTCAAATTTTGTTTTACTTACTCTTTCCTGAAACCAGTATACTATTAGAGTGGGGCTTGGTAAACCTTTCGTATTTCAGGTATTTTCACTGGAATTATTAGAAGAGGTTTTAATCTACTGCTTATTAAATGATTCAATTGTTCTTTTCTATGATTTAAGCTGGGCTAATTCAAATCCATCCTATTGCTCACATTTTCCTCTCATGGGCACATCTGTAACTGTTACATTGATTAACTTGATCACAGCTGTCACTTTAACCATTTCTAGAAAATTCATATGTGAAAATTTAAGCATGCACATCACTCAGTGGATGATTACTTGTGTGGCCTTATAACACTGTCTATATAACCTTGGACAAACCCCTTGACTTTTCTGAATTTCAGTGTCCTATCTGGGGTGTGGGGCTAGTGATACCTTCCTTTATACAGAACACACTACAGAGCATGATGCAAATAAGGGGATAGCTGTTTAATTCTACATTTAAAAATATACTATTGATAGTGTTATTTAATATCTTATGGTCCCTCGAGTATCAAAATACTCTGAAAAATACCTCAGTTAGTCTCAGCTGGAAGCTCTAACCTTAGAAAAAGATTATATGGTTTATATTTGAATAAATTTAGTGTCTCAGTGCTCATAAAATGGCATATATATATATATTCATTCTGTAACATTCTTGGTATCCTTTTTCCTTTCCTTTCCTTTCCTTTTTTCTATTTTTGCAAAATGAATAGTGCCCTAAACTGAGCATTTTTCTTTCATGTCTGTGGTCCTCAAGAGGAAAACTTGGTAAATATATTCCTGTTTGGTGCAACTTTGCTTTAGACATTTCATAACCATTATAGGGAACTTTCTCTTGTTGCTGTTGGATTTTTTTTTTTTTTTAATGCAGTAGCCTTTCTTTTGAATATTTCTCTTTTTCCTGAAGAATGTTTCCTCCTGGATTTATTCAGCTAGTACTTTGGTATTTATGGTCTAAGTGTTTCAATAAATGTAAGAAAACAATGTTCACTGGTAAAGCTAAGAGGGGACATGAGGAATCTGTGCTTTTAAGTTGAATAAATCCATTTAGCCGTATTGAGATTAACCTCTTTAGCCTGGAGCCAAAATGAGACCTATAAGAAAGAAATGAGGTTAAAAAAAAAAAACATTTCAGATAGACAAGTGACCCTTGGAATCATATATTATCAAGTTATCAATTATCTGCAGCATATTTTCAGTTCTGAGCTCCTTTCATCTATCCAGTCTTCATATTTTGAGATCAAAATTCTTTCTTCTTTAAAACAGATAGTATGTGATAAGAGAATAATGACAGGCAACTCCACTAGTTCAGAAAGGCTAACTGCTATAACAGAAGCAACTAAACATTTCAAATGTAACACAGTACACATTTATTTCTCACTGATGTTCTGATAGTTCAGTGTGGTTGGTGGAGGTGGGGCTCTTGTTCCATTCATTCATTCATTCATAGATCCAGGCTCCTTCCATCCTATGGTTCCACCTGCTCTAGGTCCTCGAGATTGTCTCTCTTTAGCTGGCTGACAGCGTAACGGATGAGGATCATGTCTTGAAGGTATTAACGAGTCAGGCCAGTAAATGACACACATCAATTCATCTTACATTCTAGTCTCATAGACATACATAACTGCAAGGGGGGCTGAAAATTAATTTAGTAGTTTTCCCAGGAAAAAGAAGAGAATGTGCAGCATTTATTGAAAATCTGCATGTGTAAGGTACTCTTCTGAATCCATTTGATGGATCAATGCAATTCATCTTCAGAACAACCCTAAGAGAGATACTTTAATTGTTCCATTTTCCAGATGAGGAAACAAGCACAAAGAAGTATTTAAATTGGTTGAGGCATAGAATTAGTAGATGGCTGATTCAGGATATGGGATCAAGTAATCTGGCTTGAGAGCTCACTTCTTAACTATTATACATTCTGCTTATATTCATAGACAGGGTTTACACAATCATGTTCCTGTTTACTAAATATAGAAAATAAATGAATATTAAAAATTTCTATATCATACAGGCTTGAACAATGATACTACCCAGGATTGGTACAGTGTCTATATAAGGTGGGTCCAGAGAGAAATTTAGGCCTAAGCATCAGGAGGCTTTAAAATGGTCTTTCCCTTTGGCCCAGCAATTCTATTAGTTTTCTAAGGAAACTCTCAAATGAATGCAAGAAGTTTAAGTATAAAGACCTTTGTCACAATGTTGTTTAAAATAACAAAAATTTGGAAAAACCTAGCTGTCTGCTATCAAGTATAGTTTAAATAAATTTTGAGATATAGATGTTGGATCTGTAACCACTAAGGATGAGAATATACATGCATACTTATGATATGAAATATGCTTACTTATTATTTATATGCATATAAGTTACAAAATAATATATACATCAGGAAAATATCTTTATTTTTGAAAGTGTATATTTGCATAGAAAAATCTTGAAAAAAACTTGAGACGAAATGTTAATATTGATTAACTCTAGGCGGTAGAATTTTTTATTTTTAAAAAGTTGCTTATTTTTATTTTCTAATATGTCTATAAAAAGATATTTTACTTGTAAGCAATAAGGCAGAAAGTTTAAATTGAAAAGAAGACAAATTTGCTCAACAAGGAGGGTGATGGAGAGATGTACATTTATAAATTCCACAAAAACTTCAGGCCATTCCAAGGGACAGTCAATTATATTTGTTTACATGCATTCAATTATAATATCTTAATCCATCTCATTACATGTAAATGCTTACTCTGTGCCCTCCACTTTGGCAGGACCCAGTGTATGGTGATAAGAAAGACACAGGCTGTGCTCTCAAAGAGCTTGTTGAGCAGGGTAGAATAAAAGTTTAAGATGCCCCTAATTCTGAGAGAATAGCATTTATAGGTGCTGGGGGCCACAGTTCTATGTGACACAATTTTGTACAAATTGTGGATGCTTTCAATCACATTCCGTTGTCATTATCAACTTTAAATCACCCAGTGTCAGAAAAATTAGATTCTAGGTTTGCCAGTTCCTTGGATTCTTTTACCTCCAATGCCTGTGAAAAATCTAAAGAAACTTCTAGAAGGATCTCTTCAGAAGATCAAAGGGCCATTTGGGTAGGATAGAATCTTATAAAATTTCTTAAGGACTATTATGGGTTAAAATCTTCTGAAATATCTCCAGAGGTAACATACTTAGAAGCTCTGAATTTAAAAAAAACACACATTTCTAATTTTCATGGCTCATATTTCATATTTGAGCTTCTGGAGAGCAAGGCAGCAATTTGATTTAATTCAACGCACATTTATTGTAATTGCATTATAATATTTATTATAATTGCGTTATAGCGTTTACCGTGACTTCAGGAGAAAGCTCAGTAATTAGAGACCTCAGCAGTCAGTCATTTTTGCCTTCCCTCAAAGTGTAGGATATCTGTGGGCCTCTGCCCACTCAGAACACTGCACCGTAATTGTCTGTTTATCCCATGAGACTGTGTATAGCCTGGAGGCCAGAGACTATGTTCCCCCATCACCCAGTGTGGTTCCTGGAATATGGTAGGCACTCAATAATTACCTTCTGGGAAAATCTACTCCTCATTCTTTTGCTCCATTTTAACATTTAATTGCTCATTTGTATTTCTTTCAAAAGACTAGTTAGAGACGGACAGAAATTCTTTGTCAGTCATAAACATTTTTTTTTTTTTTTTTTTTTGCGGTATGCGGGCCTCTCACTGTTGTGGCCACTCCCGTTGCAGAGCACAGGCTCTGGACACGCAGGCTCAGCAGCCACAGCTCACGGGCCCAGCCGCTCTGCGGCATGTGGGATCTTCCCGGACCGAGGCACGAACCCGCGTCCCGTGCATCGGCAGGCCGACTCTCAACCACTGCGCCACCAGGGAAGCCCAGTCATAAACATTTAATAATATAGCTGAAGACACTGCAGTGGGAATTAGAGGGTTACAAAATATTTTCAAAATTAGTACTTGCCCTTGTAGAGCTCACACTCTTACTGAAATGATGCATACGGTCCTAGAAAAAATACTTACAAGGCTTAATTGGGTGTCACTGAAAAATAAACATTAATGTTTAGATATATAGCCACACCTTAGTTAATATAAACCAGTATCAGGAAAGCAAGCTCAACAAAACAGATGAATAAGAAAGTGGTTATTCAGACGATTCAATGACTCTTTACTGTAGAAAAATGGTTTGGCATAGGGTTTCTTTCACGTTAGGAGTATCCTGATTAATTTTAACTCTGAATCACTTTATGCTTAGAAATGCATGGACTGTGTAGTATGGCATTTACTTGGAGGGTGGAGGAGGGTGGCAAGGAAGACCTTTCACATGATGAGAAGGTACAGAGTGGTCAGATGTGGGTGCAGCTATTCTGGGAATGCAGTTTTGAAAAGGGTTTGAAAGGAGGCAAGGAAAAAGGAAAAACATTTTATTTGTCATTTATTCATTGAACAAATATTTATTTAGCGCATATCTGTCATAGAGGGAAAAGACATGGAATAGTCAAGATAGGGGAAGTAACTAAGTGTATTGGTTCTGTACAGACACATCTTCATTGACATATTCTGTTGAGGGTTAACAAAACATCCTGAAATCTAAGAGCACTGAGCCAATTAAGAGTTGGACCTGCTGAATAGTAGAAGGAGTATCTGCATGGGTATCAGCAAGACAAGGTTTTGAATGCTGGCTCTGCTTCTTGGTTGAGCAAAGAACACACTCTAAGTCCAGTTTTCTCATCTGTAAAATGGGGATAATAATAACTACTTTATATGTTTGAGTGAGATAAAGCATTCAGTCTCCAACAATAGCGTCCTGTCACATAGAGATGCACAGTAAAATTTACTTCTACTCATTTAGTTTGTAGTGTTGCTACCTTTATAGCAGGCTAATTGAGAGGCTTGGGAAACGGTATTTGTTAGAGTGGCCTCTAGATGGCGCTCTAACAGTGTAAGAGTGGTTTGCTGGAGGGTGGTTCTGTGAGAAGGAATATGGCATACGCTTAGTGCTAATGCCTGATTACTACATGAAATATGTCTCTGGTTCACTGTTTTATGTCCCAGCCTAACCCTGAGTGAGCTAGAAGAATTGGCAAGAATGCGGTTTTGTGAAGATACCCCATTCAGCTCTGGCAAGAGTTACATGTGTTTTGTGTAAGACCAGTTACAGAGTCAGTAAAACTGACCACTTCTTTCAGAATAAGGAGTGATCAGAGAAGGAAAGCACACGGGCAGGTCGTCCAAGGGAAAAAGATGAGTATTTACACTGACCCTTTACTCTGCAAAAAAGCCAGCCTCATTTACCACCACTCTCCCAGGTACTGCCACCAGAATTGTGAGATTCCAGTGAAGGGGAAGGAATATTTAGAAGGATACCGAGGGAGACAATGAGGAAAACACAATATTCCTTTCTTTGAAGGGCAGGAAGGGTGGGAGAAGTTGAGGCCCTAGATGAGCAAACACATCATCTGCATCACCACCTCTCAATTCCATGCTCATGGCAGGCATTAGTAACCAATTATGCCAATTTTCCTTGTTGAGGGTGTAGATAGATGACTCCAGAAATGTTCTTACAGCCCTCCAGGCAACCATTACAAAATCATAGGAAATGACTGGTGGGATGAAACAGCCCCAGGCAAAATCAGCCACCCCATTCAAAGGTGTTTATTTCTTTTGTTTCGCTTTGGTATTTGCTTTTTTATTGTATGGCTAGCAATGAAATCCATAGAGCTCTCTTAGAAGGTATGTTCTTCACATTTGCTGCAGTAACAAACAGCCCCATTCTCTTAGGGATTTATGATTTATTTCTCACTTACATTGCATGTTTTTAACTATAGGTCAGCTGCTGTGGCCTTGCTCTACATTTCTTCATTTCTGCATGGTAGGAACCAGGCTAAAGGAGCAGACCTGATTTGGGACATGCCATTCTTTTGGCAGAGGTAAAAAGATCAAGAGGGCTGGCAGTTACATTTGTATTCATATACCTTTACATACATACTTATGCAGCAATGACAAGGAAGGGGACTGCTCGGTGAGATGCTAACAGTCGGCCAAGGTCACTAGAAGCTGTGACTGTATCTTTACCTCCTGCATCGTAACGTTCTTGTCCTGTTAGGTTTTCTCTTCATGCAATATACTATATTTCCTCTTATTTGGCTGACTGGTGGTTGGGATTGCTGCTTTTGATTTTGGTAAGCCCGTAAAGAGGAACAACAACAACATTCTGGCGGGCAGGAAACAGGACAGTTACTGAGGCCACAGCTCACACAAATACACTTTGCCTTGATAAATTCTCTTCAGCCTCAACTCTCAGCTCTGATGATGCTTCCCTTGGATCATTCTGAGCTGGGTGACCAGCCATATGCTTCTATGTGCATCTTGTGCGGTAAAATCGTGTAAACTCTAAATTTCTTGAGGTAACATTTCTTGAGCGCTTGACACATGTTTGGGTATAGACTAGGTCCTCAGCAAGTGTTTATGGAATGGATGGAATGAATGAAATCTTACTGCAGCTGTTTGTTCTCATGCTGGAGGCCAAAGAAAGGCCTTAGATTGGACTAGACCATGAAGAAAATGGTAACGAGAGTTGGAGCACCTTGTTGAGAAGTACTCTGATCAAAGTAGACACGTGTCAGGATGCAACATTTTCACCACCTTTGGCTTTTCCTTCCTTTGTCAGGAGGCTGTATAGCAGTCAAGACCAGAGACTAATGGCACATATACCTGATGCTAAGTCCTCACTCCACCTTTGATTAAGGGTAAAAAGTTGTTGGGCAAGTTGACTTAAAAGCGGTAGATCTCAGTTTTCTCAACTGTAAAATGGGGAAAGTAATAATACCTTCCTCATATGGTTGCTGTGAGAAGTAAGTAGGATTTCGAGTGTTTGGGCTTTAGTAAGCACTCGGTAATTGTTAGCTGGAATCAATATTGTTATTAATTGGCATTTTTTTCTGACTGAATTATGAGAGTAAGAAGAGACAGGAGAATGAAGCAGAGTGATGCTCAGTATCTATAAGCAGGTTTCAAAAGGCCATATGATTAAAGATTGTTGATCACTCATATTTTCTTGCTCATAACCTCCCACTCCCATCAATGCATTAAGCATAGTCAATGTAAATATAATCACCACTCAAACAGGACAGGCTATTAACCACTCACTTTGCAGAAGAGTAACGTAAGCATAAATGCGATGACTCTGAAAGCAACGTGTTTGGTAAATGTTACCCTCCACACCCACTCAAATCCCAAGATTGATTATATTTTAAAAGCACTCTTGCTTCATTAATCTGATTTTTAAAAGGCAGGGAGAAGTTGATTATACATAATGCTTAGCCCAGCTTGTAAGAGACTGGCATTTTTGTCTTTTACTTAATAAAATTCGTTTTCTTAGTGATTACACAGTAGTGGTGATATTAGATGCGCTTTGCTACAAACAGATATGCTGAGTGCCATGTGAGGGAACAGGTAACCTGGATCTAAATAGACTACCTCCTCTCCATGAATGGACTAGTGTGTGCTAAGATACGCTAGTCCAGTGGTATCTTTTTTAGGAAGCAAGACCAATTCTGTCTTGTGAGCTGGAGGTCAACAGGAATAGATGACTGTTTTCTAGGTTCAATTCCCCATCAACAAGGAATTCCAGTGTCCAACAGGATTGTAGCTACTGCCTTCTCCAAGTCTGTCTTCTTTCACATGCCAGAGTAGTAATACTGTAGCCTCACTGAAAAGGTGGAGTTTCTCCTTTGAAAGAAATGTTGTGTCCCAGGGTAGGAGATAGGAGCATGCCTTGTGGACTGAGAGACAGGGAGCATTCCTATCAGTAATAACTCTTCACATCTTCGGAGGGGCAGAGGAGTGGGAACCTGGCTCAGATTCTGTCCTTAATTTTAGGAGAAATGCTATTGACTTTGAAATCACCAAGACTCAGATTTTTACTTTAGCTCTTGTACATTTTAGCTATCTGATCCAGGATAAATTAAGTTGACTTCTCTGAGCTTCATTGTTAAAATTAGTAATACCTATAAGTCACCTTCTAAAGTGCTTGCAAGACATTAAGTACTTAAGATTATTTTAAAAGCAATATTAGTGTTATATATAGTATAGTATAATATACATAGTATTATATATATAATAAACATACATATATACATACAGATAGTTCATTTTAAACCAATGGAAACCTGAATATTATAATATTAGTAATAATAAATTACGTTGAGTGCCTACTCTGATGGGTTTTGCTAAACTCTCTGTAAATATTATCTCAATTACCTTCATGAAACTTTAAGAGGTATGTTCTATTATTAGACAATTTAAGAAATTGAGGAATGAGGAGTAAGTTACTAAACAACATGATGAGGTGGTATAATTTCCTGAGAATTCTGAGAATCAGGTCATTTGTTTTTCTGGTATGGAGGTTATTAATCCAGCATTTCCTGTGTACTCAGGAGGAAATAGAAGTCCCCAAGAGACAGACTCTATTCACCAGATTTCCAGTCTAATTGACAGATGAAAACACATGTCCAAATAGTGAGAGATCATACTTTGTAATTGGCAGCAAGAGATAAAAGCTGTTAATAATATGGGCTTCCCTGGTGGCACAGTGGTTGAGAGTCCGCCTGCTGATGCAGGGGGCGCGGGTTCGTGCCCCGGTCCGGGAGGATCCCACGTGCTGCGGAGCGACTGGGCCGGTGAGCCATGGCCGCTGAGCTTGCGCGTCCGGAGCCTGTGCTCCACAGCGGGAGAGGCCACAACAGTGAGAGGCCCACGTACCGAATAATAGGGCCTCTACTACTCTTCTTTTCCTTCTACATCTGTTCCCTCTTCCACTAAGTAATTATTTTGGGTGCTTCTTCTGGCTGGATTGAGTACTAGGAATCAACATGAAATCTGGCTTCAGATTTCCTGGGTTTGAACACTTGCTTCACCACTTATTAGCTGACTAATCTCAGGCAAGTCACTGAACCTCTCTAAAACTCAATTTCTCATCTGTCAAATGGGGATAATATTTTTCATCTCCATTATTATGAATAACAATAGTATTCATCTCAGAGTTGTGAGGAATAAATAATGTATTTCAAGCATGTAGTACAGTTTCTGAAACGTGATGTGGACTTTATTGTTATTATTATACTTGTGAAAAAATACTTCCACTCCCCTGGGGATGCTGGGCATTTCACAAGGCTGAAACTCAGCATAACTGAGAATGTCTTTTGGATCCCATATACTTCTAAAAGTTCCGATGCAGGTTCTAAAAGGTCAGATCTATTAGTTAGGATGGTGTATGCATGTGCATGCGTGCGTGCATGTGTGTTTGTGAAAGAGAGAGAGTGGGGAGAAAGAGAGAGAGGAGAGAGAGTGAGAGAGAGAGCTCTCTATATTATTCACTGCACTCAGCATCCCAGATGGTCCAAGCAGAGTACGCAACAGAGACAAGGCAGATAGGAATATTCATTTGAGAGTCCATGTGTCTCCTGCAGCACCCCACAGAGAGAATTTTTAGCCAGATTTGACCTCAACCATCCTGACCCATGGAAACAAGAAAGTCACCTCTCTTTGGTTTCCCTCTAGGGAGTAGCTGTCTCTTGTTTTAATTCTCCCACCAAGATGTCAATACATTGATCTCAGCTCAGCAGTGAGGAGAAGGCTGTAAAATTGAACCTGTTCAAATAAAGTGTGGGGGACAAGAAGAGTAACAGTCCAATGCTATTGTATCCTTTTGAACTCTTCAGATGGAGGTCTAGTGAGTGGCCAGACTTTCCATGAGAGATAAAACTGTTTAAGCCATTTCTTTATTTTCACAAACTGTCCTGAAATTGCCAGTGCCAATTTCAAACGTTTAAACTATAATGCCTTGCATTGTCCCTTGTAATCTGACTCTCTCCTCCAGCGTAGACCAGTGGTAATGGCATGCATGGGATCAGCACTTATTCCATTTTAAAGAATGGAGCATCTTTGGGAGCTAACCTGACATGATATGCAGGCATTGCAGAATATGACAAAGTCTCAGAAAGAAGCCTGTGGTAGTTTTAACTTAACATATGTCTACAGATTGATACTCTTCCCTTCAAAATGTAGACGCTAATTCCCCTCCTCTTAAGTGTGGGTTGTATTTAGTGACCTGCTTCTAACAGAATGTGGGGGTAAGGGAGGGTGCGTTTGATGTTAGGGAGATATATATATATATATATATATATATATATAGAAGGTTTGCTCTCTCTACCCCTGTTAGTAAAGGCCACCAGTATTTTCCCTGTATCTCAATAGTAATATGTTTGTTTTTGTACAATATATATATATATATATATATATATATATAATATTGTGGCTTTCTCCTTGCCCGCTCTCTGGGAGAAGCCAGTCGCCATGCCACGAAGACATTCAGCTGTGGAGAGGTCCATGTAATGAGGAACTGAGGCCTCTAACCTATAGCCATGTGAGTGCACCATCTTGGAAATGGAGCCACTGGCTCCATTTTTTTTGCTTTTTCTCATCATATATTGAATTTATTATATCAGCATACTAAGTGACACCTACCGGTGGCCATGACTGGACATGAAGGACCAAAAATGGGTAAAAAGGAAGTGGTACCCCACTCCCTTTGAAAAAGCCCTGCCCCTTCCCCAAAAGGCATCTTCATCCCCATCATTAGCCTCACTCCTCCTCCCTTTGCCTTTACTCTTTAAAATTAAACCACTCTCTCCAGGTGGGTGAGAAGCTGCTCTGTGAACTTAGTTCCCTCTTCTCCTTTCTTTGGCCACTGAATAAAGCCTGTGCTGTGTTGGTCTCAGCTTTGGTTTTGTTATTGCCATTAGATGATGCCAACTCTGATATATTGGATGCAGCTGGTCTTATGAACAACAGGTGAGGCCTTCCTTATGTTTTAGGAGATAGGCATGGTATTCTTGCTCTAACAAGAATTCTTTAGATTAAACAACATATATATTTTTGTGCCTATGTGTTTGATATATAATATTATTTTAATCAACCTTCATGGTCTTAAGAGAAAGGAATAAGTCAAATATCGAGATTGAGACCTAATCCTTAGCAGTCAAGAAAGATTTAGGAGAAGAGGCTGCTTTTGAGTAGGGAGCTCCCCGTGGGCCTCAGAAGGGACACTGTGAGTGGGGAGTAGGTGAGTAGAGATAATGAGTTCTTAGTCATATGCAGTCGATGTGGCTTCTCTGTTCTCTGAAATATCCCTGACATCATTCTCATTAGCTGGGTGATGTGGACGGAAGCTTGGTCTTGAAGTGAAGAGGCTTGGCTTATAGTCCTACTTCCAAACAGATCAATTTAAAATTATGAAGTAAATTTTTCTCCAAACACTTTTTTCCTCCACCTCTTTAACGTAGTTGAGCACTAGTGTTATAGTTGAAAGACACATTTTTGAGGAAACTGTACAAATAAATGGATTTTCATCATGACAATAATTTAAATGCATTTTTTGATCTTGAGGATGATGCTTTTGTTCCAGGAAGTTACGCTACAATTAAATTAATTTATCTTTGCAATGAGACCAGTGGATGAAAAAGTCTGTAAAGTGCAAATTGGTTTTATTAATTTACAAGATAAAGCGCTTGTTGTCTTGGGAATCAGTCCCAGAGCTCACTGTTTTCACATAATCTTATATTGTGGGTAATTATACACAGATATTAACTTGATAAAGATAATTACAAGAATCTATCATTGCTGGGGTTCTGATTTATTTGATTGTGAACTTTTAGGGACTTTGTATTAGGTGATTAACTTATACTGGCTATTTATTTGTTGGTGAGTGCCTGAAATTGTTACTGAAATTAATATAGAGCACATTTTTACCTTTTCACAATGAATTTGTTTGATTAACAGCATGGTATTTATTCAGTTGCAAATAATCACTTGAACAATTGAGTTCAAATATTTAACAGATCAGTGCAGAAAAGATTAAGTGGAAAATTTACTGTAAAGGACAAGTGTGTGTGATAGAGACAGAGATAGGTAGAATAAGACATGGATAGATTTTAACTATGTCAGACCCCATGGTATGGCAGACATATAGATCACATGAGGGTGATGTTTCCAATTTTTGGAAAATTTCTATTTCTTACAAGTTTTATGTAATTTTTTCTGGTATGTTAGAGAACAGCTCCCAACGCCAGCCGTGTGTAAGTATCACCAGGAGATCTCATTAAAAATGCAGATTCCCAGGCCCCTTGGGATTCTGAATTGTAGATCTGGTTTGGTTCCTGCACACCTTTATTTTTAACAAACTCCCTAGGCGATTTGATGCATAGCTTGCTTTAGGAAGCGCTAAATTAGGTCAACCCTGTGGAAGTCTGCTCCTAACTAGAAACATGATATATTACTTTCCTTTAAAAATCATAAACAGGTAAATATAAGAAAAGACATATCATTTTCTCTTTTTTTCCCCGCACTTATCAGGCTCTGGTCACAAACTTCACATGTCTTCTCTGCTTATTGCCAAAGACATCTATCAGCTTCAAAGCCTCTTTCCCCAGTTTCTTACCCAAGGAAGGAGATGTTTACCCATTTCTATTCTGGTCTTCGGGGACTGAGATTCAAAATGCTCTTGAAGTTAACCCTGCTGGTCATTAGGCATCTGCCTTGCACCCTGGATTTCTGATCCCACATTTTACTTCGGTTTAAATTACTTGATCTCTGGATTTTTCCTTATGTCTTAGTCCTGAGATCCTGTCCGGTAGCTTTGTCCCTCTAGGGTAGAGTTCTGCCTTGGTTTCCTTCTAGTCTCCTCCCAAGAATGAAAGTCTTGCTTCAAAACGTTGGTCCAGAGACTAGGAGTCACAAGCTGCTAGATTTCCCCATGCAGCCGGGCATGCTTTACTCCCTATTCCTGCTCGGACACAGTATTCCACCTACCCACCTATCCAAATACCCTGTGTTGGACCTTCCTGATGCCTCCTGACACAGGGATTGTCCCACCTGAGAGAAGATGTCTGCTTCCAAGTTCATTTTCTGTGTATGCTTACCTGGGCCTTGTCAGGTGTTGTCCTGTGACATGACCCAGCAACCAGAACATCTATGGATCTTTCCAGATGGTGTACAAAGATTAATAGAGAAATTTAAAACTTGTATTTTCTATTCTGATTTCCTTATCCTCTGTCATTCTTTGCTGTCATGGGACATGAATTTAAAGCTATTTACTTTTGTTCTGATCTGTAAACTAAGTCTGTTCTGCCCTTGATTTCCACAAACTGATAACAGGATTTATCCTAGAGAAGAAAGGATTCAGAGGGATCATAACTGTCTTCAAGCATTTAAGAGGCTGTCATGCAAATGAGGGTTTAAACTCATTCCAGCTATCCCCAAAGTGTGGCCAATTTTGGCTGGGAAGGAGGAGGTTGTTCTCCAATAAAGGGCTTCCAATAAGAAGCTGAATGACTATGGTAGATGTCCCATAGAGAGGATCAAGGAGCAGAGTGGATGTCATCCAGCTCTGAGCATCATGAGTTGTTGACAGGCGAGTACCCATGGGTTCAGGGAGTATTCGTTGTTGCTCTGTGGAGTGGCATGTGGGTGTCAACCCAAGAGATTATACTGGCTGGCTCAGAAGATGGTGATGGGCCAGCCCAGTACAAAATAACATCATGAGCATCCTGACTATATGTCCCTTGATACAACTTAGTCTTTTGTCTATCCTGAGACAAAAGCACTAAAGCTACTTGTTCTGCAAAGCTGGTAACAAATCTATTCTGAAACAGTGGCATATCTTATGATTAGGCCAAGGAAGTTAAGGCTGGTAATTGATGGTGCAGGAAATGTGGTTTTGGACTGACTTCCCATTAAAACTTGGAAGTTTAATTATTGAATAAGTTTTATTGAGCCTCTATTATATTGTTAGACACTGGACAGAGTTGGTTCACTTTCAGGATTATCTTAAGGATTGTCTTAAGTAGCATACAGTTTTGTTTTTGTTTTAACATCTTTATTGGAGTATAATTGCTTTACAATGGTGTGTTAGTTATTGCTTTATAACAAAGTGAATCAGTTATACATATACGTATGTCCCCATATCTCTTCCCTCTTGTGTCTCCTTCCCTCTCACCCTCCCTATCCCACCCCTCTAGGTGGTCACAAAGCACCGAGCTGATCTCCCTGTGCTAAGCAGCTGCTTCCCACTAGCTATCTATTTTACATTTGGTAGTGTATATATAGCATACAGTTTTACCAGCCAGATAATAAGCTTTGAAGTTGCTGTACTGGGCATGTCACTCTAGGAGCTGTCTAGGTACAGATATTCTAGTGGAAGATGGAAGCTTTAAGTTCCAATACCACTTGGCCATCCCTAAAATGGCTGAGGTTTCTGAGGAAGAATCATTGACTAAGAAGGGAGTTTAAAACAATTTTCAAGACTTACTCTTGGCTGTTCAGATACATGCCCAGCTCTTTGGGCTAGACTGCAGCCAAGCTTATTTTTCAGCCATGGCTGATGATAGAATGCTAGATTTCGATGCCTAGGTCTGCTCCTTAGATAGGAATATATATAAGTGACTATGAGTCTAGGGTCCATTAGAACAGGGCAGATTTTTGCATTAACATCCTGTCAACATCCAATCAGAGTTGAATGGACAATGGAAAGGTGAATTCCATTTGTCCTTCTTACTGTGCATCTGGAAACTACTATCTGTGCTCATCCTCCTCCATGATCAATCCTGCACCTGTTTTCAGATTATGTCAAGGTTTCAGAGCTCTGTTTAAACAGAGTATTACTCTGAGCCTCCATGTTTGTCTGACTCAGTCACCTTACATGGAAAAAAAAATAACGAAAATAAAAACCTTAAAAAGGATTCTCTAAAAATATCTGCAAAGTCATTCTAATAAACTCTAACGTTCTGTTAACTGCAGACCGATTATCTACCCCCTCTGTTTTGGTTCATGAGTGACTATCATGGCAAGGGGATTGCAAACTGCTAACAAGACTCAGGGATAAGTTTTGGCATCAGAAGCTGAATTATTATTATTTTTTAACATCTATATTGGAGTATAAGTGCTTTACAATGGTGTGTTAGTTTCTGCTTTATAACAAGTGTATCAGCTATACATATATCCTCATATCTCTTCCCTCTTGCATCTCGCTCCCACCCACCCTCCCTATCCCACCCCTCTAGGTGGTCAAAAAGCACCGAGCTGATCTCCCTGTGCTATGCGGCTGCTTCCCACTAGCTATCGGTTTTACATTTGGTAGTGTATGTATGTCCATGACACTCTCTCACTTTGTCCTAGCTTACCCTTCCCCCTCCCCATGTCCTCAAGTCCATTCTCTAGTAGGTCTGCGTCTTTGTTCCCCTCCTGCCCCTAGGTTCTTCGTGACCATTTTTTTTTAATCCCATATATATGTGTTAGCATACAGCATTTGTTTTTCTCTTTCTGACTTGCTTCTCTCTGTATGACAGACTCTAGGTCCATCCACCTCACTACAAATAACTCAATTTCGTTTATTTTCATGGATGAGTAATATTCCATTGCATATATGTGCCACATCTTCTTTATCCATTCAACTGTCGATGGACACTTAGCTTGCTTCCATGTCGTGGCTATTGTAAATAGAGCTGCAGTGAACATTGTAGTACACGACTCTTTTTGAATTATGGTTTTCTCAGGGTATATGCCCAGTAGTGGGATTGCTTGGTCATATGGCAGTTCTATTTGTAGTTTTTTAAGGAACCTACATACTGTTCTCCATAGTGGCTGTATCAATTTACATTCCCACCAACTGCAAGAGTGTTTCCTTTTCTCCACACCCTCTCCAGCATTTATTGTTTCTAGATTTTTTGATGATGGCCATTCTGACTGGTGTGAGACGATAACTTATTATAGGTTT
>NW_006789049.1:1284120-1292637 GCF_000442215.2 Lipotes vexillifer
CCAACGAATTAACAAACAGAACCCCCCCCACCGGCAGGCGGACCCCCAACCACTGCGCCACCAGAGAAGCCCCCTTATTATAGTTTTGATTTGCATTTCTCTAATGATTAATGATGTTGAGCATTCTTTCATGTCTTTGTTGGCAATCTGTATATCTTCTTTGGAGAAATGTCTATTTAGGTCTTCTGCCCATTTTTGGATTGGGCTGTTTGTTTTGTTGATATTGAGCTGCATGAGCTCCTTGTAAATTTTGGAGATTAATCCTTTGTCAGTTGTTTCATTTGCAAATATTTTCTCCCATTCTGAGGGTTGTCTCTTCGTCTTATTTATGTTTTCCTTTGCTGTTCAAAAGCTTTTCAGTTTCATTAGGTCCAATTTGTTCAATTTTGTTTTTATTTCCATTTCTCTAGGAGGTGGGTCAAAAGGGATCTTTCTGTGATTTATGTCAGAGTGTTCTGCCTATGTTTTCCTCTAAGAGTTTTATAATATCTGGCCTTACATTTAGGTCTTTAATCCATGAGTTTATTTTTGTGTATGGTGTTAGGGAGTGTTCTAATTTTGTTCTTACATGTAGCTGTCCAGTTTTCCCAGCACCACTTATTGAAGAGGCTGTCTTTCCTCCATTGTATATTCTTGCCTCTTTTATTAAATATAAGGTGACCATATGTGCGTGGGTTTATCTCTGGGCTTTCTATCCTGTTGCATTGATCTATATTTCTGTATTTGCGCCAGTACCATACTGCCTTGATTACTGTAGCCTTGTAGTATAGTCTGAAGTCAGGGAGCCTGAGTCCTCCAGCTCCATTTTTCGTTCTCAAGATTGCTTTGGCTATTCGGGGTCTGTTGTATTTCCATACTAATTGTGAAATTTTTTATTCTAGTTCTGTGAAAAATGCCAGTGGTAGTTTGATAGGGATTGCATTGAATCTGTAGATTTCTTTGAGTAGTATAGTCATTTTCACAATGTTGATTCTTCCAATCCAAGAACATGGTATATCTCTCCATCCATTTGTATCATCTTTAATTTCTTTCATCAGTGTCTTATAGTTTTTTGTATACAGGTCTTTTGTCTCCTTACGTAGGTTTATTCCTAGGTATAGTATTCTTTTAGTGGCAATAGTAAATGGGAGTGTTTTCTTAATTTTTCTTTCAGATATTTCATCATTAGTGTATAGGAATGCAAGAGGTTTCCATGCATTAGTTTTGTATCCTGCTACTTTACCAATTTCATTGATTAGCTCTAGTAGTTTTCTGGTAGTATACTTAGGATTCTCTATGTATAGTATCATGTCATCTGCAAACAGTGACAGCTTTACTTCTTCTTTGCCGCTTTGGATTCCTTTTATTTCTTTTTCTTCTCTGATTACTGTGGATAAACCTTCCAAAACCGTGTTGAATAATAGTGGTGAGAGTGGGCAACCTTGTCTTGTTCCTGATCTTAGTGGAAATGGTTTCAGTTTTTCACAGTTGAGGACGATGTTGGCTGTGGGTTTCTCATATAGGGCCTTTATTTTGTTGAGGTAAGGTCCCTCTATGCGTACTTTCTGGAGGCTTTTTATCATAAGTGGGTGTTGAATTGTGTTGAACGCTTTTGCTGCATCTATTGAGATGATCGTATCGTTTTTATTCTTCAGTTTGTTAATATGGTGTATCCCATTCATTGATTTGTCTATATTGAAGATTCCTTGCATTCCTGGGATAAACCCCACTTGATCATGGTGTATGATCCTTTTAATGTTTTGTTGGATTCTATTTGCTAGTATTCTGTTGAGAATTTTTGCATCTATGTTTATCATTAATATTGGCCTGTAGTTTCCTTTCTTTGTCTGGTTTTGGTATCAGGGTGATGGTGGCCTCGTAGAATGAGTTTGGAGGTGTTCCTCCCACTGCTATATTTTGGAAGAGTTTGAGAAGGATAGGTGTTAATTCTTCTCTATATGTTTGATAGAATTCGCCTGTGAAGCCATCTGGTGCTGGGTTTTTGTTTGCTGGTAGATTTTTTTTTTTTTCTTGCGTTATGCGGGCCTCTCACTGTCGTGGCCTCTCCCATTTGCGGAGCACAGGCTCCGGACACGCAGGCCCAGCGGCCATGGCTCACGGGCCCAGCCGCTCCGCGGCATGTGGGATCCTCCCGAAACGGGGCACGAACCCGCGTCTCCTGCATCGGCAGGCGGACTCCCAAGCACTGCGCCACCAGGGAAGCCCCATTGCTGGTAGATTTTTAATCACAGTCTCATTTTCAGTGCTTGTGATTGGTATGTTTATATTTTCTATTTCTTCCTGGTTCAGTCTCGGAAGGCTGTGCTTTTCCGAGAATTTGTCCATTTCATCCAGTTTGTCTATTTTGTTGCCATATATTTGCTTGTAGTAATCTTTCATGATCCTTTGTGTTTCTGCAGTGTCAGTAGTTCCTACTCCTTTTTCGTTTCTAATTCTATTGATTTGAGTCTTCTCCCTTTTTTTTCTTGATGAGTCTGGCTAATGGTTTATCAATTTTATTGATCTTCTCAAGGCACGAGGTTTTGGGCTTCCGTGGTGGTGCAGTGGTTGACAGTCAGCCTACCGACGCAGGGGACACGGGTTCGTGCCCTGGTCCAGGAAGATCCCGCATGCCACAGAACAGCTGGGCCCGTGAGCCATGGCTGCTGAGTCTGTGCGACTGGAGCCTGTGCTCTGAAACGGGAGAGGCCACAGCAGTGAGAGGCCCGCATACTTCCAAAAAAAAAAAAAACCACCAGCTTTTAGTTTTATTGATCTTTGCTATTGTTTCCTTCATTTCTTTTTCATTTATTTATTTATTTTTCTTTCCTGTAACTCTATTTTTTTATTCTTTATACAATTTTTTTAACATCTTTATTGGAGTATAATTGCTTTACAATGGTGTGTTAGTTTCTGCTTTATAACAAAGTGAATCAGTTATACATATACAAATATTCCCATATCTCTTCCCTCTTGCATCTCCCTCCCTCCCACCCTCCCTATCCCACCCTTCTAGCTGATCTCCCAGTGCTATGCAGCTGCTTCCCACTAGCTATCTATTTTTTGTTTAGTAGTGTATATATGTCCATGCCACTCCCTCACTTTGTCACAGCTTACCCTTCCCCCTCCCCCTATCCTCAAGTTCATGCTCTAGTAGGTCTGTGTCTTTATTCCCATCTTACCCCTAGGTACTTCATTACCTGTTTTTTTTTCTCTTAAATTCCATATATATGTATGAGCATAAGGTATTTGTTTCTCTCTTTCTGAAGTACTTCACTCTGTATGACAGAGTCTAGGTCCATCCACCTCACTACAAATAACTCAACTTCATTTCTTTTTATGGCTGAGTAATATTCCATTGTATATATGTGCCACATCTTCTTTATCCATTCATCTGTTCATGGACACTTAGGTTGCTTCCATGTCCTGGTTATTGTCAATAGAGCTGCAATGAACATTTTGGTACATGACTCATTTTGAATTATGGTTTTCTCAGGGTATATGCCCAGTAGTGGGATTGCTTGGTCGTATGGTAGTTCTATTTATAGTTTTTTAAGGAAGCTCCATACTCTTCTCCATAGTGGCTGTATCAATTTACATTCCCACCAGCAGTGCAAGAGGGTTCCCTTTTCTCCACACCCTCTCCAGCATTTATTGTTTCTAGATTTTTTGACGATGGCCATTCTGATTTGTGTGAGATAATATCTCATTGTAGTTTTGATTTGCATTTCTCTAATGATTAATGATGTTGAGCATTCCTTCATGTGTTTGTTGGCAGTCTGTATATCTTCTTTGGAGAAATGTCTATTTAGGTCTTCTGCCCATTTTTGGATTGGGTGGTTTGTTTTTTTGTTATTGAGCTTCATGTGCTGCTTGTAAATTTTGGAGATTAATCCTTTGTCAGTTGCTCCATTTGCAAATATTTTCTCCCATTCTGAGGGCTGTCTTTTGGTCTTGTTTATGGTTTCCTTTGCTGTGCAAAAGCTTTGAAGTTTCATTAGGTCCCATTTGTTTATTTTTGTTTTTATCTCCATTACTCTAGGAGATGGGTCAAGAAGGATCTTGCTGTGATTTATGTCATAGAGTGTTCTGCCTATGTTTTCCTCTAAGAGTTTGATAGTTTCTGGCCTTACATTTAGGTCTTTAATCCATTTTGAGCTTATTTTTGTGTATGGTGTTAGGGAGTGATCTAATCTCATACTTTTACATGTACCTGTCCAGTTTTCCCAGCACCACTTATTGAAGAGGCTGTCCTTTCTCCACTGTATATTCCTGCCACCTTTATCAAAGATAAGGTGACCATATGTGCATGGGTTTATCTCTGGGCTTTCTATCCTATTCCATTGATCTATCTTTCTGTTTTTGTGCCAGTACCATACTGTCTTGATTACTGTAGCTTTGTAGTATAGTCTGAAGTCAGGCAGCCTGATTCCTCCAGCTCCATTTTTTGTTCTCAAGATTGCTTTGGCTATTCGGGGTCTTTTGTGTTTCCATACAAATTGTGAAATTTTTTGTTCTAGTTCTGTGAAAAATGCCAGTGGTAGTTTGATAGGGATTGCATTGAATCTATAGATTGCTTTGGGTAGTAGAGTCATTTTCACAATGTTGATTCTTCCAATCCAAGAACATGGTATATCTCTCCATCTGTTTGTATCATCTTTAATTTCTTTCATCAGTGTCTTATAATTTTCTGCATACAGGTCTTTTGTCTCCTTAGGTAGGTTTATTCCTAGATATTTTATTCTTTTTGTTGCAGTGGTAAATGGGAGTGTTTTCTTGATTTCACTTTCAGATTTTTCATCATTAGTGTATAGGAATGCCAGAGATTTCTGTGCATTAATTTTGTATCCTGCTACTTTACCAAATTCATTGATTAGCTCTAGTAGTTTTCTGGTAGCATCTCTAGGATTCTCTATGTATAGTATCATGTCATCTGCAAACAGTGACAGCTTTACTTCTTCTTTGCCAATTTGGATTCCTTTTTTTTGTTTTTCTTCTCTGATTGCTGTGGCTAAAAATTACAAAACTATGTTTACTAATAGTGGTGAGAGTGGGCAACCTTGTCTTGTTCCTGATCTTAGTGGAAATGGTTTCAGTTTTTCACCATTGAGGACGATGTTGGTTGTGGGTGTGTCATATATGGCCTTTATTATGTTGAGGAAATTTCCCTCTTTGCCTACTTTCTGGAGAGTTTTTATCATAAATGGGTGTTGAATTTTGTCGAAAGCTCTCTCTGCATCTATTGAGATGATCATATGGTTTTTCTCCTTCAATTTGTTAATATGGTGTATCACGTTGATTGATTTGCATATATTGAAGAATCCTTGCATTCCTGGAATAAACCCCACTTGATCATGGTGTATGATCCTTTAATGTGCAGTTGGATTCTGTTAGCTAGTATTTTGTTGAGGATTTTTGCATCTATATTCATCAGTGATATTGGCCTGTTTCTTTTTTGTGTGACATCTTTGTCTGGTTTTGGTATCAGTGTGGTGGTGCCCTTGTAGAATGAGTTTGTGAGTGTTCCTCCCTCTGCTATATTTTGGAAGAGTTTGAGAAGGATAGGTGTTAGCTTTTCTCTAAATGTTTGATAGAATTTGCCTGTGAAGCCATCTGGTCCTGGGCTTTTTTTTGCTGGTAGATTTTTAATCACAGTCTCATTTTCAGTTCTTGTGATTGGTATGTTTATATTTTCTGTTTCTTCCTGGTTCATCTCGGAAGGCTGTGCTTATCTAAGAGTTTGTCCATTTCTTCCCGGTCGTCCATTTTATTGGCATATATTTGCTTGTAGTAATCTTTCATGATCCTTTGTATTTCTGCAGTGTCAGTTGTTACTTCTCCTTTTTCATTTCTAATTCTGTTGGTTTGAGTCTTCTCCCTTTTTTTCTTGATAAATCTGGCTAATGGTTTATCAATTTTGTTTATCTTCTCAAAGAACCAGCTTTTAGTTTTATTGATGTTTCTATTGTTTCCTTCATTTCTTTTTCACTTATTTCTGATCTGATCTTTATGATTTCTTTCCTTCTGCTAACTTTGGGGGTTTTTGTTCTTCTTTCTCTAATTGCTTTAGGTATAAGCTTAGGTTGTTTATTTGAGATGTTTCTTGTTTCTTAAGGTAGTATTGTATTGCGATAAACTTCCCTCCTAGAACTGCTTTCGCTGCATCCCACAGGTTTTGGGTTGTCTTGTTTTCATTGTCATTTGTTTCTAGGTATTTTTTGATTCCCTTTTTGATTTCTTCCATGATATCTTGATTATTAAATAGTGTATCGTTTTGCCTCCATGTGTTTGTATTTTTTACATGTTTTTTCCTGTAATTGATATCTAGTCTCATAGCATTGTGGTCAGAAGAGATACTTGATATGATTTTAGTTTTCTTAAATTTACCAAGCCTTGATTTGTGACCCAAGATATGATCTGTCCTGGGGAATGTTCCATGAGTACTTGAGAAGAATGTGTATTGTGTTGTTTTTCAATCAAATTTCCTATAAATATCAATTAAGTCCATCTTGTTTAATGTATCATTTAAAGCTTGTGTTTTGTTATTTATTTTCATTTTGGATGATCTGTCCATTGGTGAAAGTGGTGTCTTAAAGTCCCCTTGTATGATTGTGTTACTGTTGATATCCCCTTTTATGGCTATTAGCATCTGCATTATATATTGAGGTGCTCCTATGTTGGGTGCATAAATATTTAGAATTGTTATATCTTCTTCCTGGATTGATTCCTTAATCATTATGTAGTGTCCTTTGTCTCTTGTAATAGTCTTTGTTTTAAAGTCTATTTTGTCTTATATGAGAATTGCTACTCCAACTTTCTTTTGATTTCCATTTACATGGAATATCTTTTTCCATCCCCTCATTTTCAGTCTGTATGTGTCCCTAGGTCTGAAGTGGGTCTCTTGTTGACAGCATACACATGGGTCTTGGTTTTGTATACATTCAGCCAGTCTGTGTCTTTTGGTTGTAGCATCTAATCTGTTTACTTCTAAGGTATTTATCGATATGTATGTTCCTATTCCCATTTTCTTAATTGTTTAGGGTTTGTTATTTTAGGTCTTTTCCTTCTCTTGTGTTTCCTGCCTAGAGAGGTTCCTTTAGCATTTGTTGTAAAGCTGGTTTGGTGGTGCAGAATTCTCTTAGCTTTTGTTTGTCTGTAAAGTTTTAATTTCTCTGTCTAATGTGAATGAGAGCCTTGCTGGGTAGAGTCATCATGCTTGTAGGTTTTTCACTTTCATCACTTTAAATATGTCCTGTCACTCCCTTCTGGCTTGCAGAGTTTCTGCTGAAAGATCAGTCGTTAACCTTATGGGGATTCCCTTGTATGTTATTTGCTGCTTTTCCCTTGCTGCTTTTAATATTTTTTCTTTGTATTTGATTTTTGATAGTTTGATTAATATGTGTCTTGGTGTGTTTCTCCTTGGATTTATCCTGTGTGGGACTGTCTGTACTTCCTGTACTTGATTAACTATTTCCTTTCCCATATTAGGGAAGTTTTCTACTATAATCACTTCAAATAATTTCTCAGTCCCTTTCTTTTTCTCTTCTTCTTCTGGGATCCATATAATTTGAATGTTGGTGCATTTAATGTTGTCCCAGAGGTCTCTGACACTGTCCTGAATTGTTTTCATTCTTTTTTCTGCTCTGTAGTAGTTATTTCCACTATTTTATCTTCCAGGTCACATATCTGTTTTCTTCCACAGTTATTCTGCTATTGATTCCTTCTAGAGAATTTTTAATTTCATTTATTGTTTTGTTCATCATTGTTTCTTTACTCTTTAGTTCTTCTAAGTCCTTGTTAAACGTTTCTTTTATTTTCTCCATTCTATTTCCAAGAATTTGGATCATCTTTACTCTCATTATTCTGAATTCTTTTTCAGGTAGACTGCCTATTTCCTCTTCATTTGTTAGGTCTGGTGGGTTTTTACCTTGCTCCTTCATCTTCTGTGTGTTTCTCTGTCTTATCATTTTGATTAACTTACTATGTTTGGGGTCTCCTTTTTGCAGGCTGCAGGTTCGTAGTTCCCATTGTTTCTGGTGTCTGCCCCCAGTGGCTAATGTTGGTTCAGTGGGTTGTGTAGGCTTCCTGGTGGAGGGGACTAGTGCCTGTGTTCTGGTGGATGATGCTGGATCTTGTCTTTCTGGTGGGCAAGTCCACGTCTGGTGGTGTGTTTTGGAGTGTCTGTGACTTTATTATGATCTTAGGCAGCCTCTTTGCTAATGAGTGGGTTTGTGTTCCTGTCTTGCTAGTTGTTTGGCATAGGGTGTCCAGCACTGTAGCTTGCTGGTCGTTGTAGTGGAGCTGGGTCTTAGCATTGAGATGGAGATCTCTGGGAGATTTTTGCTGTTCGATATTACTTGGAGCTGGGAAGTCTGCTGGACCAATGTCCTGAACTCAGCTCTCCCACCTCAGAGGCACAGGCCTGACGCCTGGCCGGAGCACCAAGACCCTGTCATCCAGACAGGTCAGAATTAAAGTGAGAAAGAAAAGAAAGAAAGAAAGAGAGAGAGAGAGAGAGAGAGAGAGAGAGAGAGAGAG
>NW_006789049.1:1292647-1305232 GCF_000442215.2 Lipotes vexillifer
GAAGGAAGGAAGAGAGAGAGAGAGAGAGAAAGGGAGGGAGGGAGGGAAAAATAAAATGAATAAAAAGTTATTAAAATAAATAATTATTAAAATTTTAAAAAAATTTTTAAGTATTAAAAGAAAAAGAGAGAAAGAAGAGAGCAGCCAAACCAAAAATACAAATCCCGCAATGATTAAAAGTGCTAAAAAAAAAAAGGGGAAAAAAATATATATATCGTTGTTCCCAAAGTCCACTGCCTCAATTTTGGGATGATTTGTTGTCTATTCAGGTATTCCACCCATGTAGTGTACATCAGGTTGACTGTGGAGATTTAATCTGCTGTTCCTGAGGCTGCTGGGAGAAATTTCCCTTTCTCTTCTTTGTTCGCATAGCTCCCGGGGTTCAACTTTGGATTTGGCTCTGCCTCTGCATGTACGTCGCCTCAGGGTGTCTGTTCTTCGCTCAGACAGGACGGGGTTAAAGGAGCAGCTGATTGAGGGGCTCTGGCTCACTCAGGCCAGGGGGAGGGATGGGCACGGATGTAGGACAAACCTGTGGTGGCAGAGGCTGGGGGGATGTTGAAGCAGCCTGAGGCGTGCTATGTGTTCTCCTGGGGAAGTTGTCCCTTGATCTGGGACCCTGGCAGTGGCGGGCTGCACAGGCTCCCCAAACGGGGGGTGTGGATAGTGACCTGTGGTCGCACACAGGCTTCTTGGTGGCTGTAGCAGCAACCTTAGCATCTCATGCCCATCTCTGGGGTCCGCTCTGATAGCCGCAGCTTGCGCCAGTCTCTGGAGCTTATTTAGGCGTTGCTCTTAATCCCCTCTCATTGTGCACCCTGAGACAATAGTCTCTTGCCTCTTAGGCGGGTCCAGAGTTTTTCCTGGACTCCCTCCCAGCTAGCTGTGGCGCACTAGCCCCATTCAGGCTGTGTTCACTCAGCCAATCCCAGTCCTGTCCCTGGGATCCGACCTCTGAAGTCCGAGCCTCAGTTCCCAGCCCCCACCCGCCCTGGCGGGTGAGCAGACAAGCCCCTCAGGGTGGTGAGTGCTGTTCGGCACAGATCCTCTGTGCGGGAATCTCCCCGCTTTGCCCTCCGCACCCCTGTTGCTGCGCTCTCCTCCCCGGCTCCGAAGCTTTCCTCCTCCGCCACCCGCAGTCTCTGCCCGTGAAGGGGCTTCTAGTGTGTGGAAACCTTTCCTCCTTCATGGCTCCCTCCCACTGGTGCAGGTCCCGTCCCTATTCTTTCGTCTCTGTTTTTTCTTTTTTCTTTTGCCCTACCCAGGTACGTGGGGAGTTTCTTGCCTTTTGGGAGGTCTGAGGTCTTCTGCCAGCGTTCAGTAGGTGTTCTGTAGGAGTTGTTCCCCATGTAGATGTATTTCTGATGTATTTGTGGGGAGGAAGGTGATCTCCACGTCTTACTCTTCTGCCATCTGAAGCTCCCCTCAGGAGCTGTGATCTTGAATGAAGTCTTCAGGCTAAAGAGAAAAAATTCAAACACTCTTCTAAATTAATTAGATCCATCAAATTTCATAGAACTTGGATTTTCTATGTTGATGCTGATATTCACAAAAGCCTTTAAACACGTACCCCTAGTTTCATCTGTTTTGTCCTTTGTTCTCTTTGGGTTTGTGGTGGCTGGTGGTAATGTAGGTGTGGAGAAGGCACAGCTTCTTGGCTTGCCATAAATGGAAGGTCAGCGGTCTTATTTCTTCTCAAAGGAATATAGGCATTCAGAAGTGTGTTACTACTTGAGCAAATGTAAGCAGAGGCTCTCAGTTCATAGGGCCCATTTTTCTTGGGGATAATTATGTAAATAACTGGAACTTAAACAGATTTCAATTGCTATTACTTGAACATGCATACTTGAGTAGGGTTTTTCATGACTGAGAAAAGAAATCTGAGGCCTGTGCATTTGCAGCATTCAGTAACATAAATGCTCATTTCTGAACCGTGATTGTATGTTGTTTCACAGCTCTTGCTGATACATGCTCAATTTCTGTCATGGCCTGGATGGTGTGCTTTGGGCTGATTACATTTCTATAAACTATGCAGATTCTAGGCATAGCCAATGTATAACAAAGAGGCATATATATATATATATAGTGTGTGTGTGTGTGTGTTAGCTAAATGTAAATTTCCATCAGATATTTGACTAAAATACAACATTTTTCTAAATGTTTAAAGCCATATTTGCCAGTTTAGATTCAAATTTGCTAATGGAAAGAGACAATTTTCCAAGCAAACAGGTGTGCACTTTTCTCTTTTGACTGAAAGTGGACATGTCCAGGGAGCACTGATTTTGTTGCAAGCAGTGATATAATAGAGAAGGAACCACAGAAATTAGGGTAGAGGGGAATGTGATTGACAGTTTGATCAGGACTAAAATCCACACAGAGTTATCTCTTCTGGCAGAAAAATCAAAGAAACAAAACCAAAAGCAAAGAGCTGGCAACATGCAGAAGATAGATAGTTAGGTAAGCAGATGATAGATAGATAGAGAGAGAGAGAGAGAGAGAGAGAGAGAGAGAGAGAGAGAAAGACAGACAGACAGACAGACAGAGACAGAGGTGGAACTACGTTTTCCCCTAAACAACTCCAGCCTCTGCATATGCAGACAGACCCATCCTTACTTGGACATGCGTTGATCAGTCATTGTGAAGGTGTATATAGGAAGAGGAACTTGGCCACTGGCCTGGGTCCTGGAGTGAGATGCCTAGTGTTAAAAGGTGAACACTCTAGTTAATAACTTGGACTTAGATTTGGCATGGGATAAATCCATAAAGTGCCTTTGACTATTTTTGTTAAGCCTCACTGGAGAAATCCTCCCTCTGCCAGAGATTATAATTTGATACATATGCCCCATGGGAGGAAGTGAATATATCCCTCCACCTACTCCCTCTGCATTGCTCCTTCTTTGGCACAGGAAAGGCACTGTTTCTGGCAACACATGAGGTGCATTTCAACAACTGCTACCATTTTTGTTCTCTGGGTAAACTTAGTTAGGTTCACAACGTTTCAAATTTTGCCTATGGTCTTTGCCCTCAAGCATTTATCCCTGCCCATCTAAATATAGGGAAATTTTTACAACCATGTGGTTCTAGTATGATGTTACATGTAAAAAAATAATAGGAAAAACATCTTTTCCCATTTATTTTAAAGCTAAGGTCCTGAAGTTCAAATGTGACTTTGAGAGTGCTATTTAATTGCGGGGGGGGGTATATTAGGTTAAAACTGGAGCTACGGAACCAGAGGACTTTAAATTTTATGTCTAACTTTATCACAGGAATGCTAGTATATTTTGATTAACATTAGCAAATATGTCAGTACTTGACTATGCTTATGAGAAGGGATATGCCAGGTTAACAGATGAAGGTTTTTTTTTTTTTACATCTTTATTGGAGTATAATTACTTTATAATGTTGTGTTAGTTTCTGCTGTACAACAAAGTGAATCAGCTATATGTATACATATATGCCCATATCCTCTCCCTCTTGAGCCTCTCTATCCCACCCCTCTAGGTCGTCACAAAGCATTGAGCTGATTTCCCTGTGCTATGCAGCAGCTTCCCACCAGCCATCCATTTTATATTTGGTAGTGTATATATGTCAATGCTCCTCTCTCACATCGTCCTAGCTTCCCCTTACCACTGTGACCTCAAGTCCATTCTCTACATCTGCGTGTTTATTCCTGTCCTGCCACTAGGTTCATCAGTACCGTTTTTTTAGATTCCATATATATGAGTTAACATAGAGTATTTCTTTTTCTCCTTCTGACTTACTTCACTCTGTATGACAGACTCTAGGTCCATCCATCAGATGAGGTTTTTTTTCAAGGGTAGAGACAGTGGTAATAATAATGGTTGGCAAGGACAAAATTGTGCAATTATGTCAGGAGTCTACATAGTGTAGCAGAAATGTGTTGTGGAATTCCAGTTCATGTGTCCAACACACAGTGAGGCCAAAGAAACCTGAATGTTGGGGTTTAGAGCAGAGAAAAGTTTATTGCAGAGCCAAGCAAGGATAATGGGTGGCTCATGCTCAAAGGACATGAACTCCCTGATGATTTTTGGGGAAGAGTTTTTATAGGCAAAATTTGGGAGGAGGTCTGCAGGGTGTGTGACCCTCCTCTGATTGGTTGGTAGTGAGGTAACAGGATGATGTTCCAGGAATCTCAATCATCAGCCTTCTGGTTCCAACCAGTCTGGGGTTCATGTGCTTGTGCTCCTCCTGAAGTTACCATCCTCCACCTCGATGGAGGCCTTAGTTCCTGTAGAACTCAGAGATATGTATCAAATTATTGTGCACATCCTTGGAGAAAGAACCAGGAAAAAACCCCATGCTTCACTATTGTTTCTTTCTGCATTCCTTCACTCCCCTAATTAGTAACTGTTTGAATATGCCCTTCGGAACTCAGGGAAGATTTAGGACACAAATCTTTTTCCAACAAACAAGAAAAGGGGACATGGAAAGGCTTTTGTACTTTGGAGAGCCACATAGGTTCCTGCTGGGTTTCAAAAGGACTAAGACTCTTATTAGACTTCAGACTCTGACCCTGGCTTATTGGCTAATGCAGATCTAGTTGCTTAACTTCTGTGGACTTCAAATTCCTTATTGATAAAATAAGATAATGGGACTAGGTAACCACCATGGTCCCCTTCAGCTCTAACATTAAACAATTATCTAAATACAGTGAAGATTTTCTCTCATCAGATTACTGCACCTTGAACATATTGGATAATGCTCCCTCAGAGCTCTGTTCTCAGGGTCTCATAACTCAAAAACAGGTCAAGTGAATAAAGGCTCTTTTTTTCTTTGTTTGGCATTTAAAGAGAACAAATTTTGCTTGTTTTTAAACAATTTACAATATACAAGCCAAATGTTCAAAAAGAACCAATTCTTAAATATGGCAAATCATGTCATCATATGTCTGAAAGAGCTAAATGCCCTAATACAGAAAGCCTGTCCTCTAATCAAAGAACAAACACCTCATCTATTAAGATAGAATAAGGAGAATAGTTTTTTTTACAGATTCAATTTTTTTAAAAAAAATTCATTCACTATTCCTAAACCTCGTTCAATACAAGTTTCACAGCCATCATTGTAGTTCAGAACCTCATCAAATTATATCTGTATTACTCCACCAGCCTTCTAGCTATTCTCTCTCTCTTTTTTTTTAACATCTCTTTATTGGAGTATAATTGCTTTACAATGGTGTGTTAGTTTCTGCTTTATAACAAAGTGAATCAGCTATACATATACATATATCCCCATATCTCCTTCCTCTTGCATCTCCCTCCCTCCCACCTTCCCTATCCCACCCCTCTAGGTGGTCACAAAGCATCGATCTGATCTCCCTGTGCTATGCGGCTGCTTCCCACTAGCTAAATATTTTACATTTGGTATTGTATATATGTCCATGCCACTCTCTCACTTTGTCCCAGCTTACCCTCCCCACTCTCCATGTCCTCAAGTCCATTCTCTATGTCTGCGTCTTTATTCCTGTCCTGCCCTTAGGTTCTTCAGAACCTTTTTTTTTTTTTTTACAAAGTCCACTGCCTCAATTTTGGGATGATTTGTTGTCTATTCAGGTATTCCACCCATGTAGTGTACATCAGGTTGACTGTGGAGATTTAATCTGCTGTTCCTGAGGCTGCTGGGAGAAATTTCCCTTTCTCTTCTTTGTTCGCATAGCTCCCGGGGTTCAACTTTGGATTTGGCTCTGCCTCTGCATGTACGTCGCCTCAGGGTGTCTGTTCTTCGCTCAGACAGGACGGGGTTAAAGGAGCAGCTGATTGAGGGGCTCTGGCTCACTCAGGCCAGGGGGAGGGATGGGCACGGATGTAGGACAAACCTGTGGTGGCAGAGGCTGGGGGGATGTTGAAGCAGCCTGAGGCGTGCTATGTGTTCTCCTGGGGAAGTTGTCCCTTGATCTGGGACCCTGGCAGTGGCGGGCTGCACAGGCTCCCCAAACGGGGGGTGTGGATAGTGACCTGTGGTCGCACACAGGCTTCTTGGTGGCTGTAGCAGCAACCTTAGCATCTCATGCCCATCTCTGGGGTCCGCTCTGATAGCCGCAGCTTGCGCCAGTCTCTGGAGCTTATTTAGGCGTTGCTCTTAATCCCCTCTCATTGTGCACCCTGAGACAATAGTCTCTTGCCTCTTAGGCGGGTCCAGAGTTTTTCCTGGACTCCCTCCCAGCTAGCTGTGGCGCACTAGCCCCATTCAGGCTGTGTTCACTCAGCCAATCCCAGTCCTGTCCCTGGGATCCGACCTCTGAAGTCCGAGCCTCAGTTCCCAGCCCCCACCCGCCCTGGCGGGTGAGCAGACAAGCCCCTCAGGGTGGTGAGTGCTGTTCGGCACAGATCCTCTGTGCGGGAATCTCCCCGCTTTGCCCTCCGCACCCCTGTTGCTGCGCTCTCCTCCCCGGCTCCGAAGCTTTCCTCCTCCGCCACCCGCAGTCTCTGCCCGTGAAGGGGCTTCTAGTGTGTGGAAACCTTTCCTCCTTCATGGCTCCCTCCCACTGGTGCAGGTCCCGTCCCTATTCTTTCGTCTCTGTTTTTTCTTTTTTCTTTTGCCCTACCCAGGTACGTGGGGAGTTTCTTGCCTTTTGGGAGGTCTGAGGTCTTCTGCCAGCGTTCAGTAGGTGTTCTGTAGGAGTTGTTCCCCATGTAGATGTATTTCTGATGTATTTGTGGGGAGGAAGGTGATCTCCACGTCTTACTCTTCTGCCATCTGAAGCTCCCCTCAGGAGCTGTGATCTTGAATGAAGTCTTCAGGCTAAAGAGAAAAAATTCAAACACTCTTCTAAATTAATTAGATCCATCAAATTTCATAGAACTTGGATTTTCTATGTTGATGCTGATATTCACAAAAGCCTTTAAACACGTACCCCTAGTTTCATCTGTTTTGTCCTTTGTTCTCTTTGGGTTTGTGGTGGCTGGTGGTAATGTAGGTGTGGAGAAGGCACAGCTTCTTGGCTTGCCATAAATGGAAGGTCAGCGGTCTTATTTCTTCTCAAAGGAATATAGGCATTCAGAAGTGTGTTACTACTTGAGCAAATGTAAGCAGAGGCTCTCAGTTCATAGGGCCCATTTTTCTTGGGGATAATTATGTAAATAACTGGAACTTAAACAGATTTCAATTGCTATTACTTGAACATGCATACTTGAGTAGGGTTTTTCATGACTGAGAAAAGAAATCTGAGGCCTGTGCATTTGCAGCATTCAGTAACATAAATGCTCATTTCTGAACCGTGATTGTATGTTGTTTCACAGCTCTTGCTGATACATGCTCAATTTCTGTCATGGCCTGGATGGTGTGCTTTGGGCTGATTACATTTCTATAAACTATGCAGATTCTAGGCATAGCCAATGTATAACAAAGAGGCATATATATATATATATAGTGTGTGTGTGTGTGTGTTAGCTAAATGTAAATTTCCATCAGATATTTGACTAAAATACAACATTTTTCTAAATGTTTAAAGCCATATTTGCCAGTTTAGATTCAAATTTGCTAATGGAAAGAGACAATTTTCCAAGCAAACAGGTGTGCACTTTTCTCTTTTGACTGAAAGTGGACATGTCCAGGGAGCACTGATTTTGTTGCAAGCAGTGATATAATAGAGAAGGAACCACAGAAATTAGGGTAGAGGGGAATGTGATTGACAGTTTGATCAGGACTAAAATCCACACAGAGTTATCTCTTCTGGCAGAAAAATCAAAGAAACAAAACCAAAAGCAAAGAGCTGGCAACATGCAGAAGATAGATAGTTAGGTAAGCAGATGATAGATAGATAGAGAGAGAGAGAGAGAGAGAGAGAGAGAGAGAGAGAGAAAGACAGAGAGATAGACAGATAGATAGCCACAAGGATATTGTAATTTCCCACTTTTCTCTATTCCATTAAGACTATTAGATGTGAGTACCCACTTTTATCTATTCCACTAAGACCATTAGATGTGAGTAGCATATTTCAGAATAGCAGGGAGCCAGGAAAGAGCTATGATAAACCCTAGGTATAGGAATTACTTAAATGTCTGAAATCCTTTACCCTACCCACTCCCCATTGTCTTTAAGAAAAAGTCCAAAGCCCCTCAAGTGGCTGTAAGTCCTGAGATGATCCAGTCCCTACCTACTCTTTAGCCTCATTTGTGACTTTCTTTAAAAAATTATTCTGCTTCTGTCAAACTGACATTCTTTCAGTTCCTTGCATGGCCATATCCTCCATGGAATCTGAGGATTCACACAACCTAATATTTCTGATTGATGACCCTGTTTTCTCCTCCCACGCTTATACTTTCACATAGTAAAATGCTATTTGTCTTTCAGGTTTCAGCTCAAGAGTCACTTTCTCAAGGAGGCCTTCCCTGATCTTCCATCTCCCTGATGAGTCGAGGCCTCCCCACTATGTGTTCCTATAGCAATCTAAACTTCTCCTTCACAGCACTCATTGCTGTTGAAACCACCTCTTTAAAGTCTGTCTTTTCTATTATACTGTGAGCTCCATGTGTTCATTGCAATATCCAAGAAACTCGCCTGGTTTGTGACCAAATTTTTGAATGTATCAAGTGAAGCCAAGAAGAGAGGTTCCAGGGAAAGTGAACACTTGTATGTAAAACGTGAGGAATAATACATACTTACGGGTTGTTGTTGAAATAAGTCACGAAAACATCTACTGAAGTCTCTGGTAAATGGGCTAGTCAATTTGTAACTTTAAGTAGCTTTGAGTTTTTTACTGGAATTAAATAGCATAGAAATAATAAACACTTATATATCTCTACTTGGTTGTGTCAAAAGTCCTTAAACTCAGCATATTAAAGTCAAACTTAAGATCTTTTTCCCCAAGCTTGTACTAATCTGCTATCATCAGCCTCAGTGGATGCAAGCACCATGTCCAGCCTGGATAGCCATCCTCAACACCTCTGTCTTCCTCCCCAGTAGCCAATCCTCAATAAGACCTGATGACTATTTCTTCAGTCCATCTATTCCTCTCCATCTCCAGGTCTTCCTTTCTAGTCCACCTACCATCGCTCATTCCTGGACAGTACAGTATCTTCATAAGTGGTCTTCTTGTTCCATACACGCCTTCTCTCTAAGTCAGTTGTCTCATTGTAGCTATAGTGATCTTTTAAAAACTTATATCTAACCATGTCACACACACGCAGCTTCATATTTTTCAGTTTCCAACAGAATAACAATGTTAACAACAAGTAACATGTTATATAGCACCTTATGGTAGTCATTATGTACCAGACACTGTACTAAGTGCTTTGTGTATTTCAACTCATTTAATCCCCACAATAAGTTGGGTTCTTATATGGATTTGGTCCATTGTGGAGAAACAAGAGCAGAGGGCTTGAGCAGAGTAGGCCACATATACTTAATCACTCTTCAGTCTTTTTCTAATTGGGAGAGGCAATGCAGAGACTCAGTGTAGAGCTAACAAAGAGTGTTGACTCAGGAAACTGACTGCCTGGCTTCAAGACTCTGTTCCCTTATGAACTAAATGGGGATAACAATAGCACCTCCTTTATAAGGTTGTTGTATCAAATGAATAAATGAGTAATATACCTAACACAGTATTAAAATTTAATAAAAGCTATTGATATCGCTTTAGGATATACAGCCGTCCCTCGGCATCCACAGGGATTGGTTCCAGGACACCCTTGGAAACTAAAATCCGTGAATGCTCAAGTCCCTTATATAAAAAGTTGTAGTATTTGCATATAACCTATGCCCATCCTCCCATATACTTAAATTATCTCTAGATTACTTATAATACCAATGTAAATGCTATGTAGATAGTTGTAAATACAATGTAAATGCTGTATAAATAGTTGCTGGCACACAGAAAGTTCAAGTTTTGAATTTTGGAAATTTTTGGAATTTTTTTCCAAACATTTTCAGTGCATGATTGGTTGAATCACTGATATGGAACCCATGGATATGGGCTATATATATATACACACACATAAAATCTTGTTAAAACAGCATGAAGGACCTTGAAAATAAAGGGCCTGTCTACCCTTCCAACCTCATCCATTGTGGCTTTCCCACATTCTCTTTACTCATTCTTTTCTGGTCTTCTTGCTGTCTCTCAGAGAATCATGCCCCTTGCCATAAGAAACAAGTTCCCTAATATTCTCTAACAATCCCTACCTTTCCTATTTAACTCTTAAATATTTTTCACTTCTCAGCTCAGATGTCACTTACACTTGGAAGTCACCTACCAACCGTGGGCTAGTTTAGATCTCACTGCTCTATATTCTCAGTTTACCCTGCAACTTACCTATGATGTGCTTATCACAATTGCAATTTTGTATTCATTTGTGTGATTTCCTAATTGTCAAACTTTCTCATTGTAAGATTCACAGAAGCAGGCACCAAGTCTTGTTATATTCACCATTGTCCAGTGAGCCTGATACATATTTGTGTTCATGAATGAATACACATATGTCTCCACTATCTGGTACTTGTGATAGAAGGGGTACATTTCTGGTTTAGAAACAAACTTCACTCAGATTTCTTCAGTGTGGTTGTTGAAGATGTTAAATTCATGGAGGCAGATATAGGCTCTTCTTGTGAACCTCTATGTAACTGAAACCAAAGATGCTGTTGGTTTTGTATTCCCAGCTGAGGGTAAAAATCAAAGGCTGGCTTTTTAAAGTGAACTCAACTTTGGAGCTGAATATGGATTTTAGTTGTATTCTAAGTCTCTCATCAAGATCTAGGAAAGATATTCCTTAATCTTGGATATTTCCCCCCATAAATCACTCTGGAGAAATTATTTAGCTAAATCATGAAGCAGCATTTTATCTGTCCTAGTAGAAGTTACCAATAAAGCAGTTCATCTCATAAGGCATAAAAATTCTGGTGAAAGGATTAGAGAAGAAATGCTAGCACAAACAGAACAAAGGGGTTTTCATTTGTACTAGGCAACCATAAAGGGAGTCTAAATCCTGATGAATCTTTTGCTTTCTTTGGAAGCAACTGACCTGTTAGGCATTTAATACTCCAGTCCCATGTGGTAGAAGCAGTAGCAGTTTTCTACACAACCAACATGTTTTTTATGCAGGTGTGAACAGATGCAATTGTACATCTGAGCACAGATGAGATGAAAAAATAAACCATTGAAAATCTGAGCTAAAAATGGCCATATCCATTTGGCATAAGCAAACATAATACCATGGGAAATGACACAGGATATTAAGTTCAGCAGTTTCCCTCCAGTCTGGGACTCATGTCTTTGCTTCTTTGAGGTAGTATAGTGGTTATTCTTGGGGATGTATGAAAGGTTTTTTACTTAAAGCTTCTCTATTATATCCTCTACATAATAAAACCCCTGGTCCTACAGAGAATGTAGATGCCCCAATTTTTTTTTTTTTGCGGTACGCAGGCCTCTCACTGCCGTGGCCTCTCCCGCCGCGGAGCACAGGCTCCGGACGCGCAGGCCCAGCGGCCATGGCTCACGGGCCCAGCCACTCCGCGGCATGTGGGATCTTCCCGGACCGGAGCACGAACCCGTGTCCCTTGCATCGGCCGGCGGACTCTCAACCACTGCGCCACCAGGGAAGGCCGGCCCCAATATTAATTGAGTTCATTATTATGATTGGACAATAGCTTTCCACTAATGCACCTTGTCAATCACCATTTGAGATTAAGAAGTTTAATGTCTTTTGTCATAAAAAGCAACACGTTAAATGAGTTCCTTGGAAGGAGTAGTAGTAGATTTTAAAGAACACTTATTAACTTATAAAAATTGACACCGACGGCATTAGAGATACATGGGAGATGGAAAGAAATAAAAGACCAAACAAAGTTAATGATAACTTAAGAATTGTTTTCTATTAATCATTTTTTTAATAAGGAAAAATCCCATGTATATATTGGTTTGAGTAAGCCATATACAGTCATTTGTGATTACAGGAATTATATGGATTGTTTCCAAATATTTATGCCAGAAATTACAAATCAAATAAAGCTTATTACACCCTTCATGGGGCTTGAAACAATACTATGAAAATAGTCACTCACACCTGAGCTCACATCAAAATGCATTTTTTTCTAGGGCTGCACTGCCACTCCACCCTAGTTTGGTTGGGTGCCTTTCAATTCCATGCTCACAGCAGAATATCCTTTATGTATATTGCCTGCAATGAGACTTTTACTAACCCAGCGCTCATGTTCTGGGTTCCCAGCCATGTCTGCAGGGTGAAATTCTCTACCTCCAAAAAAGTTAGAGATGGAAGTCTTTCTTCTGCAGTCACATGTTACTTATTCACATGTTCTTTGGGTTCTTTTGTACAATCACATATATTTTCTTTCAGTCTTGAGTACAGTTAGCCCTTTTATCTTTAAAATACTCATTCTAGTACAAGTAGTAAAGTTCAGTTTGTCCTGTATCTCTGTTATAAATTTTAGCCTGGAAAACCAGTATAGCCCCCACAAAACACCATCCAATTGTTGTATAGACCTTTGGTTGTTGTTTCTCTTATGGTTTCTCCTTTTTTTTTTTTTTTTTAGAATAAATTTAAATTCCTTACTATGATTTACAAGGCCCTAAAGGATCTGGCCCTGGTATCTTCCCTAATATATTTCCTGTCT
>NW_006789049.1:1305242-1307725 GCF_000442215.2 Lipotes vexillifer
CTCTTCTCCTTCCTGCTGCACTCCAGTCTTCTTTCATTTTTCAAATACATCTCCTTTTTCCTGCCTCAGATCTCTTTCTTCCTTTGCTTGGAACATGATTCCCTCCAACCTTCACATGTGAGTCTCCTAGATAAAAATTAATATTCTCAAGGATGCTTTTCCTGATCATCCTGCATATAGTAGATTCATCCTTTTATAGTACTTAGTATGACAATATATAGTTAATTCATTTGTTTATTCATTTTTTGGTTTGAATCTCCTAGTGAAATACAAATTCCATAAAAGCAGTGCCTATACATGCTTGACCATCACAGTCAAGATCCCAGCATCTATAGTGTCTTGCATTAGTAGTTGTTTGATAAGTACTTTTGTGAACTTGGGAATGTTAGGAATAACTTCTTAGCTAAGATAAAGTATTCTTCAGTTGAAGAAAATTCTTTTAAGCAAAAAATGAAATTTAAAAAACTGATAAAGTGCATTATGATATCAACATCTCCATCTAAGAAAGGAGTATATGACCTGTACTGCATGGTGACATCTGCCTGTAAACTCCAACTTTGTATTTTAATAGTATTATATCTCATAAACAATTACAGCATAGGAGGAGAGCAACTCATCCTGGGAACTAGGGACAAAGTGATACCAAACTTAGCTCTTAGCATGGGCTGTAAGTCCCTCAAGTGAGGCATGAACTCAAAGCTTGGAAAGTGCTATAAGATACGACATTTTGTTTTAGTGTCTGTCTGCTACATCCTCAGTCCTGGCATGATGCTGGCACGTTATAGGCTCTCAAAGATAAATGAATCCATGCAACATCTCACAACTTGGTAATCTTTATTTATAATTAACCTATTTTTATTATTGAAGTTAGTCATCTTTTTCTTGCTAAAACAACATATTGCTGATTTTATATCAAAAATCTGTAGGGAAACACGATTCACTTTACAGCCAGTTTTGCTGAAATGTATTGGTCCTGCAAAGCAAGAGAGATTTACACTTTGAAATATGCATTGTCATTTACGCTTCAAAAACGCGGTAGTTTTCCTTAGCTGTTTCTTGGCTTAATCAGTCCCCAAAGTTGAATAAATGAAAGGAATGGAATGTGTATGAGCATTAAACTACCTAGCAAGGTGACTTTTACTCTGTTCTCCTGCAATTATTAGTGAACCACTGTTTTGTCTAGATAATTAATTTTCTCATGAATTATTATTGGATTATGAAGTAAAGTGATTCCATGAAAACGAAAAATGTTCCCAGTTTAAAGTCTTCCCAAACTCTTAAGTAAAAATGCTCTTACAACATTATTTCACCTGTTAAATTTCTGAAATTAAAAACAGAAAAGCAATACAAAGTAACGGTAAGGCTGCTATAGATATGGTATTCTAAAATATTGCTAGTGGGAGGGAAAATTGGTATAACAATTTTGAAAGCAATTTAACTATACGTACCTTAAAATTGTTACTGTGTTAGGAGCTAGTAATACCGCTTCTAGGAGTTAATAAATACAGATAAAGTTGTATTTCTAAAGGTTTATATACACAAACGCTCATCAAAGCATTAGTAAGGATAACAAAAAGGAAACAATATGTTGTCTAAATATTAGGGATACAGCAGTATAAATAATGACATATGCCTATGATTTAATTCTGAATTGCCATTCAAATGAAAGTTTATGCTTAGAAAGACTATTTAAGGATATAGGGGAAATGCTCAGTTGGTAAAGTTAAGTGAAAAAGGTAGGAAATTAAGAGTAAACACAAGAGGTAAAAATCTCTCTTTTGTGGAATCTAGCCTGTAGATTTGTTTAGTTTAGCTTGCATGGTGTTAATTGTTTTAACTAGTTGGCAATATTTAAAAAACCAGGATATACCTCTTTAAAAGAAACTTATTTTCAGGTCCTTCCTAAAATCCTGGAGATTTGGCACATTCAGGCCACACCCACCTGGAAGCATCAGTGGTCTGGAGGTGAGGAGGCTCAGCTCCCTGAAACCTGGCCTGTGCTTTCTGGTTGGTCACATTCCCCAGCATGTCTGACCGTTGCCGCTCACCCGTTGCCTTACTGGCTTGTGAGCTCTTGGCTGTTAGGCATCATGATCAGTTTTGCAAAATATGTATGTGTATGTGTGAAATGTTTCCAAAACTTCTCTCAGGGTGGTAGGATGATAGGTGAGTTCCATTTTCTTCTTTATAGTTTTTGTATTTTCCAAATTGTATAACAAAAACAGGTATTGTTTTTCTGATTAGAAAACAATGACTTAATTTTTTATTTTCATTTTTAAAAATTCAAATATAGTTGATTGAGAATATTATATTAGTTTCAGATATACAGCATTGTGATTCAGTATTTTTACAGATTATACTCCGTTAAAAGTTATTACAAGATAATGGCTATAATTTCCTGTGTTATAGAATATATCCTTATTGCTTATCTGTTTTATACATAGTTTATCTCTCTCTTTTTTTTTTTTTTTTTTTTTTTGTTT
>NW_006789049.1:1308143-1317391 GCF_000442215.2 Lipotes vexillifer
CCCCTGCGTCGGCAGGCGGACTCTCAACCACTGCGCCACCAGGGAAGCCCCAACATAGTTTATATCTTTTGATCCCACAACTGTAATTTGCCCTTCTACCCTTTCCTCTCACCTTTGATAACCATTTGTTTGTTTTCTGTATCTGTGAGTCTGTTTCCATTTTGCATATATATATTCGTTTGTATTATATTTAGATTCCACATATAAGTGATATCACATAGTATTTGTCTTTCTCTTGTGTGACTTATTTCACTAAGCATAATATTCTCTAGGTCCATACATGTTGGTGCAAATGGCAAAATTTCATGATTTTTTTTACGGCTGAGTAATATTCCATTGTATATATGTACCGCTTCTTCTTTATCGATTAGCCTATTGATGGACACTTAGGCTGCTTGAATATCTTGGCAATTGTAAATAGTGTTGCTGTGAGCACTGAGATGGACGTATTTTTTCAAATTAGTGTTATGTGTTTTTTTTTTTCTGGATATATACTGAGGGGTGGAATTGCTGGATCATATGGCGGTTATATTTTTAGTTTTCTGAGGAACCTCCATACTGTTTTTCATAGTGGCTCTACCGATTTACATTCCCATTAACAGTGTACAAGGGTTCCCTTTTTTCCACATCCTTGCCAACATTTGTTCGTTTCGATCATAGCCATATTCTATCAGAAATAAGGAGATATCGCGTTGTTTTGATTTGCATTTCTCTGATGATTAGCGATGTAGAGCATTCTTTCATGTGCCTGTTAGCCATCTGCATGTCTTCTTTGGAAAAATGTCTGTTTAGGTCTTCTGTCCATTTTTCGTTTGGGTTTTATTTTTTTAATGTTGTATAAGCTGTTTTTGTATTTTGGATATTAGGCCCTTGTTGGTCATATCATTTGCAAATATTTTCTCCCATTCTGTCAGTTGTCTTTTCATTTTGTTGATAATTTCCTTTGCTGCTCAAAAGCTTTTAAGTTTTATTAGGTCCCATTTATTTATTTTTGCCTTTATTTCATTTGCCTTAGGAGACAGATACAGAAAAATATTGCAACAATTTACATTAAAGAATGTTCTATGTTTTCTTCAAGGAGTTTGATGGCTTCAGGTCTTACATTTAGGTCTTTAATCCACTTTGAGTTTATTTTTGTCCTAAGTGTGAGGAAATGTTCTAATCTAATTCTTTTACATGTAGCTGTCCAGTTTTCCCAGCACCACTTATTGAAGAGTCTCTCTTTTCTTCATTGTATGTTCTTGCCTACTTTGCAGTAGGTTAATTGACCATAAGTATGTGGGTTTATTTCTGGGCTCTCTTTTCCACTCCACTATGTCTCTCTTTGTACAAGTACCATGCTTTTTAAATTAGCTATAATATAGTGTGAAGTCTGGGATTGTGATACCTCTAGCTCTATTCTTTTTTCTGAAGGTTGCTTTGGCATTTTGGGGTCTTTTGTGGTTAAATATGAATTTAAGGATTATGTGTTCTGATTCTATGAAAAATAACATGGATATTTTGATAAGGATTGCATTAAAACTATAGACTGCTTTAGGTAGTATGGCCATTTTAACAATATTATTTCTTCCAATCCAAGAATATGCCAAGAGTATGGGGTATCTTTCCATTTCTTTGTATCATCTTCAAATTCCTGCATCACTGTTTTATAGTTTTTAGAGTATAGGACTTCCACCTCCTTGGATAAGTTTATTCCTAGATTTTTTTATTATTTTTGATATGATTTTAAACAAAATTGCTTTCTTGCTTTCTTTTTCTGACAGTTATCAGAGTATAGAAAAGCACCCAATTTCTGTATATTAATCTTGTCTCCTGCCACTGTGGTGAATTTATTAATCCTAATAGCTTTTAGGTAGAGCCTTTAGGGTTTTCTATATAAAGTATCTTGCCATCTGAAAATAGTGACACTTTTACTTCTTCTTTTCCAATTTAAATGCCTTTTTTTTCTTATCTGACTTCTGTGGCTAAGACTTTCAAAATATGTTAAACAGAAGTGGTGAAACTAGGCATCCTTGTCTTATTCCTGAATTTAGAAGAAAGGCTTTCAGTTTTTCACCATTGTGTATGTTAGCTGGGTTTTTTTCATAAATGGCCTTAATTATGTTGAGATATGTTTCCTCTGTACCTACTTTGATGACAGTTTTTGTCATGAATAGATGTTGAATTTTGTCACATGCTTCTTCTGCATCTATTGAAATTATCATGTGATTTTTGTCCTTTCTTTTGTTAAGGTGGTGTACGATGTTGATTGATTTACCAATGTTGAACCATCCTTGTGTTCCTGGAATAAACTGAACTTGATCAAGGTACGTGATCCTTTTTATATATTGTTGGATTCTGTTTGCTAATATTTTGTTGAGGATTTTTGCATCTATATTCATCAAAGGTACTGGTCTGCAATTCTATTTTTCTGTAGTGTTTTTGGTTTTGGTATCAGAGTAATGGTGGCCTTGTACAATGAATTTGAGAGTGTTTTGTCCTCTTCAATTTTTGAGAATATTTTGAGAAGGACAGTTATTAGTTCTTTTTATATGTTTGATAGAATGCCCATGTGAAGCTGTCCAGTCATGGACTTTTGTTTGTTGGGAGTTTTTTTAATTTATAAGTTCAATTTCACTACTAATGATTGATCTGTTCATTTTGTCTGTTTCTTCCTGATTAAGTCATGGTAAGTTGTATGTTTCTAGAAATTTGTCCATTTCTTCTAGGTTGTCCAATTTTTTGGCATAGAACTGTTCATAGTATTCTCTAAGGAGTTTTTGTTTCTCTGTGGTATCAGTTGTTATTTCTCTTCTCATTAACAAGTATATTTTTTCTATTGATCCCTCCATCCTTATATAATGCTCTTCTTTGTCTTTTCTTATAGCCTTTGTCTTAAAGTCTGTTTCATCTGATATGAGTATTACTACCCTCACTTTCTTGTCATTTCCATTTGCATGAAATATCTTTTTCCATCCCCTCACTTTCAATCTGTATGTGTCTTTAGCCCTGAATTGAGTGTCTTGCAGGCAGTATATGAAGGGTCTTGTCTTTTTATCTGATAAGCCACCTTATGTCTTTTGATCAGAGCATTTAGTACATTGATATTTAAAGTAATTACTGATAAGTATGTACTTATTGTCATTTTATTACATGTTTTTGGTTGTTTTTGTAGGTCTTTTCTGTTCATTTCTTCCTTTTCTTTTGTGGTTTGAAGGAAACTTTGGTTAACTTTAGTAGTATGCTTGTATTCCTTTCTTTTTAGTTTTTGTGCATTTAGTTTAGGTTTTTGATTTGTGGTTACCATGAAGTTTATATATGTTGACCTACAGTTATACTTACTTGTTTAAACTGGTAGTTATTTTAAGTTCAAACACATTCTAAAAGATCTACCTTTTTTACTCCCATCCCCCATATTTTGTGTTTTGATATCTTATTTTATATCTTCATGCTTATCCCTTTAATGTAGTTATAGTTGCTTTTACAATTTTTTCTTTTAATCTACATACTGGCTTGTTTAGGTGGTTGATCATGAGTCCTTATTATATATTTGCATTTCCTTGAAGGATTTTCCCTTTCCTATAGATTATTACTTTTTTTTTTTTTTTTTTTGCGGTACGCGGGCCTCTCACTGTTGTGGCTTCTCCCGTTGCGGAGCACAGGCTCCGGACACGCAGGCTCAGCAGCCATGGCTCACGGGCCCAGCCGCTCCACGACATGTGGGATCCTCCCGGACCAGGGCACGAACCCATGTCCCCGGCATCAGCAGGGGGACTCTCAACCACTATGCCACCAGGGAAGCCCTTACTTTTTTATTTATAGAAGACCCTTTAACATTTCTTTTAGAGTAGATTTAGCATTGCTGATTTCTTTTAGTTTTTCCTTATCTGAGAAATTCTTTTCCTTTTTTTTTTCTTCACTTATTCAGAGACTTTTTTTTTTAAGATTTTTATGGGAGTATAATTGCTTTACAAGGGTGTGTTAGTTTCTGCTGTATAACAAAGTGAATCAGTTATATATATACATATGTCCCCATATCTCTTCCCTCTTGCGTCTCCCTCCCTCCCACCCTCCCTATCCCACCCCTCTAGGTGGTCAAAAATCACCAAGCTGTTCTCCCTGTGCTATGTGGCTGCTTCCCACTAGCTATCTCTTTTACGTTTGGTAGTGTATATATGTCCATGCCACTCTCTCACTTTGTCCCAGCTTACCTTTCCCTCTCCCCGTATCCTCAAGTCCATTCTCTAGTAGATCTGTGTCTTTATTCCTTTCTTGCCCCTAGGTTCTTCATGACCATTTTGTTTTTCAGATTCCATATATATGTGTAAGCATACGGTATCTTTTTTTCTCTTTCTGACTTACTTCACTCTGTATGACAGACTCTATCTCCATCCACCTCACTACAAACAACTCAAATTCGTTTCTTTTTTTATGGCTGAGTAATATTCCATTGTATATGTGCCACATCTTCTTTATGCATTCATCTGTTGATGGACACTTCTTAGGTTGCTTCCATGTCCTGGCTATTGTAAATAGAGCTGCAATGAACATTTTGGTACATGACTCTTTTTAAATTATCGTTTTCTCAGGGTATATGCCCAGTAGTGGGATTGGTGGGTAGTATAGTAGTTCTATCTTTAGTTTTTTAAGGAACCTCCATCCTGTTCTCCATGGTGGCTGTATCAATTTACATTCCCACCAACAGTGCAAGAGTGTTCCCTTTTCTCCACACCCTCTCCAGCATTTATTGTTCCTAGATTTTTTGATGATGGCCATCTGACTGGTGTGAGATGATATCTCATTGTAGTTTTGATTTGCATTTCTCTAATGATTAATGATGTTGAGCATTCTTTCATGTTTCTGTTGGCAATCTGTATATCTTCTTTGGAGAAATGTCTATTTAGGTCTTCTGCCCATTTTTGGATTGGGTTCTTTGTTTTTTTGATATTGAGCTGCATGAGCTGCTTGTAAATTTTGGAGATTAATCCTTTGTCAGTTGCTTCATTTGCAAATATTTTCTCCCATTCTGAGCGTTGTCTTTTGGTCTTGTTTATGGTTTCCTTTGCTGTGCCAAAGCTTTGAAGTTTCATTAGGTCCCATTTGTTTATTTTTGTTTTTATTTCCATTTCTCTAGGAGGTGGGTCAAAAAGGATCTTGCTGTGATTTATGTCATAGAGCGTTCTGCCTATGTTTTCCTCTAAGAGTTTGATAGTGTTTGGCCTTACATTTAGGTCTTTAATCCAGTTTGAGTTTATTTTTGTTGAGAAATTCTTTATCTCTCCTGATCTAAATTATATCCTGCTGGGTAGAGTGTCTTCTGTTGGGATTTTTTTCCCTTTCACTACTTTAAATATATCATGGCCCTTCTGGCCTGCAAACTTTCTGCAGAGAAATCAGTTGATAGTCTTATGGGGATTTCCTTGTATATGACTCTCTGTTTTTCCCTTGCTGCCTTTAGAATTCTTTTACCCTTTGCCACTTTAAATACGATATGTCTTTGTGTGTCTCTATTTGGGTTCATCTTGTTTGGGACACTCTGTGCTTCCTGTACCTGAAAATCTTTCCTTCCTCAGGTTTGGGAAGTTCCAGCCAAGATTTCCTCAAATACATTTTTGATACACTTCTTTTTCTCTTCTCCTTCTGGAACCCCTATAATCCAGTTGTGGAACACTTTAATGTTATCCCAGAGATCTCAATAGATTGCTTTTTTTTTATTTGTATTTCTTTCTGCTTTTCTGATTGGGTGATTTTCATTATTCTCTCTTCCAGCTCACTTACGCATTATCATTTAGTGTGTTGTTCATTCCTTTTAGTCTTTTTTTAAAAAGATTTTAGCTATTGAATTATTCATTCTTGATTGGGTATATTTTAAATATTTTTTTAGTTCCATATTAAAAATATTCACTGTTTAGATCAATTCTTTTCCCTAATTCAGTTACCATTCATATTACCAATGTTTTGAATTCTTTATCTGGTAAATTATTTATTTGTTTCATTATTTTTTCAGGGGTTTTCTCTGGCTTTTACAATTGAGAGTAGTTACTCCACATTTCCATTTTGCTTCATACTGTCTGTCTCCATGAATTTAGGTGAAATGGTTACCTACTGCGATCTTGAAGTGGTGTTCTTGTGTGGGAGTGTCCTTGTACAGACTCTGTGTGACCAGTGCCTTCTACGGGAGAGTTGGATTTGATGGGGATGTCAGTCCTGTTTTTCCTCAGAGTGTGCTGGCAGCTATCACATTGGTAGGGGGTTGAGCTGGAGAAGGAGGGGTTAGAGCCAGTGCTGGTTGTGAGTAGGAACTTCCTCTCTTGTCAGGGGTGGAGTCTGATCCCAAGTTGCTGAAGCAGAAGTCCTGAGTGTTGGGCTCTAACTGGCTTTGTTCCATTTTTCTCTCTCCCTGCACTGGGACCTTTGCCCTAGGAGAGGGGACTGTTGAAGCAAGTGGGGCTCATACATAGACAGAAGTCTGATGCGCTGCCTCTGTAGGTGTCTGCAGCCCCACTCAGAGGCAGCCTCAGGTGCAAGTCTTCTTTGTCTCTCAATGCTGATCACTGCCCTCTGACTTCCGTCACCCCTGCTCTCTTGTGGAACTGATCCACAGGGCTGCTGCATCCCATGTGGACTCTTGGCAGGTATTAGGAGGTTAGCTGTGGTGAAGGGGCCACCATCAGAGATTGGGCAGTTTCTGAGGTGCTGCTTGAGTAAACACCAGCAATGACCACCACCACCCTACCCAGGCTCTGCCCAGGGACCGGGTCACCTTTGTGTCCCATGGTCGAGTGTTTCCCCCAGTTGTGGATGCCCCAGATCCATTGCTGCACTGCGGCATGGAATGAATGGGGCTGAAGCGTTCACTCAGCTTGGGGCAGGCTTGTGGCAAGGTGTTTCTGGGAAACCTGGCAGCAGGTAGGGCAGACCCCTCTCCACCCTGCCTCAAGGGCTAGCCCACATGCGTGCTCCTCGTGAGTGGAGCCCAGGCTTCCCCAGCGGCACTCCAACCAGCCAAGGGGGCTTGCCTTCTCCTCCACATAGGACCCCAGGACTGGGACACCCAATCTGTGCCTCGACCCACTCACTCCTTAGGGTTGGTGTGTGTAAGCTCCTTTTGCTTCTGAGTCCCTTCCCAGGGGCACAGGTCCTGACATGACTACTTTTCTTCTCTCCCTATCCAGTTACCTGTGGCTCTTTCTTACAGCATTGGTTGTCCAGGAGTCTTTCTGCCAGGTTCCAATCAGTTTTCTGTAGAATTGTTCCACATGTGGCTGTATTTTAGATGTGTTCATGGGGAGAGATGAGCTCCATGTCCTCTTACTCTGCCATCTTGACCTCCCCAGCCAAATGACTTATTTTTGAAATGTAAATCATTAAACACTATAGAGCTCCATGTGAAACAATTATAAATGGCAGATGTTAACATTAATCTTAAGGAAAATTACATTCCTGAGGCCCTTAGCCAAAATAATGGACCAGGTTATTGATGGTTTTTTCATGCAGTGTTTTTTTCCATTATTGAATAAAAAGAGATTATTGAAATTTAAATGATATGAAACAGTCTTACTGGACTAAATTGCTTTTGTTTGCTTGCACAGTGTTATAACTTCACCTCAATTCTAAATAAATAATAGCCTCACCTTTAAGAAAATGATTTTGCTCACTGTTCAAGTAGTAAATATTTCTGATAATAACAGGCAAAGGAATGAAACTGTTATCATTCGTATCTTTGATTGTGTGAAAGATTTGTTACATTTTTATTGAAATACTAGTGGATTAGATAAACTAACTGCAGTGGAAGGAATATGCAGTATCCCTGAATTGGTGATACTGAACTCCTCCCTTCCCAGTTTTATTGAGATATAATTGACATACAACATTGTATTAATGTAAGGTATACATAAGGTATACATAATGACTTGGTATACGTATATATGGCGAAACAATTACCACAGTAAGTTCAGTTAATATCCATCACTACACATAGTTATAAGTTGTTCTTTTGTGTGTGTGATGAGAACTTTTAAGTTGTACTCTATTAGCAACTTTCAAATAACAGTATTGGTAAACATAGTAACCCTGCTGTATATTACATCCCCAACACTTACTTATAACTGGAATTTTGAACCTTTTGACCAGCTTCATCCATTTCCCTACCCCTCACCTCCTGCCTTTGTCAATCACCAACCTATTCTCTGTTTCTATGAGTTCTTTTTTTATTCAGATTCCACATGTATGGGAAATCATACAGTGTTTTTCTCTCTGTCTGGTTTATCTCACTTAGCGTAATGCCTTCAAAGTCCATTTACGTTGCTGCAAGTGGCAGAATTTTCTTATTTTTTATGGCTGAATATTATTCCACATTATTAATAATATCTCTATCTATCTATATAAACATATACATATATATTCAAAAACGCCAAGGCCAAGTAACACAGAGAAGGTTGAGTAACTCTTCTCGATCAAAAATACATTGCAGGGCTTCCCTGGTGGCGCAGTGGTTGAGAGTCCACCTGCCGATGCAGGGGACACGGGTTCGTGCCCCGGTCCAGGAAGATCCCACATGCCGCGGAGTGGCTGGGCCCGTGAGCCATGGCCTCTGAGCCTGCGCGTCCGGAGCCTGTGCCCTGCAACGGGAGAGGCCACAACAGTGAGAGGCCCGTGTACCGCAAAAAACAAACAAACAAACAAAAAACATTGCAATTAAATGCAGTGTGTGATCCTAATTTTGATCTTGGACCATCAGAAAAAGTTATAAAGGTCACTGTTGAAACAATTTATAAGACGTGGAATATGGCCCTTGCAATAGATAATGGTATTACATCAATATAAAATTTCCTGATTTTTATGATTGCATTATGGCTATGGAAGAGAATGTCCTTACTCTTTATAAACATACCATGAAATAGATTAGTAAAGAAACATATTATCTCCTACTTACTCTTAATAGGCTCAGAATAAATAATTTACATACAAATATAACCATATACATCTCTTTATTTACATCTCTGTATCTATCTAGAGGAAAAGAGAGATAAAATAGAGTAAAATAGGAATAGTTAATGGATCTGATAAAGTGTATATGGAAGTAGTTTATACTGTTATTGCAAATTTTCTATAATTTAAAATTTTATCAAAATGAAAATTCCAAAAATATTCTAGTTATAACTTACCCTTCTTTGTCTTATCACCTGACAATCTCAGTACTGAGCTCCAGTCCCATCACACAGCCTACCGTGTGCTCTCCTGACTCTATACGTTTCAGCCCACTCTTT
>NW_006789049.1:1317444-1364284 GCF_000442215.2 Lipotes vexillifer
CTCTTTCCTCTCCCTCAAATTCCATATGCTTTCTCTGCCCATCTAAAGCCACACAAGACCTAGGCCAATGGTCATTACTTCCGGAAGTCTTCTAGAATTAGTCTAGCAGGACTTCTAGCCTTACTCAGACTTAATTGATCCTTCTCTGTTGTTTCACAGTATCTGATCCAGGTTGCTAATACAACATGCAAGTCAGAGTAGGCTAGGTTTTACTCTGGTAACAAGGATACAATCTCAGGGGGTTAAAACAACTGAGATTTCTTTCTCCTTATAGCTAAGTGTCTTGAGGATCAGCAGGTAGGGCTTTGTTCATGGCGGTCACTCAGGGTCTGAGGCTGATGGAAACTCTACCCTGACATGTGCTTCCATGATCGCACATTAGAAGGAAAGGAACATGGGAAATCATGAACTGGCTCTTCAAGCAAGCTCCTCATTAGAAATGGCTTAAGTAACTTCTGTTCATTTTTACTTGGTTAAATAAGTCATATGAGCAAGCGTAATTTCACAGGGGGTGGGAAGTGCAATCTTCTTGGAAGGAGACTATGAACGGCTCAAAGCTGTCCACTCACAGGGTTTTTTACATCACACAAACATTATTCGTGCATGTCAGTTTTCTTCAGTGAATTGTGACTGCAGCTTCTATGTCCTAGTCATCCTTGCATTCAACTCTTCAAGCCCAGTGTTCAGTACAAAGGAGGTGCATAGTGCTTTTTGTCTGACTGAATGGACATCGAGAGACTTGCCCAAGGTCATAGAGCCTGTGGGGTTTGTTTTTGTTTTGTTTTTTTTTGCGGTACGCGGGCCTCTCACTGTTGTGGCCTCTCCCGTTGTGGAGCACAGGCTCCGGACACGCAGGCTCAGTGGCCATGGCTCACGGGCCTAGCCGCTCCGCAGCATGTGGGATCTTCCCGGACCGGGACACAAACCTGTGTCCCCTGCATCGGCAGGCGGACTCTCAACCACTGCGCCACCAGGGAAGCCCGCCTGTGGGGTTTGGATCCTAGTCCTGTGCACTTTCCACTACACAATGCAGTAAAAATCCCTAGACTTCCTGATGTGGTCTCACTTTCATTAAGTTGCAATCTGCCAATAGGAACTACTCTAACTTTGCTAGTTAATATTTTATAGGCCTCAATCTATATGCGATAACCCATTTTAGAATATGCTTGCAGCCAAGAATATGAAAAAATATAGTGATTAAAATCCCAAAGATGAAAACACGTTTCATCATTTTTAACCTGCCATGATTTCTCACTTTCGCGTTTAAAAGTCTTTCTTCCATTATTTCTCTTTCATGGCTCTTTTCATTGCAAACTTGACCACAGGGTCTTTTAGAATTGTATGCTTTTAATCACAAAGGCTAAGAAAATTCCAAAAGACTTAAAAGGTACAGAAAGTATCAAAGTCTAAAATAAATCTTCAAAGTAAATTTCACTGGGATGGCATATGTTCTTGGTTAACCCACGAAATGAAAAAATCTGACTGTGGTAAAATCAGATTCCCATTCATGTTTATTATTATTATTATTATTAATTTCTCAGGTCCCAGTGGAACACTGAACTACTAATAACCGTAACACTCTTCTCTTTGGAAACAAGAAGAGTGGAATTGACTGCGGCAACAGTGCTGAGCAGTGAGATGCTCTGCGAGAGCTTTTGCCTGTTAGGTATATTGAATCATTATCACTTCAGTGAATGGCAACAAAATAGGCAATCTTGTGCAGATCAGGATGGCTTTCAGTGCAAGTCAGAATTTCAATGTGTGAAAGAAAATGAATAGAGATGATAAATTCAGGAGGCGGCATGCAGGAGTAACTGAAATGCAAAGCATCTGTTGTTGCCTGGATCCCAGGCAGCTTGAGTAATGTGGAGGGTTTCTTATTCTGCTGTAATGTCTGCCATGTTGAGGAGCCAGGTCAGGGATTGGGTTAAGTATTGTGGCTACTTCTAGCACCAACCACTGAGATAAGACAAAAGTAAAATTGCCTTGCCTACTCAGATTTCTAAACGCAAAATGGACCCAATTTGTATATATTTGATTTGGGATGACGTTTCAGTATCTCCCTGTGAGCGTGAGCAATCTCTTACGTGACAGATCATTTTATGAGGCTTCTAACTAAGATGAACAAGCCTGTTTTGCTAACATAAAATTGGCAGGAACTCGAGCTTGAAATTTGAATGGAGCCCAAACTGAATATTTGCACAAGTTTGAAGAGGCACAGATGATTTTATGCAAATTGTTTGTTTATGGAATGCTTCCCCTAGGCACATCTGCAGGCTCACGTGGGCTGAAAGTGCGAAAGAAGATAGAAACAATTTAGTTAATATGACTATTGCCTTTGTTGGTGTGTTTCTCCCTAGTAGTTAGAAATTAAATTAAAAATTCATAATATCTAACATATGTGCAGCACTTTTATTAAGACAGAACCTAAGCTAAGTGTGTTGAAATTACTTAGAGGTACTATTATTCTTATTTTACTGATGAGGAAAGTGAGGCTTAGGTAGATCAGGAGCTTAGCCAATGACCCACTGCAGTAAGTGGCAGATGGGGTTGTGAACCTAGGCACTCTCTTTCCAGGATCCAGGCTGTCTAACTTATACCATACTATATGGACTTCCTTAGATAATACAGAGTAACTCTAGGGGATTGAGTTATTCTTTAATACTCACATGGACTAGTCTGATAAAAAGAATAACAGAAAATCAGATAAAAAAACTTCAAATTTGTCACTCTTACCCTAAACTCTGCAGAACATTCTTTTTGGGATAGGGCTGCTCCATTCATTCCCAGGAAACTAAATAGAATACCCTGTTAAACTAATAGGACTTTAGACTTTAACCATCTAATCAGAGCCGTCCATAACATTATTAGTGAGAAAGGTGGAGAATTCCTATCTTTTCCAATCTGATACCTGCAATTCAGCTATTAGTATTACTGAGGCTTGACACAGTTTGCAGTAAAGGGTCCATTTATGGCTTATTTGATTGGACCTCCTTTCACTTCTATTTTCCCCATTCTCATGGTGAGAATTTGGAAAGTTAAGGTATTGGGCTAGAAGGACGATAGAAATGGATGAAGGGGACTTGGGAATTTATTGCAGTTTAAGGGCTTATAATCTTAGGGATATCCTCCTTTCTGAGTAAGGTTTGGCCAGGCCAAAGATGCTGGAATCACCCCTGACTCCTTCTTTCTCTCATACTCCAACCGATGTATCAGCCATCCTATGAGACCTCCTTCAAAAGACACTTTGAATTTGGCCAGAAACCATTACTCCTGCCACCAGCACTCTAGGACGACCTCACGGCGCCTCTTACCTGGACTATTGCAACACTCCCTTCACTGGTCTCCTTGCTTCCACCCAATACCACTGTAGCTTAGCCTTCTTACAGAGGCTAGGGTGATCATTTTAAAGTGCAAGTCATACCCCCTCAACCCTTCCACCCAAACCCACTTCCCATCTCACTTAATGCCCTTTGGACCTCTCTGATCTCACTTCCCGCCACCTTCCCATCTCACACCCTGCTCCATCCACACCAGAGGCCTCTCAGGATACTCCTGGCACAGAGCAGTTTCAGTGGATCCCCTCCCTGCCAGAGATCCTCTTTTCCTGGATCCCCTCAAGACTCTCCCTCACTTTGTTTAGATTTGCAAATGTTCAAAGAAACTCTCCTCCTTCCCATGTTTTCCAAAACAATGCCTTTGACTACACTGTATACCCTTACCATGATTTATATTCCTCCTTAACATTAATTATCGCATGAGATATCCTATATTTAATGTGTTCATTTGTTTACTGTCTGTCTTCCTTAAGTAGAATCCAAGTTTCATGAGAGTTTGGACTTGATTTATTTTGTTCACTGCTTAGTGTTTGATGAATGACTGAATGAGTGGCATGGAACAATGCTGTGGGACCAGTGAAATAGCTTTGGGGGGGGGGGGGGTTAGGTTTAGAGACCAGGAAACAGATGATAAAATTAAGGCCAATGTGTAAAAAAAATAATAATGTGTAAAAAAAAAAAAAAAAAAAAAAAAAAAAAGCATATTTGATAGGCACCCCCCAAATAGGCGCATTCCATAGGTATAACAAAATATTATTTCATAAGCATCCAAATTGTCCCTAATGGCTGAGAAGGTCTAAATCAAATTTTGATGAAGAGTTTTGAAGGGAGGAAAGAAGAGTTGTGGCGAAAAATTCTGTCGTCCAAAGTCTCTAAAACAATAGTTGAATGAGTATGTAGAGGTCAGCCTGGAGTTTGGAGTTTTTTGTGTCTTTAAGACACAGCTCAAATTCCACATCTTGGCATGTCAGGGACTTTGCTAAGTTATAACTTAAGTTGTCATGTCTAAATCTCTTAATGACTTCGTGATGTAGGCCATTATGATTGTAGGTCAGAAAACTGAGGCTCAGAGATGTTAAATAATGTGTCCAAAGATGAACAGTTGCTATGATGACTCTCTTTTATGAAGCCTTACCCAGCTACTTTGGATCTTAAGGGATCTCTTTTTCCTTCTAGTTGCTGGACGATTTATGGGATTCTGACCATATACTGACATATTCTCAGATATTACATACCTATCTCATCAAGACATGTTGACTTGTTCTAAAAGAGTTTCTTTTTCTTCAAGTACATGTAGACTAAACACATAGGACTGTATATGTTCTATGAATGCCATATTACATTGAATAAAAAGCCAGTTAATCTATGAAAAAAGCAATTCCAGTTTCTAGGGACAATTAATTTTAAAAGTATTGACACATTGAGATGACCACGGGTTTGCAATAGTTATTCTCCACGAAAGCCTCTGGTTATCACTTTTATTGAAGCATACTAGCATAGTCTTTCTACAGATATAAATATTTGATGACACGCTTTTTTATTTTTATAAAAGAGAATATTTTAGATTCTATAATTCTGCAAAATTTCATGTTGGAGAGCTAACCGATAATAGCAAAAGTATACACTTTAGAAATATGGAAGAGATTTCTTCCAACTCTTCCAAAGATTCCAATTAAAGTTAGCATACACAAGAGGTCAAGAGTTAACTGTATAATGGTTAAGGACTTTAGTTTAGCCAACTAACTATGACAGCTTGGGCAAGTTTCTTAACACCTCTGAGCCTCAGTTTCCTCATGTCTATAATGAGCTAATGCAGTTAAAGCATTTACCATGTTTACCAGCTTAGCACATAGAAAACACTTCATAAATGCTACTGATTATTGTGTTGTTATTACTGTTATCAGGAGGAGGTATAATATGACAGAAGATTGGAAATCCTACCCCTAATATCAGTCTCTAAATCATGAATAGGAATGGGAATTATGCTGGAATACCACATAACCCAAAATCAAGAGGAGGCAGAACTTGAGTCCTTTAAAAGAATATAAAAGCCACTTAAGTATAATGACAGAATGTAATTACGCAGAGTTTCACTTCGTATGTGACATCCTGGCAAACAGAAAATAAAGCGGAAATGGAACACATTTCTGTCGATATGAAACATTACTCGTCCCCTTCCTCATTTGTTACCAGGTTCTCTGTTAGGTTGTTTTAAAGCCATTTTGTGGTGTGGTGCTCCTTCTTCTTGCTTCAATCCGTTTTCTCAAAAATCTTGCCAGGAGATCTGAGAGCAGATGGTGCCTTATTGTTTAAGAAAGTGGTCCTTTTGCTGAGTGTTTGATCACACTTTTCTGTTGGGGACTGGCTTGTCAGCATCTTGTGCCATCAGGATAAGATACATGCCAAGGAAAATGGAAATGGCATATTTGCTAAGCCTGTCAGAGGATATATTGACAATTGCATCAAAACCAGAAAGTATGGCTTCAATTGTTAAAACATATGAAAGGAGTACTTTCATTTTGTCAAGTAAATCCAGGTTTGAAGGCTGCGTATGTACCATAATATGAAGACAAGCCACCTACACAGACAGTAACCCTAACTTCTGAAAACATCTACCTAATACAGGAAAGATAAAGATTGCTTCATTTAGTCAATAAACATTATTGAATACTCTATTCATTGAGAATTGTGCTATGCACTGGAGGTGAATCAGACACAGTTCATAAGTTAACATGATCCCAGTCTTGAGGGTAAGAAAAATATATTAACAGATAAATTAAGCTATGTAATGAAAAATGTGGTTATTCTTTACTTTCCTGCCCCATAGATTCATTCTCTGTCTTTATGTTTCCCGCTCTGTGCCCTGGGAGACCGACCCCAATGAATTGCTCTCTTATCAGCTGTCTTCAGGTTGAGTTCAGCCAATGGCGTCATGGGCAAGACCCTCAGAGGCATGACAGTTTTCCTTCCTCACTTCCTCCCAGCTTTGACACTTAGCTTCTAACAGTGGCTGTGAGCTTTTGTGTCTATTACTCCTTCCATCCACTGCTCCTCCGCAGCTCCAACTCTCACTGCATTCTGGGCAACACTGCCTCTTCCTTCCCTGAAGGGAGGAAGCCTTCAAACCTGGGTTTATTTGAAAAACTGAAAATACTCCTTTCTTCCCACTTCAGCTCTCTTGGTGGTAGTGACTTCCATTGTTGCTATTCTCTGGGTGTCCCAATATTTCTTGTTGGTTCCCTTAACTGTGCATCCCTCAGAAGTGGACCTTTGTTTAAACTCTCTTCACTTAAAACAACTGAGTTGAAGTCTGTTTCTTGCCAGAATTCTAACAGATATAAAGACTATAATAGAGATACTAGTTTATTCAACATTCATTCAATCATAGACTATTTATTGAATGCCTATAGGTGACACTGCACTAGTTATAAGGTATACGTCAGTACTTTCTAATAGAACTTGATGGAAATTTTCTGCACTGCCCAATATGCTAGCCACTAGGCATGTGTGATTATTGAACACTTGGAATGTGGCAAATGTGATTGAGCCGTTGAAGTTTAAATTTTATTTAATGTTAATTAATTTAAATTTATATAGCCACATGCAGCTATTGGTCGGTGGCTACTGTATTGGGCAGCACCAGCATGGACACATTTTAACAGGAGCCCGAATAACTCTTCTGGCTACATGCAGAGTTGGAGAAAGGGCCAGATTCGTTCTCAGATATGGCTAGGAAGGTGACATTTGAGCTGCTCTGTAGATGAGTGGGTCTTTAGCAGGCAGAGAAATGTGGAGAGTGCATTCTGGGTAAAAGGAACATCTTATGTAAATGCTGAGAGGCTTTGTATGCACATATGGAAGGTAAACTCAAGAGTATCACACAGTATTCAAAGCGGTTAGATCACAACGATTAAGAGGGTTGTGTGGGAAAAGGCGCTAGGAACATGGGTTGGAGCTGCATGGTGATGAATCTTATTTCATGTCCATATTTTGCTAATCTTTTATACTCCATAATAACAGCACCACGTAGGTCATTTTGAAACACGGATATTAAGCATCATAGTAATGGTATATTCATATTCCTTTAAAAATAGTCCACTGAGCTTTCAATTTCAAAAAATATTTTAGTGATTATTTACAGTATACTCAATTTCGTTGCCCTCTGTCTTTGGACTTTTTCTAGATACAGTGATCTAGCTTGATTCGAGGATGCCCAAGGTGTCACGGAGCGTAGATGAGGTACATATAGACAAGACTTGAGAGGATCAGAGAAGAATTTCTGGATAACTTGTTAAGTCTAGGTTTGGCCTAAAGAGTGGGTAACGGTTTCCTAGGTGAATGTGTGTACCTGTGTGGGTTGCGTGTTGGCTGGGGGGAGTGATGGGAGTGGAGCAGAATATGTTCCTGTCAGAAAACATTGAATGTGAGGTAATGACAGGACTGAGAGAAAGTTGGAGTGGTCTAAAGTATCAGATCTAAGTTATAAAACAATCACTCTGGATGGGTATCTGTGTAGAATGGTTTGGAGAGAGTAAGAATGGAATGCCAGTTAGAAGGCTGTAGTTACAATGCAGGGAAAACATAATGGTGATTGAACACAGGTAATATGTGTTTGAACACAGGTTCTGAGAAATAATATATCTCATTTGTGATCTTTCGCACTTCCAAAGCTTATTTATGTTTCTCTGAAAAATAAAACAACTCCAGTTTTGTTCTGGGTCATAATAGTAGCTGTTATTTAACAAGTAATTATTATGTGCCACTCTTCCAAGCCTTTGTATGCTGTGTATTATCTTCACTTAATCCTCTTATTAGGCAGGTACTATTATGATCCCCTTATTTTACAGATGGACAAATGGAGGCTCAATGAAGTTAGGTAAAAGTTTTAAGGTCACCCTCGGTAATACACAGAGCAGGATTTAAATTTTGGCCATCTGCTTCTAGAACAGACTATTAAGTTCTACCTTCTTCTGTAAACTTGTTAAAAATTACTCTGTGCTGATACCTGCTCAGCATTTGTTGATGAAGTTGTCTTTCCTTTTGTCTTGAATATTGAGTTAACCTGGAAATAAGATTATTTAATACCGAATAAACTTCAAAAAACTTATATCTGTCCTGTAGACTTTAAACAGGAGCGGGTGGTCATTTTAAGAAGGATGGGAGAAAAATAAGTGCCAATGTATCCAAGATCATCCCCTCTTAAGCCATCCAAAGAGATTACCTAATTTACTATACTGTGATTTTTCTTCCTAATATTCTTATTGATCAAAATATTTTCAGTTTAAACAAACATTTCAATGTGAATAATGTTAAATGTTAATATAATTATTTTAAAGAGATTTTAAGGGCACATGGTTGACAGATTTAGAAAATATCTTTTCACAGGCCAGGTTATTGCCAGGGAATAATGAAATATGTAAGTTACTGGATGCTTGATGAATATCTGTAGCTATCGGGATCTGTGTTTATAGGACTTACCTTAAGATCACCCATTGTGGTGTAGTATCATCAACTCTCATGTATTTTCTTTTCTAGGGACTTCTCCTGTCCAAAGGTAGATTCCAGCAAATTGAATTTAGAGATGTCCTTGACCAGAGAGTCCTGCAATTGTACTATTTTAATAGAAAGTAGTTTATTGTTATTAGAAAAATTACCAAGAATATTTACTATAGGATCTAAATTTCTTCTCACTTCAAATATGTTGTACAAAGAACATAGTTCGGTTAGAGGTGGGAAGTTGTCTGGGTGTCCTCAAAACCCAATCCTAATTTAGCTCCTAGCTTAGCTATCTAACAACTCCCACTACTATGGCATTCACTTATGTATACTGGTGGCCCATCAGTCTTGCAGAATTCCATCATCATCATATGAGATGGCATTCACTGAAATAGATTATGCCCATCAGTTCAACCTTGTAAACTTCCCATTCTCCCACTGAATCTGACTTCATATTGATTTCCTCTCACAACAACCTGTCTTTCTTATAAGTAGAATTATATTAGTTTTCATTAAAAAAAGAAAGCAAAAAAAACCCAACAGCGATACAACAATTGGATGAAATGGAATGAGGGAGAAGAGCTTATGACATTTAGTATCTTTTGACATTCTTCCTAACTGAATGCTCTGGATCTCATTCTTTAGTTGAGGGATGCCTCAAAAGAAACCATAGCACACACTAGTTTTTAGAATAATAATAGCAAGTCAGTATTTAGAGATAAAACTTCTTAAGGTACAGAAATGTGGGACACTATGATATGTCTGGGAATCCAGGACCATGAGAATTTTGGTTGTGTTGAAACATAGGGTATGTGGGGAATATTTGTGAAAGATGAGGCTTTCAAATGGTGTGAAGGCCAGGTCATGAAAGGTCCGGATCCACTCTAAAGAAGTTGGATTTTTATCCATCTGCAGTGGGGGACTGCTGAGGGCATTAAGTAGAGAAATTATATAAACACCAGAAAGCTCACTTGCATTTGCATGATAAAACTGTAAGCCAGAGCTTTGTTATCATCAGACCTATAGCAGCATGGGATTTGGAAACTCATCACTCCATTCTGGACCCATGTGTTATTTAACTAAAGGACTAGGGGACTGTCACCTCTAAAGAATTGATACCAGGCTTGGCACACGGAGATGGCTGATTTGGTTGAAGCTGAGAATGCTTGGCTGCATTGGAGTCTACCAATGGAGTTCTGCTCCTTTTTCTGGGGCTCCTAGAGACAACAGAAATCAGTTGAAATCAGGTCAAGTTATCATCAGTGAACTAAAATCACAAGAGTGGTTAATCAACTGTTGTCAAGAGAAAATCCTAAGTCAAACATATGGGAAAATGAGGCTTATGAATCATAGCACCAGCTTGGCTTCAGCCCTCAGGCAAATGAAACTAAATCAGTAAAAATATATTCAGTAGAAACATGACTTGTTCTAATTCTGTCTAAGGCACCTCAGTTCTAGAAGCAGAGCACCCTCCACAGACCTAAAGAGAACAATCTTTTTTTTCTACCCCTGGAGTCAGACTGCAAGTTCATGTGTTGGCCTGACTCTTTCCAACTGTGTAAATATTGGACAAGTAACTTAAATGCTCTAGTCCTCATTTTTTGCATCTTAAAAAAATTAAAACTGCCCAAATCTGCCTCAGAGGGCTTGTAAGCTCACTTGTAAGGGACGATGTCTATAACCTGCACAGCTGAGTCCCTACTGAATAGCACAGAATCAGGCACATGGCAGGCATCTAATGGATGTTTGTGGAAGTTATGAATGAGTGAGTGAGGAGATCTAAATGCTATAAGTACATCATGAAAATGCTTTGTAAGCCAGAGAATGCCATATGTGTGGTGATATTATGATGCCTCCCATTCTAAGCTCACTCACTAAAAATCTACTCATGTTCACATCAAAAGTATATCACATATAAAAGATCTCCAATCACTTTTACCCTAACACCAAAAAGAAGGAGCTAAACTAATTGTCACTTATTATTTGTTAGACCACAGTGTGCATTTTTTGTCATTCTTTATAACAATTCTAAGAAGTAGGAACTATCATTAGCCCAATTTATAGATGAGGAAATCCAGCCTGAGGTAGGCTAAGTAAATTCCCCAAGATAACACTGCAATAAGAGGTGGCATCAAGACTCAACCCCAGGTTGGTTTGCTCCAAAGAACATGATCCATTCTACTTCTCAAGTGAAAACCTTAGACTTTCTTTTTATTCTAAAAAGTATTGTAGTTTTAAAAAAAATCAAACGCCAAGCTGTCAGGTCCTACTGAGTATACTTGGTGGAATGAGCCTACTTGGTGAAAATGGAATTACTGAATTAAATCGGGCATCATATTTAATTCAATAGGTGTCTTTTCAACCCCCAAACACTATAATTCTATTTACACTGTTTCTTTCTAGGACACAATTTATTTGGCTTCATCTACATAAAATCAATACAGGAGGAAAGGTTGGATTCTTCATTCACAGACCTGGGTTTCAATCATTTTTTGTATGCAATTCCACTTTTTAATCTATTACTTTTCATTTGTAAAGCATAAAATTCTTCTCTAACAATCAACATTCTTCTCTAGAAGATGGTAGTTTGTTATTTATGCAATAACTTAATATGTTTTTGATGCGTTTAGAAGTTGGAGGCATTATCCTCAGAAGAAAAATACTGCCTAAAGGTCTAAGTAAAGTGTTATCATATTACAGTGAAAAGAAATGTAAAGTAGTTGAAGTCAAGCAAAAGGGAAGGTCATTATAAGTAAACAGGGGAAATTCATGGATGCCTTTTGCTGGAATTACTGCCTGCTTCACCCATCGTCTCTGTCTTTGCTTGTCCTTTCTTGTTTCTTACTCTTCTGTTTTCTCTCTCCTCTGCTCCTATCTCAACTCATCCTTTACGCACAGCCAGCTGTGCCTCAGGGGAGCCTCAGCTCCTGCACCAGTCTCCCCCAAACCAACTTACTCAGTATTGGAGATATTATTTCAAAACCGTGGGAAAGGTGATCTAGTCAAGGACCCACTCTGTTCCAATCACCTGTGGTCAGGGCGGTTGGACTGCCATATTGCATGTGATATTTACTGACATATACTGGCTCTCTAACGAAGGGTATAGGTCAAAAGAAGATAACTGATACTCTAAAGTAAGAGGATGGCTCTTCTGAAAACACAACACATATGGGAACATTATTAAAAGAATGATTAGCAACTCTGTGACAGGAATGTCTGAGAATGTCATATCCATATGTGCATCAAAGGAGATGGAATCTAAATTTTCAATTTCAAACACAAAATTAATTTCTATAAAATATTAAGTTCATGTATAAGTTCATGAAGAACCAATACACATTATCCCTTCGATACACTTGTTTTTAGTATAGGCTAAAAGTACATTATCCCCAAACAGTTCTCTGAATAATGAGAATACTATAGTGTTACTAAATTAATTTGGGTTATTTGATTGCTTTACAAAAATATTGGAGGGAAATATTACCTGAAAATAAAAATACTATAAATATTTTAAATTTGTAATTGGTATGGACTTTTATAACATACCCTTACTTATAGTTCAGTTGATCACAGTAGTTCAATTAAACCTTTTATAAGCCATTGAAGTCTGTTTATCTATTAGTATCCAAACACATCATCAAGAGAAATGAAAGCTCATCTAACTATTGTCATTAAATATTTCTGTCTTCTTTTATCCCTTAGAATCTCTGTCCTTCACTTCCTTCATCTGTCAAATGGAGATCCATCCATCTGAAAAAAAAAAAAAAACAACTTATTTTGAATACTTATTTTAAATAGGTACAAAGTATGGCACTACTAGTTACTGAGGGGTGTGCCTGGCTTGAACATTTCTCAAGCAACTTCTTGAGGGTCAAAGGAGCTGAAAGATGTAATGAATTGGAAAAGAATAAATCATAATACACACACATGATATTGTTATTTTCTGCTTTTGGATCCTGTAGAGTATCCAAGGAAACATAAAAGTCTTTTGGTCTCTTCCAGGCAACTGAAAATGGAAAGCTGCCACAGGAAGAATCCACTGCACAAATAGTGATTAATATGAAATAGCTAATTAGACTGAGCCCCTGGAGAAAGTACAAAAAGCTGAGAGATGGAGAGGTGCATATTGCTCTGTTTGTTCTAACAAAATGAAAGCCTTCTCCTGTTTACATTTCTTCTTATTAATATGCTACACGGACTATGGCAGATCCCATTTTATTCTGTTTGCAGGGCTATAAGAAGGTGACTCAGGGGCACCTAATGAAGAATGACAAGCACCTATTATCAGTCAAATGTTTCATTATTACTTTTACATTAATCTCCCCTTCTGCAAAGATTAGTCAATGCGCTTAACTGGAAAAACTAGGAGGAAATATGGACAGCATGGAGATCAAATTAATCCTGGCCTTTTGAACACAAGTAAAGAATTTGGATGAATACTGAAAAAGGTAGTAAAACAGGAGTCCATTTGAACAAGAGCAATTTAACCACCACACAAAGCAGAATAGTCTGTGCATTTGGGCATCTATGGCTTTGATTGAACTCAGGAAGAACTGAGTGCTTTGTAGATTGTGTGAGTCTTTGCTCAAGTCTGAACTGGCAAAAAAAAAGTCCTGCACTTTCAGGTTGTATTATAAACTCAGAGTCCACCCTCCGCCCACCCCCCTTAAAAGAAGTTTTCTGGATTATTTCTAGAAACATCTCTCAAGCACAGGAAGTAGACTTTCAGCAATTATCCATGCTCACTGGACAGAAATTTCTCTGCTTCTTCTCTGAGTTCTTCTATCAGAGAAGTCCGGGGAGTTCTTCCAAGCTTAGACCATGGAGACAGCTTCCTGAGAACTGGGAAGAGAGGTGGAATAGAGTGAGCTCCATTTATCCACCTGAACCAGAGAAAGAAACTGTTTTCCTGTAAACTTGACCCAGTTCCTTTTGCACACTCACCAGTCATCTTCTGCCTAAATTGGCAAAAGGAGTGTTAAGTGGAAAGAACGCTGTTATCATAGCCATTTATTGAACTCTTGCTGTTGCTAGACACTGAAGTAAAGGGCTTTACATTAATGATTTGATTTAGCCTTCAAATGGCATCAGTATATTTTTATTTTATAGATAAGGAGATTCAGCCTTTGTGCAGAAACCCTGGAATTTGAAGTAAACCGTGATTACTCAGACAGAAGTAAGTCCTTTTGGGACAGACGATAAAGATTCCAGTAGCAAGACATCTCTCCAAATAAAGCTGTCTTAGCCTCCCTGAACCTACCCTGTAAAATGAATCTGGATAGTTATGGTGCTGTGCTGGGAAATGGATTTTAATTTTGAAGTAAACGAAGTCTTTATAAAGTCAGCCATCTCTCTCCTAATACAACACTATATGTTACATTCAAAGCATGGGCATTACTATGCATCCAACAAAATCTCCTAGTTTCCCCTAGTCAGATGATCCTTTTTAATTGTTGTCAGTCAGGACCAATGGGCCAGTATTACAGGGGGAGAAGTATAACTTTTTTTTTTAATACAACTTTCACATTCATATAGTCTGACTCTAAAATGGATTCTTTAAACCCTTGCCATGTAACCTGCAGTCCAGGAATTAGTAGCATTGTCATCACCTTGTAATCTGCTAAAAATGAAGAATTTCAAACTCTGCTCTAGGCCTACTGCATCATAATCTGCATTTTAACAAGATACCCATATAATTAGCATGCACATAAGAATTTAGTGGCATTGCTTTATGCCATCATTTCATTGGTGTTCAATCCTGGCTGGGTATCATAATCATTTTGGAGTTTTGTAAACCTACAGTCTTGTCAGCCTCACTTTGGGGTGAGATTGGGGTTACATAGGTTTGCTAAACTCCACTAGGGATTTTGATATTTAGCCAAAGTTAGTTTTGACCTCGGCCTTTGCGATTATCTAGGTAGGTAACAGGGACCTGGCCAAGGATGGAGAAACATCTCTCAAAGGTTGGGAACACTCTCTGGGTACAGTTTAAGATGGCAACAGCAGAAAGTCTTGTATTCTGTCCTGGGAGAGAAATTAAAGAATTTCTCCACTGAATTTTAAAGATGGCAAACCTTTCCAAAACCATTCTGTTGCTTCCTTTATCGTACTCTCCCTCTTTTACCAAACTCTATCTACTCACCCTCCATTCACCATGAGAAAGAATAAGCAACAAAGAATATATAAAAATGAGAGATTCTCTTTCTTTTTTGTCCTCAATTCTGCTTCTGGGGAAGGAATGGAGCCAATAAAGATTGGGAGAACATTCTCCCCTATCTTCCTTTATGCTTTTTAAGGCTACTTTCATGTTCTTTTCTCACTAACCAAGAAATGCCTAAACCTTTTGCCTTTTATGTGTCCTGACTTTATCTTGTTATCTTTATTGATAATCTCTTTGGCCCAGAACATATTTTGGGAAAGTGAACATTTCAAAAGTGGGGTGTTCAGCAATTAAACCCTTCTACTGTCTTCAAGGCAGTAGAGCTAAAATGTGTTTGTTGAAATAACCATGGAATATGAATACATTAATTCATAAACCCACATCTAAGCATATAAACAGGCTTCTCCTGGGTAATGCATTTGTATTTGGCCATTTGTAATCACTTAATGTTGAATATTCTTTCCCAGAACTACCTTATAAGTCTCTTACTTGTTCACCTAAAGAACAGAGAGGCAGTACTTAAAAGAAGGAGCAAGGAGTAGAGATGCTTTGCTTTGGCAACCATACTTTCAATATTTTGTTTTTCTCCCACCCTTACAAATTATCTCTTAACAATGTTTATATTAATAGCTATCGTTTTAATAATGTTTATTTTTCGCACTGTGTGTTTCAGGGCCACTAGGCGCCTGAACAAAATTTACTAAACAAAATGACAAAATTAACCAAATAAGACAATAAGTCCAAATAAAGAGTGCATAAGCCTAGAGCAGAGATTAAAGTAATACACGCAAACATAATACTGACTTGCCCCTAACAATGAAGTATTGAAGCAGTAATATTTGGGGGATGCAGCTGTTCACTTGAGCATGGCACTTTGCAGGCTGCTGGGCAGGGATGCCATCATCAAGATCTTCTTTTGAGGATTATATCTATTCTCCTCTTAGGGCAATTTTACTTCTTTAATAGACAGACTTCTTCAATGAACACAAGGCTACCAGTTAGACAAAATGTTTGGATGGATTTGAGATTGTGTCAGTGCTGTTGCAATTCCAACACTGTCACTCTCTGTCTGTCACCAGAGATTCAATATTTTTCATCACCTATAAAATAGTAACTATATCATTTAGTGTTGCTGTGAGAAGTTAATGACATTATTTATGAAAAGTCATGGTGCAGTAAACACTCTATAGATAATAGCTATTATCAGTATGCCACTAATTTTTCTTTTCCTTCAAATAGGTTTATTTTACAATGAACAATAAGTAACAGAGGAACATTTCCAAAAGTCTTTCATAGAGCTTCCTAATTTAAACTTAAGTCACAGGTACCTTTGCTCAAACTAAAAGAATTAAACCACCACATTAAAATAAATTTCAGTAAAGTTCAGAAATTACCATTCTTTTATCTTTTATTCCAATAGGACTCACAGATAGAAATAATGCAGTCAAAAAGTACACCTATGGCAAATAATTGCACCAATAAGATTCATTTTTAAAAATCAGTGGGATGGAGATTACATGAGTATATGCATTTGTAAATATTCAGTGAACTGTTCTCTTCAAAGGGGTACATTTCATTGAATGTAAATTTTTGTTAACATCTTTATTGGTTCTAGGTCAATCCACCTCACAACAAATAACTCAATTTTGTTTCTTTTTAAGACTGAGTAATATTCCATTCTATATATGTTCCACATATTCTTTATCCATTCATCTGTAGATGGACACTTAGGTTGCTTTCATGTCCTGGCTATTGTAAATAGTGCGGCAATGAACATTGTGGTACATGACTCTTTTTGAGTTATGGTTTTCTCAGGGTATATGCCCAGTAATGGGATTGCTGGGTCGTATGGCAGGTTTTAGATTTTTGAGGAACCTCCATACTGTTCTCCATAGTGGCTGTATCAATTAACATTTCCACCAACAGTGTAGCAGGGTTCCCTTTTCTCCACACCCTTTCCAGCATTTACTGTTTGTAGATTTTTTGATGATGGCCATTCTGACCGGTGTGAGGTGATACCTCATTGTAGTTTTGATTTGCATTTCTCTAATGATTAGTGACGTTGAACATCCTTTCATGTGTTTGTTGGCAATCAGTATATCTTCTATGGAGAAATGCCTACTTAGGTGTTCTGCCCATTTTTGGATTGCTTTGTTTGTTTTTTTGTTATTGAGCTGCATGAGCTGCTTGTATATTTTGGAGATTCATCCTTTGTCAGTTGCTTCATTTGCAAATATTTTCTCCCATTCTGAGGGTTGTCTTCTCGTCGTGTTTATGGTTTCCTTTGCTGTGCAAAAGCTTTTAAGTTTCATTAGGTCCCATTTGTTTATTTTTGTTTTTACTTCCATTTCTCTAGGAGGTGGGTCAAAAAGAATCTTGCTGTGATTTATGTCCTAGAGTGTTCTGCCTATGTTTTCCTCTAAGCGTTTTATAATGTCTGGCCTTATATTTAGGTCTTTAATCCATTTTGAGTTTATTTTTGTGTATGCTGTTAGGAAGTATTCTAGTTTCATTCTTTTACATGTAGCTGTCCAGTTTGCCCAGCACCACTTATTGAAAAGGCTGTCTTTTTTCCACTGTATATTCTTGCCTCCTTTATCAAAGATAAGGTGACCATATGTGCATGGGTTTATCTCTGGGGTTTCTAACCTGTTCCATTGATCTGTATTTCTGTTTTTGTGCCAGAACCATACTGCCTTGATTACTGTAGCTTTGTCATGTACTCTGAAGCCAGGGAGCCTGATTCCTCCAGCTCTGTTTTTCTTTCTGAAGATTGCTTTGGCTATTCAGGGTCCTTTGTGTTTCCATACAAATTATGAAATTTGTTGTTCTTGTTCTGTGAAAAATGCCATTGGTAGTTTGATAGGGATTGCATTGAATCTGTAGATTGCTTTGGGTAGTATAGTCATTTTCACAATGTTGATTCTTCCAGTCCAGGAACATGGTATGTCTCTCCATCTGTTTGTACTGTCTTTAATTTCTTTCATCAGTGTCTTATAGTTTTCTGCATACAGGTCTTTTTTCTCCTCAGGTAGGGTTATTCCTAGGTATTTTATTCTTTTTGTTGTAATGGTAAATGGGAGTGTTTCCTTAATTTTTCTTTCAGATTTTTCATCATTAGTGTATAGGAATGTAAGAGATTTCTCTGAATTAATTTAGTATCCTGTTACTTTACCAGATTCACTTTTAAGCTCTAGTAGTTTTCTGGTGGCATCTTTAGGATCTGCAAACAGTGACAGCTTTACTTCTTACCCGATTTGGTTTCCCTTTTTTCTTTTTCTTCCCTGATTGCTGTAGATAAAACTTCTAAAACTATGTTGAATAATAGTGGTGAAAGTGGGCATCCTTGTCTTGTTCCTGATCTTAGTGTAAATGGTTTCAGTTTTTCACCATTGAGAACGATGTTGTCTGTGGGTTTGTCATATATGGCCTTTATTATGTTGAGGTAAGTTCCCTCTATGCCTACTTTCTGGAGAGTTTTTATCATAAATGGGTGTTGAATTTTGTCAAAAGCTTTTTCTGCATCTATTGAGATGATCATATGTTTTTTCTCCTTCAATTTGATAATATGGTTTATCACATTGATTGACTTGCGTATATTGAAGAATCCTTGCATTCCTTGGATAAATCCCACTTGATCATGGTGTATGATCCTTTTAAAGTGCTGCTGGATTCTGTTTGCTAGGATTTTGTTGAGGATTTTTGCATCTATATTCATCAGTGATATTGGCCTGTTTCTTTTTTGTGTGACATCTTTTTCTGGTTTTGGTATCAGTGTGGTGGTGGCCTCGTAGAATGAGTTTGGGAGTGTTCCTCCCTCTGCTATATTTTGGAAGAGTTTGAGAAGGATAGGTGTTAGCTCTTCTCTAAATGTTTAATAGAATTGCCCGTGAAGCCATCTGGTCCTGGCTTTTTTTCTGTTACAAGGTTTTTAATTACAGCTTCAATTTCAGTGCTTGTGATTGGTCTGTTTATATTCTCTATTTCTTCCTGGTTCAGTCACAAAGCTTGTGTTTTCTAAGAATTTGCCCATTTCTTCCAGGTTGTCCATTTTGTTGGCATATATTTCCTTGTAGTAATCTTTCATGATCCTTTGTATTTCTGCAGTTTCAGTTGTTACTTCTCCTTTTTCATTTCTAATTTTGTTGGTTTGAGTCTTCTCCCTTTTTTTCTTGATAAATCTGGCTAATGGTTTATCAATTTTGTTTATCTTTTCAAAGAACCAGCTTTTACTTTTATTGACCTTTGCTATCATTTCCTTCATTTCTTTATCATTTATTTCTGATCTGATCTTTATGATTTCTTTCCTTCTGCTAACTTTGGGTTGTTTTGTTCTTCTTTCTCTAATTGCTTTAGGTGTAAGGTTAGGTTGTTTAATTGAGATGTTTCTTGTTTCTTGAGTTAGGATTGTATTGCTATAAACTTCCCTCTTAGAACCGCTTTTGCTGCATCCAGTAGGATTTGGATTGTCGTGTTTTCCTTGTCATTTGTTTCTAGGTACTTTTTTGAGTTCCTCTTTGATTTCTTCAATGATCTCTTGGTTTTTTAGTAGCGTATTGTTTAGCCCTAGTGTTTGTATTTTTTACAGTTATTTTCCTGTAATTGATATCTTGTCTTATAGAGTTGTGGTCAGGAAAGGTACTTGATATGATTTCAATTTTATTAAATTTACCAAGGCTTCATTTGTGACCCAAGATATGATCTATCCTGGAGAATATTCCATGAACACTTCAGAAGAAAGTGTATTCTGTTGTTTTTGGATGGAATGTACTATAAATATCAATTAAGTCCATCTTGTTTAATGTCTCATTTAGAGCTCGTGTTTCCTTATTTATTTTCATTTTGGATGATCTGTCCATTGGTGAAAATGGGGTGTTAAAGTCCCCTACTATTATTGTGTTACTGTTGATTTCCTCTTTTATTGCTGTTAGCATTTGCCTTATGTATTGAGGTGCTCCTGTGTTGAGTGCAGAGATATTTACAATTGTTACATCTTCTTGGATTGATCCCTTGATCATTATGTAGTGTCCTTCTCTGTGTCTTGTAATAGTCTTTATGTTAAAGTCTATTTTGTCTGATATGTGAATTGCTACTCCAGTTTTCTTTTGATTTCCATTTGCATTGAATATCTTTTTCCATCCCCTCACTTTCAGTCTGTATGGGTCCCTAGGTCTGAAGTTGGTCTCTTGTTAACCGCATATATATGGGTGTTGTTTTTGTATCCATTCAGCCAGTCTTTGTCTTTTGGTCGGACCATTTAATCCATTTACATGTATGTTCCTATTAATAAGTTCTTAATTGTTTTGGGTTTGTTATTGTAGGTCTTTTCCTTCTCTTGTGTTTCCCGCCTAGAGAAGTCCCTTTAGCATTTGTTGTAAAGCTGGTTTGGTGGTGCTGAATTCTCTTAGCTTTTGGTGTCTGTAAAACTTTTAATTTCTCCATTGAATCTGAATGAGATCCTTGCTGGGTAGAGTAATCTTGGTTGTAGTTTTTTCCCTTTCATCACTTTAAATACGTCCTTCCACTACCTTCTGGCTTGCAGAGTTTCTGCTGAAAGAGCGGCTGTTAACCTTATGAGGATTCCCTTGTATATTATTTGTTGTTTTTCCCTTGCTGCCTTAACATTTTTTCTTGGTATTTAATTTTTGATAGTTTGATAATATATGTCTTGGAGTGTTTCTCCTTGGATTTATCCTGTATGGGACTCTCTGCTCTTCCTGGACTTGATTATTTCCTTTCCCATATTAGGGAAGTTTTCAACTATAAAGTCTTCAAATATTTTCTCTGTCCCTTTTTTTTTCTTTTCTTCTTCTGGTATCCCTATAATTCGAATGTTGGTGTGTTTAATGTCCTGGAGGTCTCTAAGACTGTCCTCAATTCTTTTCATTCTTTTTTCTTTATTCTGCTCTGTGGTAGTTATTTCCACTATTTTTATCTTCCACGTCACTTACCTGTTCTTTTGCCTCAGTTATTCGGCTATTGATTCCTTGTAGAGAATTTTTAATATCATTTATTGTGCTGTTCATCATTGTTTGTATGCTCTTTAGTTCTTCTAGGTCCTTGTTAAACATCTTTTTTATTTTCTCCATTCTATTTCCAAGATCTTGAATCATCTGTACTATCATTGCTCTGAAGTCATTTTAAGGTAGATTGCCTATTTCCTCCTCATTTGTTTGGTCTGATGGGTTTTTACCTTGCTCCTTCATCTGCTGCATACTTCTCTGTCTTCTCATTTTGCTTGACTTACTGTGTTTGGGGTCTCCTTTTCACAGGCTGCAGGTTCGTAGTTCCCGTTGTTTCTGGTGTCTGCCCCCAGTGGCTACGGTTGGTTCAGTGGGTTTTGTAGGCTTCCTGGTGGAGAGGACTGCTGCCTGTGTTCTGGTGGATAAGGCTGGATCTTTTCTTTGTGGTGGGCAGGACCTCGTCCTGTGGTGTGTTTTGAGGTTTCTGTGAACTTATTATGATTTTAGGCAGCCTCTCTGCTAATGAGTGGGTGTGTGTTCCTGTCTTTCTGGTTGTTTGGCATGGGTTGTCCAGCACTGTAGCTTGCTTGTCAGTGAGTGTAGCTGCACTTACCACTGAGACAGAGATACCTGCGAGAGCTCTTGCCGATTGATATTACTTGGGGCCAATAGGTCTCTGGTGGTCCAGTGTCCTGAACTCGGCTCTTCCACCTCAGAGGCTCAGGCCTGTCAGCCAGCCAGAGCAGCAAGACCCTATCAGCCACATGGCTTAGAAGTTGTGTATCATCTGCAAAGTTTCTTCAACTTTCTCAGCCTTCATGAAAGTCACTGATCAACACAGACTCTCTCTTTTAATACAACGCTCTTGGATGAAGAATGTATAAACCACTGACTCTGGGTCTGTATCTATTTATTTTCTGAGCAGGAACTACTGGTTTAAATAGAACATTTAGCTCTGGATGTTCTTTCTTCTCATTATTCGATGTATATCCGGAGGAAACAGCTGAGCCACCACTCTTGCTACTGTTTTTGTTACTATCATCTGAGGTGACGGTAGTATTGGCAGAAAACATTCAAGGGTCTGATGTCAAGGACCCATTTGGAAGCCACATCAACCTGATGAGGGTGAGGAAAGGATACTGTGGGTGGAAAAGAAATGAAATGATGTGTCAAGGTTATAAGGACTGGCTGGATTAGCTGAGATATTTATGGAAGGCTGATAGAGCCACACATACAGCAAGAAACTAAATTATATTTGAGAAAACAGGCAAACTATTCAATATTGAAAATATTTTTAATAATGGAAAGACAGAGTTGTAGGATGTCTAATGTTCTTTTTAAATTTATTTTCATGTGCTATGATATACCACCTTCCATTATGTCCCAAATCTAACAAAATTCAACCACTCACCCAATGATGATTGGCCTTGCAAGGTTTATAGTCAAGTGGAAGGAAAGCCTATAGAAGCAAAATCCAGATGAGCAATAGAAACTCCAGCAGAGCTGGTGAGTTAGGAATACTTCTAATAACTCTCAAATATCCCCTTCCAACTCATCCAACACAACTCTTTGAGTCTTAATGGAGTGCAAATATGTCCCACTCACTTACGCCCCACAGTCTAGCCTTAGGGTCATTTGTCTTGCAAAGCTTACCTGAGACCCAGGTTAGTACTAAATTCCCTCAGTACTACTGGGTGCTCTTTTCTGGAAACAGATGCACTGGCTATTTTAGAAGAAATCTTCTACTCTCAGGTGAAGTTAAGTTGCTTTCGCTATGTTTCTAGACTTGTTTCTAGCCCCCTTTTAGGCATCTAACTCTTGATTGTTGGAATCATTTGCTCATCCTTTCCTTCTTACAGTAATGCTTTCTAGGCATCTTCATGAGCCAGACATGGTTCTAGACACTGGGGATGGCGGAGTGAGCCTGACCAACATGCTCCTTGTCTTGGAGGTGAGCTGGATATACAGGATGATAACTGAAACCATGGCAGTAATTATTCCCGTGGTGCCTCCACTTCCTCACAAACAAAATAGTGTTGCCTGGTTAGAGTTATGATTCTTTAACCATAGTAAGGTATCCTAACATTTTAAAAATACAGTTATTTCAACCTGCCTAATAGCTCTCAGTGGGTGTGGCATATAGAACAATATCTGGCACATACCCACGAATTCTCACAGCCTTGACTGGCAACTATAAGATGTCTTTCTTTTTTCTACTGGTATGCTTCATACTTAGGTGTAGTGAGAAGAATATTAAACTAGGAGTCAGAATTCCTAGGCTCTGTTTTGTCACGTACTGGCTGTATTACCTTAGCTGAGTCAGCTGTGAGCTTTGGTTTTTACATTAGTTGAGGGGAACAATAATACCTGATGGCACACTTCCAAAGACTGGTATAAAGAACAAATATGTGTTCAAAATGTAATGAATCTTTGTTCACAAACTCAGATGTGCAAAAATATCAACAACATTTATTTAAATTCAATTCTGTGCCCTCATTCCAGTGGGTTAGTAGAAAATTCAATCTCAGTCATTTTGAGTTTTCCTCCTCCCTATAGTGGTACCAAGGTGTTTCAGCATCACTAAACCATCGGAAGACCCCCTGGACCATTGAGCCATTCACTCTGATTAATACTGATATGTACCCACTGTCCTACCTCACATGCTCCTTGTTCCCATGGCTTCACTAAGGACATGAGGATGCTTGCCAAGGTCTGGGATCCTATGCCAGGTAACAGCCTCCCTTGGTGCATATGTTGACCATCCCATCCATCCACAAGCACCTGCCACTTCCCAGTGAGGGTGATGCTCTCTTTTCTTCCTGCCTTCCCTAGAACACCCAATATCAAATTTTTAATATTCTGAGGACTTTGACCCCCAAATAGGAAGATCTACTGACCTCAAGCAGCCTTTTCTTTGCTTTCTACCCTGAAAAACTGGCTTGAGGCAAGAGGACCAGAAAATACATAGTGCCTGGCAACATGTTCAGAAGACAACAAAGGGAAAAATAGGGAGAACTAATACAAATTCTTATATAAATAAATTACCCTGTCAAAGGACATTTAAAACACATACACTCTGATATATTCATATGAATATGTGGTAGAATTCACCTCTGAGTCATAGGCACCTTTGCAGAGCAGTAGAGGCACATCTTCTGCTGTTCACAGATGCTGTGAAGAGGCACATCTTCTGCTGTTCACAGATGCTGCTCTTTTCCACTGTGGTTCATGCCACGGTCTTTACATTGTGGATTTCAGCTTTGAAGAAGCCTCCAGAGCCAGTATAGATCACTGAGTCTTTGATTAAACTCTTCTAAGGTCTAATAGTCTGGAATGTTTCATTATTTTCTTGGCAGGACTTGTGAGTTATTTTTTAGCAGCTGCAGAAAGCAAAACTTGGGAGAAGATGTGTGTCACTGTTCGGGGACCCACGAACAAGCGGCCAATTATGGTGCCTTTAAAAAGAACATATTCATTAGTAAGTTTAGCTACTTGCTGTGTTCAAGTCTGAGTTCCATTCCCCTACCTCTTCCACTCACCCACCGACATCCACCAAAACAGGCATTTGATAATAAGAACAACTTCCACAAATTCAGTGCGTACTCTGTGTCAGCCATTGTGCCTAGAACTTAAAGAGATTTGAGACACAAAAACCTAGAGGAGAAAACACATGAAGACAGAGATTAGACTGAAGTGTCTACAAGTCAAAGAACACCAAGATTGGTAGACGGCCACCAAAACCCAGGGGAAGGCCATGAAATGGAAACTTCTTCAGAGCCTCCGGAAGGAACCAGTCCTGTCAAGACCTTGATTAAGGATTTCTAGCTTCTAGAACTGTGAGAGAATAAATTTCTGTTGCGTTAAGCCGCAAAATTTGTGCTAATTTGTTACAGCAGCCCTGGAAAACTAATAAAATCATTTAATCCTGACCATAACCATGTGATAAGTAATATTATCCCCATTTTACTGAAAAGGAGATTAAAGACAAGAGTGGTTAAGTAGCTTGTCAGCACCACACAAATTTCAGGTACACAGCTGGAATTCAAACTTGGGGTTAAAGCCTAGCTCTTCTCTATTCTGAAGGCCACACACTTAGCGATTTCACAAAAGCAATTCCCAGTAGCGGCTAGGGAATATTTCTTTACCCAGAAGAGCCACTAAAAATAAAGCAGTCCATTTGTCTTGAGACACATAACAGAAGTGAAAACAACTAAATATAATTCCTGGCATTTAAAAATTATTGAAATATAGTTGATTTACATATTATATTAGTTTCAGGTATACAGCATAGTGATTCAGTATTTTCACAGGTTAGACTCCATTAAAAAATATTACAAGATAATGGCTATAATTCCCTGTGCTATGCAAAATATCCTTTTGTTTCTCTCCATGTCTATAAAAAATGTTTTATTGAAACACAGTTATACTCCCTTATTTACATTTTACTGTGGCTGCTTTTTGGCTACAATGACTGAGCTGAGTAGATACAACAGAGATCATATGGCAAATCTAAACTATTTACTCCCGGGCCCTTTATACAAGTTTGCCAACCCCTGCTCCAGAAAAGCAGAATTATTATTATTTTTTTGAAGCACATATGCTGGGAGTTATACTATTTACTTTTTAACATCTTTATTGGAGTATAATTGCTTTACAATGGTGTGTTAATTTCTGCTGTATAATAAAGTGTATCAGCTACACACATACATATACCCCCATATCTCCTCCCTACTGCATCTCCCTCCCACCTTCCCTATCCCACCCCTCTAGGTGGTCACAAAGCACCAAGCTGATCTCCCTCTGCTATGTGGCTGCTTCCCACTAGCTGTCTGTTTTACATTTAGTAGTGTATATATGTCCATGCCACTCTCTCACTTCGTCCCAGCTTACCTTTCCCCCTCCCCGTGTCCTCAAGTCCATTATCTACATCCACATCTTTATTCCTGTCCTGCCCCTAGGTACTTAAGAACCTTTTTTTTTTTTAAGATTCCATATATATGTGTTAGCATCTGGTATTTGTTTTTCTCTTTCTGACTTACTGCACATTGTATGACAGTCTCTAGGTCCATCCGCCTCACTACAAATAACTCAATTTTGTTTCTTTTTATGGCTGAGTAATATTCCATTGTATATATGTGCCACATCTTCTTTATCCATTCAACTGTCGATGGACACTTAGGTTGCTTCCATGTCCTGGCTATTGTAAATAGTGCTGCAATGAATATTGCGGTACATGATTCTTGATGAATTACGGTTTTCTCGGGGTATATGCCCAGTAGTGGCATTGCTGGGTCATATGGTAGTTCTATTTGCAGTTTCTTAAGGAACCTCCATACTGTTCTCCATAGTGGTTGTATCAATTTACATTCCGAGCAACAGTGCAAGAGGATTCCCTTTTCTCCACACCTTCTCCAGCATTTATTGTTTGTAGATTTTTTGATGATGGCCATTCTGACCGGTGTGAGGTGATACCTCACTGTAGTTTTAACTTGCATTTCTCTAATGTTTAGTGATGTTGAGCATCCTTTCATGTGTTTGTTGGCAATCTGTATATCTTCTTTGGAGAAATGTCTATTTAGGTGTTCTGCCCATTTTTGGATTGCATTGTTTGTTTTTTTGTTATTGAGCTACATGACCTGCTTATATATTTTGGAGATTAATCCTTTGTCAGTTGCTTCATTTGCAAATATTTTCTCCCATTCTGAGGACTGTCTTTTCATTGTGTTTATGGTTTCCTGTGCTATACAAAAGCTTTTAAGTTTCATTACGCCCCATTTGTTCATTTTTAAAATTTCCAATTCTCTAGGAGGTGGGTCAGAAAGGATCCTGCTGTGATTTATGTCATGGAGTGTTCTGCCTGTGTTTTCCTCTAAGAGTTTGATGGTGTCTGGCCTTACACTTAGGTCTTTAATCCATTTTGTGTTTATTTTTGTGTATGGTGTGAGGAAGTGTTCTAAATTCATTCTTTCACATGTAGCTGTACAGTTTCCCCAGCACCACTTATTGAAAAGGCTGTCTTTACTCCATTGTATATTCTTGCCTCCTTAATCAAAGATAAGGTGACCATATGTGCATGCATTTATATCTGGGCTTTTGAACCTGTTCCATTGATCTATATTTCTGTTTTTGTGCCAGTATCATACTGTCCTGATTACTGTAGCTTTGTAGAATAGTCTGAAGTCAGGGAGCCTGCTTCCTCTGGCTCCATTTTTCTATCTCAAAATTGCTTTGGCTATTCAGGGTCTTTTGTGTTTCCATACAAATTGTGAAATATCTTATTCTCGTTCTGTGAAAAATACCATCGGTCATTTCATAGGGATTGCATTGAATCTGTAGATTGCTATTGGTAGTATAGTCCTTTTCACAATGCTGATTCTTCCAATCTAAGAACATGGTATATCTCTCCATCTGTTTGTATCATCTTTAGTTTCTTTTATCAGTGTCTTATAGTTTTCTGCATAGAGGTCTTTTGTCTCCTTAGGTAGGTTTATTCCTAGGTATTTTTTTCTTTTTGTTGCAATGGTAAATAGGATTGCTTCCTTAATTTCTCTTTCAGATTTTTCACCATTAGTGTAAAGGAATGCAAGAAACTTCTGTGCAGTAATTTTGTATCCTGTTACTTTACCAAATTCATTGATTAGTTCTAGTAGTTTTCTGGTAGCATCTTTAAGATTCTCTACGTATAGTATCATGTCATCTGCAAACAGTGACAGATTTACTTCTTCTTTTCCGATTTGGGTTCCTGTTATTTCTTTTTCTTCTCTGATTGCTGTAGATAAAACTTCCAAAACTATGTTGACTAATAGTGGTGAGAGTGGGCAACCTCGTCTTGTTCTTGATCTTAGTGTAGTAAATGGTTTCCATTTTTCACCATTGAGAACAATGTTGGCTGTGGGTTTGTCATATATGGCCTTTATTATGTTGAGGTAAGTTCCATCTATGCCTACTCTCTGGAGGGTTTTTATCATAAATGAGGGTTGAATTTTGTCGAAGGCTTTTTCTGCGTCTATTCAGATGATCATATGGTTTTTCTCCTTCAATTTTTTAATGTAGTTTATCACATTGATTGACTTGAGTATATTGAAGAATTCTTGCATTCCTGAGATAAATCCCACTTGATCATGGTGTATGATCCTTTTAAAGAGCTGCTGGATTCTGTTTGCTACTATTTTGTTGAGGGTTTTTGCATCTACGTTCATCAGTGATATTGGCCTGTAGTTTTCTTTATTTGTGACAGCTTTGGTTTTGGTATCAGGGTGATGATGGCCTCATAGAATGAGTTTGGGAGTTTTCCTTCCTCTGCAAATTTTGGAAGAGTTTGAGAAAAATAGGTGTTAGCTCTTCTCTAAATGTTTGATAGAATTCACCAGTGAAGCCATCTGGTCCTGGACATTTGTCTGTTGGAAGATTTTTATTTACAGTTTCAATTTCATTACTTGTGATTGGTCTGTTCATATTTTCTATTTCTTCCTGGTTCAATCTTGGAAGGTTATACCTTTCTAAGAATTTGTCCATTTCTTCCAGGTTGTCCATTTTATTGGCATATACTTGATTGTAGTAATCTGTCAAGATTCTTTGTATTTCTGCAGTGTCAGTAGTCACTTCTCCTTTTTCCTTTCTAGTTCTGTTGGTTTTAGTCTTCTCATTTTTTTTTTCTTGATGAGTCTGGCTAGTGCTTTATCAATTTCCTTTCTCTTTTCAAGGAACCAGCTTTTAGTTTTATTGATGTTTGCTATTGTTCCCTTCATTACTTTTTCATTTATTTTTGATTTGATCTTTATGATTTCTTTCCTTCTGCTAACTTTCGGGTTTTTTGATCTTCTTTCTCTAATTGCTTTAGGTGTAACATTACGTTGTTTATTTGAGATGTTTCTTGTTCCTTGAGGTAGGAATGTATTGCTATAAACTTCTCTCTTAGAACTGCTTTTGCTGTATCCCATAGGTTTTGGGTGGTCGTGTTTTCATTGTCACTTGTTTCTAGGTATTTTTTATTTTCCTCTTGGATTTCTTCAGTGGTTTCTTGGTTATTAAGTAGTGTGTTGTTTAGCCTCCATGTGTTTGTATTATTTACAGATTTTTTTCCTGTAATTGATATCTAGTTTCATAGTGTTGTGGTCGGAAAAGGTACTTGATATGATTTCAGTTTTCTTAAATTTCCCAAGGCTTGATTTGTGACCCAAGATATGATCTATCCTGGAGTATGTTCCATGAGCCCTTGAGAAGAAAGTGTATTGTGTTGTTTTTCAATGGAATGTCCTATAAATATCAATTAAATCCATCTTGTTTAATTTTTCATTTAAAGCTTCTGTTTCCTTATTTATTTTCATTTTGGTTGATGTGTTCATTGGTGAAAGTGGGGTGTTAAAGTCCCCAAGTATTATTGTGTTACTCTCGCTTTCCCCTTTTATGGCTGTTAGCATCTGCCTTATGTATTGAGGTCCTCCTAAGTTGGGTGCATAAATATTTACAATTGTTATATCTTCTTCTTGGATTGATCCCTTCATCATTATGTAGTGTCCTTCTTTGTCTCTTATAATAGTCTTTATTTTAAATCTATTTTGTCTGATATAAGAATTGACACTCTAGCTTTGTTTTGATTTCCATTTGCATGAAATATCTTTTTCCATCCCCTCACTTTCAGTCTGTATGTGTCCCTAGGTCTGAAGTTGTTCTCTTGTTGGCAGCATATATATGGGTCTTGTTTTTGTATCCATTCAGCCAGTCTATGTCTTTTGGTTGGAGCATTTAATCCATTTACATTTAAGGTAGTTATCAATATGTATGTTCCTATTACCGTTTTCTTAATTGTGTTGGGTTTGTTTTTCTAGGTCGTTTCCTTGTCTTGTGTTCCCTGCCTAGAAAAGTTCCTTTAGCATTTGTTGTAAAGCTGGTTTGGTGGTGCTGAATTCTCTTAGCTTTTGCTTGTCTGTAAAGCTTTTTTTTTTTTTTTTTTTTTTTTAATGTTGAGCCTTCTTTTATTTTCTTTTTATTTTTGGCTGTGTTGGGTGTTCGTTTCTGTGCAAGGGCTTTCTCTAGTTGTGGCAAGTGAGGGCCACTCTTCATTGTGGTGCGCAGGCCTCTCACTGTCGTGGCCTCTCTTGTTGCGGAGCGCAAGCTCCAGACACGCAGGCTCAGTAGTTGTGGCTCACGGGCCTAGTTGCTCTGTGACATGTGGGATCTTCCAAGACCAGGGCTCAAACCCGTGTCCCCTGCATTAGCAGGCAGATTCTCAACCACTGCGCCACCAGGGAAACCCTGTAAAGCTTTTAATTTCTCTATTGAATCTGATTGAGATCCTTTCTGCGTAATCTTTGTTGTAGGGTTTTCCCTTTCATCGCTTTAAATATGTCCTGCCACTTCCTTCTGCCTTTCAGAGTTTCTGCTGAAAGATCAACTGTTAACCTTATGGGGATTCCCTTGTATATTATTTGTTGTTTTGCTGTTGCTGCTTTTAGTATTTTTTCTTTGTATTTAATTTTTGATAGTTTGATTAATATGTGTCTTGGCGTGTTTCTCCTTGGATTTTTCCTGTATGGGGTTCGCTGTGCTTCCTGGACTTGATTGACTATTTCCTTTCCAATATTAGGGAAATTTTCAACTATAAACTTTTCAAATATTTTCTCAGTCCCTTTCTTTTTCTCTTCTTTTTCTGGGACCCCTATAATTCGAATGTTGGTGCATTTAATGTTGTCTCAGAGGTCTCTGAGACTGTCCTCAATTCTTTTCATTCTTTTTTCTGTATTTTGCTCTGTAGTAGTTATTTCCACTATTTTATCTTCCAGGTCACTTATCTGTTCTTCTGCCTCTGTTATTCTGCTATTGATTCCTTCTGGAGAATATTTAATTTCAATTAATGTGTTGTTCATCATTTTGTGTTCTTTAGTTCTTCTAGGTCCATGTTAAACATTTCTTCTATTTTCTCCATTCTATTTCCAAGATTTTGAATCATCTTTACTATCATTACTCTGAATTCTTTTTCAGATAGACTGCCTATTTCCTCTTCATTTATTTGGTCTGGTGGGTTTCTACCTTGCTGCTTCATCTGTTGTGTATTTCTCTGTTTTCTCATTTTGCTTGACTTACTGTGTTTGGGGTCTCCATTTTGGAGGCTGCAGATTTGTAGCTCCCATTGTTTTTGGTGTCCTCCCCCAGTTGGTAAGGTTGGTTCAGTGCACTGTGTAGGCTTCCTGGTGGAGCAGACTGGTGCCTGTGTTGTGGTGGATGAGGCTGGATCTTGTCTTTCTGATGGGCAGGACCTCATCCGGTTGTGTGTTTTGGGGTGTCTGTGAACTTATTATGATTTTAGGCAGCGTCTCTGCTAATGGGTGGGCTTGTGTTTCTGTCTTGCTAGTTTTTTGGCATAGGGTGTCCAGTGCTGTAGCTTGCTTGTCATTGAGTGGAGCTGGGTCTTACCTTTGAGATGGAGATCTCTGGGAGAGCTTTCACTGTTTGATATTATGTGAGGCCAGAGGTCTCTGGTGGAGTAATGTCCTGAACTCGGCTCTCCCATCTCAGAGGCTCAGGCCTCTCACCCAGCCAGAGCACCAAGACCCAGTGAGCCATGTGGCTCAGAAGAAAAGGGAGAGAAAAAAAGAAAGAAAGAAAGAAAAATAAAAACATAAAATAAAGTTTTTAAAATAAAAAATATATATTATTAAAAATAAAAAAATGAAAAAGTAATAAAGGAAAGAAAGAAAGAAGACAGTCACTAAACCAAGAAACAAATCCACCAATGATAACTAGCACTAAAAACTATATTTAAAAAAAAAAAGAAAAAAACCCAGAACCCGACAAATGGTAAAAGCAAAGGTATATGGACAAAATTACACAAAGATGCATACCCATACACACTCACAAAAAGAAAAAGGAAAAAAAATATATATATAAAAGGAACAGTGCAATGAAATCAATAAACAAATCTACCAATGAAAGTAAGCTCTAAATGCTAAACTAAGATAAACACAAAACCAGAAACAAATTAGATGCAGAAAGCAAACCCCAAGTCTACAGTTGCTCCCAAAGTCCACTGGCTCAATTTTGGGATGATTCATTGTCTATTCAGTTATTCCAGTGATGCAGGGTACATCAAGTTGATTGTGGAGATTTAATCCACTGCTTCTGAGGCTGCTGGGAGAAATTTGCCTTTCTCTTCTTTCTTTGCACAGCTCCTGGTGTTCTGCTTTGGGTCTGGCCTTGCCTCTGCGTGTAGGTCCCCTGAGGGCATCTGTTCCTGCCCAGTCAGGACGTGGTTAAAGGAGCAGCTGATTAGGGGCCTCTGGCTCACTCAGGCCTGGGGAAGGGAGGAGGATGGTATGTGGGACGAGCCTGTGGCAGCAGAGGCCACCATGATGTTCCAACAGCCTGAGGAATGCCTTGTATTCTCCCCAGGAAGTTTTCCCTGGTTCACGGGACCATGACAGTGGCAGGCTGCACAGGCTCTCAGCGGGGGAGGTGTGGATAGTGACCTGTGCTTGCACACATGCTTCTTTGTGGCTGCAGCAGCAGCCTTAGCATTTCATGCCCATCTCTGTTGTCTGCGCTGATAGCCGCGGCTCACGCCCATCTCAGGATCTCATTTAGGCATTGCTCTGAATCCCCTCTCCTCGCACACACAGAAAGAACGGTCTCTTGCCTTTTAGACAGTTCCAGACATTTACCCAGACTCCCTCCCGGCTAGCTGTGGCACACTAGCCCCCTTCAGGCTGTGTTCATGCAGCCAACCCCAGTCCTTTCCTTGGGGTTGATCTCTGAAGCCTGAGACTCAGCTCCCAGCCCCCACCCATCCTGACTGGTGAGCAGACAAGCCTCTCAGGCTGGTGAGTGCCGGTCGGCACCGATACTCTGTGCGGGAATCTCTCCGCTTTGTCCTCTGCACTCCTGTTGCTGTGCTGTCCTCCGTGGCTCCGAAGCTTCCCCCCTCACCCCCCCACCTCTGCCAGTGAAGTAACTTCCTAGTCTGTTGAAACCTTTCCTCCTTCACATCTCCCTCCCAGAGGTGCAGGTCCCGTCCCTGTTCTTTTGTCTTTGTTTTTCCTTTTTTATTTTGCCCTACCTAGGTACATGGGGAGTTTATTGCCTTTTGGGAAGTCTGAAGTCTTCTGCCAGTGTTCAGTAGGTGTTCTGTTGGAGTTGTTCCACATGTGGATGTATTTTTCATGTATTTGTGGGGAAGAAGGTGATCTCCATGTCTTACTCCTCCATCATCTTGAAGGTCCCCCCCTATAATATATCCTTGTTACTTGTGTATTTTGTATGTACCAGTTTGTGTCTCTTAATGCCGTACACCTAATGTGCCCCTTCCTACTTCCCTCTCCTCTTGGATAACTACTTGTTTGTTTTCTACATCTATGAGTCTGTTTATGTTTTCCTATATACATTCATTTGCATTATTTTTTTGATTCCACATGTATGCTATACCATACTGTATTTGTCTTTCTCTGTCTGACTTATTTCACTAAGCATAATATTCTCTAGGTCCATCTAGTTTGCTGCAAATGGTAGACTATCATTCATTTTTAGTGCTAATATTCCATTGTGTATATATACAACATGGATACAACAAACTGGATACAGTTTGCTTCCATATCTTGGCAATTATAACAGTGCTGTTGGGCTTCCCTGGTGGCGCAGTGGTTGAGAATCTGCCTGCCAATGCAGACGACACAGGTTCGAGCCCTGGTCTGGGAAGATCCCACATGCCATGGAGCAACTGGGCCCGTGAGCCACAATTACTGAGCCTGCGCGTCTGGAGCCTGTGCTCCGCAACAACAGAGGCCGCGATAGTGAGAGGCCTGCGCACCGCAATGAAGAGTGACCCCCACTTGCCACAACTAGAGAAAGCCCATGCACAGAAATGAAGACCCAGCACAGCCATAAATAAATAAATAAATAAATACATTGTGTATTAAAAAAAAAACAAAACAAAACAGTGCTGTTATGAACATGGGCGTGCATGTGTCTCTTTGAATTAGTGTTTTTATTTTTTATGGGTATATACCAAGGAGTAGAATTGCTGGGTCATATTTCTGTCTTTTTGAGGAACCTCCATTTATTTTCTCCATAATAACTGCATCAATCCACATTCCCACAAACGGTGTACAATGGTTCCCTCTTCTCCACATCCTTGTCAACACTTGTTATTTGTGTTCTTTTGAATATAGCCATTCTGACAAGTGTGAGGTGTTATCTCATTTTGGTTTTGACTTTCATTTCTCTGAAAATTAGCAATGTTGAGCATCTTTTCATGTGCCTGTTAGCCATCTGTATGTTCTCTTTGTAAAAAAGTCTGTTCAGGTCTTCTTCTCATTTTTGATTGGGTTGTTTTTGTTTTGTTTTTTTGATATTGAGTTATATTAGATGTTTATATATTTTGGATATTAACGCCTTATCAGTCATATCATTTGCAAATATTTTCTCCCATTCAGTAGGTTGTCTTTTCATTTTGTCAGTAGTTTCCTTTGCTGTGCAAAAGCTTTTAAGTTTAATTAGGTTCCATTTGTTTATATTTGCTTTTATTTCTTTTGCCTTAGGAGACAGATCTAGAAAAATATTGCTAAAGGGGCTTCCTTGGTGGCGCAGAGGTTGAGAGTCTGCCTGCTGATGCAGGGGACACGGGTTCATGCCCCGGTCCGGGAAGATCCCACATGCCGTGGAGTGGCTAGGCCCGTGAGCCATGGCCACTGAGCCTGTGCGTCTGGAGTCTGTGCTCCACAACGGGAGAGGCCACAACAGTGAGAGGCCCGCATACCACACAGACACACACACACACACACACAAATTGCTACAGTTTATGTGAAAAAATGTTTGGCCTATGTTTTCTTCTAGGCGTTTTACAGTTTCATGTTGTACATTTAGATCTGTTGTCCATTTTGAGTTTATATTTGTATATGGTGTGAGGAAATATTCCAATCTCATTATTTTACATGTAGCTCTTTCTCCAGAACCATTTATTTAGGAGAGTGTCTTCTCCATTGTATATTCTTGCCTCCTTTGTCATAGATTAATTGATCATAGATGCATGGGTTTATTTCTGGGCTTTCTATACTGTTCTTCTGATCGATGTGTCTATTTTTGTGCCAGTACCATGTTGTTTTGATTACTGTAGCTTTGTAGTGTAGTCTGAAGTCTGGGAGAGTAATACCTCCAGGTTTGTTCTTTTCACTCAAGATTGCTTTGGCAATACAGGGTCTTTTGTGGTTCCAGTGAATCTTAGGGTTATTTTTTCTAGTTGTGTGAAAAAAGTCATGGATATTTTGATAGGAATTTCTCTCAGTCTGCCAATTGCTTTGGGCAGTATGGCCATTTGAACAGTAATAATTCTTCCAGTACAAGTGTACAGGGTATCTTTCCATTTCTTTGTCTCATCTTGAATTTCCTTCATCATTGTTTTTTAATTTTCAGAGTATAGGACTCTCAGCTCCTTTATTAAGTTTATTCCTAGGCATTTTATTATTTTTGGTGTGATTACAGACAGAATGATTTTCTTGCTTTCTCTTAGTTCATTATTAGTATATAGAACAGGAACAGATTTCTGTATATTAGTTTTGTATCCTGCAACTTTGCTGAATTCATTAATTAGTTCTAATAGTTTTTAGGGTTTTCTATATAAATTACCATGTCTTCTGCAAATACTGACAGTTTTACTTTTTCCCTTCCAATGTGGATAACTTTTATTTATTGTTTGATTGCTGTGGCTAAGACTTCCAATACTCTCTTAAATAGAAGGAGTGAGACTGGGCATCCTTGTCTTGTTCCTGAATTTATCTATCAGAAAGACTTTCAACTTTTCACAGTTGAGTATGATGTTAGCTGTGGGTTTGTCATAAATGGATTTTATTATGTTGAGATATGTTCCCTCTATACTAACTTAGATAAGAGTTTTTATTGTGTATGGATGTTGAATTTTGTCACTTTATTTTTGCATCCATTGAGATGATCATGTGATTTTTATCTTTCCTTTTGTTAATGTGGTGTATCACAATAACTGATTTGTGAATGTTGAACCATGCTTGCACCCGTTGAATATATCCCACTTGATCATGGTGTATGATCCTTTTGATATATTGGTGGATTCTGTTTACAAATGTTTTGTGGATGATTTCATCATACTTGCCTGTAATTTTCTTTTTTCATTTTTTGTAGTGTCTTTATCTGGTTTTGGTATCAAGATAACAGTGGCATTGTCAAATGAATTTGGGAGTGTTTTGTCCTCTTCAGGTTTTTGGAATAGTTTGAGAAGGATAGGTGTTAGTTCTTCTTTAGGTGTTTGATAGAATTCCTCCATGAAGACATCCTGCCCTGGGGGTAGGGGGTGGCAGAGATGCTTTTTTAATTTACAAATTCAGTTTCACTACTAGTGATCAGTCTTTTAAATTGTCTGTTTCTTCTTGAATCAGTCTTGGTTGGTTGTATGTTTTTAGAAATTTGTCCATTTCTTCAAGGTTGTCCAAGTTTTTGGCATATAACTGTTCATAGTATTCTCTGTGGGTTTTTTTTCTTTTGTAACTCTGGGGTATCAGTTATTTCTTCTCATTCATTTCTTATTTTGTTTATTTAGGTCCTCTCTTATTGGTGAGCCTGGCTAAAAGTTTATCAATTTTGTTTACCTTTTCAAAAAACTAAATCTTGCTTTCACTCTTTTCTATTTTTGTTTGATCCCTATTTTATTTATTTCTTCTCTTATCTTTATTATTTCCTTCCTTCTGCTGACTCCGTATTTCTTTTGTTCTTCTTTTTCTAATTCTTTTAGGTGGTAGGTTAGGTTGTTAATTTGAAAATTTTCTTGTTTCTTGAATAAAACTTGTATCACTAAACTTCCCTCCTAGATGTGCTTTTGCTGCATCCTATAGATTTTTGGAGTTTTGCGTTTCCATTTTCACTTGTCTCAAGGCATTTTCTGATTCCCTCCTTGATTTCTTCATTGATCCATTGGCTTCTTAGTAGCGTGTTGTTTAGTTTCCATGTGTTTGTTCTTTTCCCACTTTTATTTCTATAGTTGATTTCTAGTTTCATGCCATTGTGGTGGAAAAAATGCTGATATAATTCCCATCCTCTTAAATTTGTTGAGACTTGTCTTTTGGCCTAGTATGTGATCTATCCTGGAGAATATTCCATGTGCACTCAAAAAGAATGTATATTCTGATGTTTTGCCTATAATGTCCTGTAGATGTTTATTAGGTACAACTGGTCTATTTTGTTATTTAAGACCACTATTGCCCTGTTGATTTTCGATCTGGGTCATCTGTCTATTTATGTAAGTGAGGTGTTAATGTCCCCTATGATTATTGTATTATTTTTAATTTCTCCCTTTGTGTCTGTTAATGCCTGCTTTATATAATTAGGTGCTCTTGTATTAGATGCATATACATTAATAAGTGTTATAACCTCTTTTTTTGATCGCTTTATCATTTATAATACCGTTTTTTGTCTTTAGTTATAGATGTGTCTTTCACCCTGAAATGAGTCTCTTGTAGTTAGCATATTGAAGGGTCTTGTAGTTTTTATTCAATCAGCCACCCAATATTTTTTTATTGGAGCATGTAGTGCATTGACATCGATTAATTTTTGATAGGTATGTACTTATTATCATTGTATTACTTGTTTTCCAGTTGATTTTTTTGTTTTGTTTTGTTTTTTACTTCTCCTCAGTTCATTTCTTCTTCTTTTTGTTTCTTCCCTGTGGCTTGATGGTTTTCTCTAATATTATGCTTGATTTCCTTTCTTTTTGGTTTGTGTGTATCTATTAAAAGGTTTTGATTTGTAATTACCATGGGGTTCCTTTATGCTGAACTGTTTTAAAGTGGTAGTAATTTCAGTTCAAACACATTCTAAAGGATCTACAGTTTTTACTCCCTGCCCCAAATTTTGTGTTTTTGATGTCATATTTTTCATTCTTCTTGCTTATCCCTTAACTGTTTATTTATAGTTGCTTTTACAATTTTTTTTTTGTCTTTTAATCTACATGCTGGCTTATTTAAGTGGTTGACTCTCAGTCTTTACTCTATATTTGCCTTTCCAAGTTGTATTTTTCCTTTCCTATAGATTCTTATTTCTTTTCCATTTCGAGAAGACCCTTCAACATTTCTTTTAGGGTATGTTTAGTACTGATGAATTACTTTAGTTTATTCTTATCTAGTCCTTTATCTCTTTGTCTATTCTAATTGATAATCTTGCTGTGTAAAGTATCTTAAATTGGGATTTTTTTCCCTTTCTGCCCTTAGAATATATCATTCCGCTCACTTCTGGCCTGCAAAATTTCTACAGGGAAATCAGCTGATAGCCTTATGGTGGTTCCCGTGTATATGACTCTGTTTTTGTTTTACTTAGAGTTCTCTCTTTATCTTTAACTATTACCATTTTTAATTATGATATTCTTGGTGTGGGTCTGTTTGGGTTCACCTTGTTTGGAATCTCTGTACTTCCTGTACCTTGGTATCTGTTTCCCTCCTCAGTTTTGGGAAGTTTTCAGTCATAATTTCTTCAAATACCTTTTTGATCCCCTTCTCTCTTTTCCCTCTGGTACCTCTGTAACACAAATATTGGGAAGTTTAATGTTATTCCAGCAAGCTCTTAGATTCATTTTTAAAACTTCATTTTTCTTTCTGATTGGGTGTTTTCTATTATCCTATCTACCAGATCACTTATGCATTCATCTGTATCACTTAATCTGCTATTCATTCTTTCTAGTGTTTTTAATTTTAGCTATTGAATTATTCATTTTTGATTGTTTTTTTATATTTTTACTTCCTTGTTAAAATGTTCATTGTTTAGATAAATTCCTTTTCCTAATATTTTTATTACCAATCTTTTGAATTCTTTATCTAGTAAATTGTTTATTTCTGTTTCATTATTTTTTCAGGGGTTTTCTCTTGCTCTTTCAATTAAGTGTAGTTCCTCAGTCTTTTCATTTTACTTAACTTTCTCTGCTTCAATGAATTTAGGTGAAACAGTTACCTGTTGTGCTCTTGAAGGAGTGTTCTTGTGTGGGAATGTACCTAAAAAGACTGTGTGTGACCAATGCCTTGGTAGGAGCGCTATATTTGATGTGGACATCAGTCACATCTTTCCTCAGGGTGTGCTGGCAGCTGTCCCCTTGGCAGGGGTTGGGGATGGAGATGGAGGGGATAGATCCAGCCCCAGGCATGAGGTTGTACTTCCTTTCTGCTCAGTGGTGTTCACCACTGCCCTGTCAGGGGCAGGGTCTGATTCCAAGTTGCTGGAGCAGAAGCCCTGAAGGTTGGGCTCAAGCTGGCTCTGTTTGCTTTAAATATGTATTTCCCCCCTTCCCTGCTCTGGGATCTTTGCCCCAGAGGAGGAAATGCTGAAGCAAGTGGGGCCCATGTGCCTAAGAGGTCCAAAGCACTGTTTCTGTAGTTATCTGTGGTTCTGCTTAGGTGCAGCCCACCATCGAGTCTTGTCCCTAGTCACAGCCACACCAGATCCAGTGGCATGCTGCTGCATGTACAGAGCAGGGTTGGAGCGTTTGCTCAGCTTGGGCTTGGGTGCTCGGTGAGGTGGTCACAGGAAACCTGTCAGCTGCTAGGGCAGACCTCTTTCTGTTCTGCCTTGGAGGCAAGTCCACTCTGTTTCTCATACATAAATACTACCCCTAGACTCTCCCACTCCCACCCTGTTGTGGAACTGCTCTGCAGGGAGGCAGAGCCCACATGGTTTCTCTGAGCATTTCAGGGGGTGAGCTTTGGCGGAGTGGCTACCATCAGAAACATAGGCTGATTCTGATGCACCGTCTGAGAAAGTACCAACAATGGCTGCCACAGCCCCACCTGCACTCCATCCCATGACCAGGTCACCTCTGAATCCCAAGGTCAAGTCTTTTCTCTGGTCCTGGCTGCCCCAGACCCAGTGCTGCATTATGGCATGGAGTGAGTGAGTGGGTCTGGAGCATTCGCTTGGCTTGCTGGGATATGCGCAAGGCAGTCATGGAAAACGTGGTACTGACTAGGGCAGATGTCTCTCTGCTATGGCTCAGGCACTAGTCAGCTTGTGCATGCTCCTCATGAGTGGAGTCCATGCTTCTCCTGCCTTTTTATCTGTCTCAATAATACTCTAACCTGCCAAGGGGGGTTATTGTTTTCAGTAGGACCCCAGGACTGGGACAGCCAGTCTGTGGCCCAATCTGCTCATTTCCCAGGTTGGGTAATCTCCCTTTTCCTCTGAGTCTTCTCCCAGGGGGTCAGATCCTGACCTGATTAATTTTCTTCCTTTCTTACCCTATTATGTGTATATCTTTCTTACAGTCTTGGCTGTACAGGAGTCCCTCTGCCAGTTTGCAGTTAGTTTTCAGTAAGAATTTTTCCACATGTAGATATATTTCTGATGTTTTTGTGGGGAGGAGGTGAGCCCCACATCCTCTTACTCCACCACCTTGCTCTCCCTCTCTGATGTGATTTTAAATTTGTTGTGTTTTTGTTTTTCCACTTTCTCTTTCTGACAGTTCATTATTAGTGTATAAAAAAAGGAACAGATTTCTGTACATGAATCCTGTATCCTGCAACTTTGCTGAATTCAGTTATTAGTTCTAATAGTTTTGTGGTGGAGACTTTAGGGTTTTCTATATGAAGTGTCATGTCATCTGTCATAGTGATAGTTTTACTTCTTTCCTCCCAATTTGGATACATTTTATTTCTTTTTCTTGTCTGATTGCTGTGGGTAGGACTTGCAATACTGTGTTCAACAGAAGTGCTGAGAGTGTGCATCCTTGTCATGTTCCTGCATTTAGAGGAAAGACTTTCAGCTTCTCACCATTGAGTATGATGTTAGCTGTGGGTTTGTCATAAATGGCCTTTATTATATTGAGATATGTCCCCTCTATACCCACTTTGATGAGAGTTTTTATCATAAATGGATGTTAAATTTTGTCAAAAATTTTTTTGCACCTATTGAGATGATCATGTGATTTTTATCTTTCCTTTTGTTAATGTGATGTACCACACTGACTGATTTCTGAATGTTAAACCATCCTTCCATCCCTGGAATAAATCCCACTTAATCATGGTGTATGATACTTTTTATATATTGTTGGATTCTCTTTGCTGATATTTTGTTGCAGATTTTTGCATCTATATTCATTAAAGGTATTGGCCTGTGATTTTCTTTTTTTGTAGTTTCCTTGTTGTTTTGGTATCAGGGTAATTGTGTCTCATAGAATAAATTTGGGAGTGTTCCATCCTCTTTGATTTTTTGGAGTAGTCTGAGAAGAATAGCTATTAGTTCTTCTTTAAATGTTTGGTAGAATTTCCTTGTGAATGCGTCTGGTCCTGGAGTTTTGTTTGCTGGGAGGTTGTTTCTTTTTTATTACAAATTCAATTTCATTATTAGTGATCAGTCTGTTTAAATTGTCTGTTTCTTCTTGATTCAGTCTTGGCAGACTGTATGTTTAAAAATTTTTTCCATTTCTTCTAGGTTGTCCAAGTTTGGGGCATATAATTGTTCACAGTATTCTCTTATGATTTTTTTGTCATCTCTGTGGTATCAGTTGTTATTTCTCTTCTTCCATTTCTTATTTTGTTTATTTGACTCTCTCATTTCTTCTTGTTGAGCCTGGCTAAGTTTATTGATTTTGTTTATCTTTTCAAAAAAAAAAAATGCCACTCTTGGTTAGAAAAGATCATCAAGATGAGATAAATAAAATCTACTTCTCATCTTAATATCCATTCAGCTAACATTGATTTAATATCTGTTTTGTTCCAAGCACTGTGCTGGATTCTGAGAGGACAAAGGAGGAAATATTTAGATCTTTCCTCTAAAGCATTAACTACTGAATAAATATGAGAAAAGACAATGACTCCAGGATGCTCTGGGAAGCTTGAGAGTTGCACCTAGCAGCTTCTTGGACAGTGGTGCATGAGTAACACTTCCAAGACGTAGTGTGTCTTGAAATGTGAATGGGACTTATCACAAAGGGAAGAGAAATGGAAAATTGGCAGGGATAAGATGGGGATGAGCAAAGAAGAGCATCCTAGACTGAAGGTATGACGTGTAAAGCTTAGAGGTGAGAAGGAATTTGGCCCCGTTTGTTGTGTATGTTTCCTTGTGGCCAGAGAATGATCTGGGTGCAGAGGGAGGAGACAGCTGTAGGAAGAGCTCTGGATTCCAAGATGAAATATATTCTCAAGAGAGAGCAAAACTATGGAAAGAAATAAGGACTGCAACATTTCAGTGAGATACCATATTTCAACAAGTAATATCTCAGTCTTTCATATGCTTTGAGCTAAAAGAGTGAGGTTCTGATTACATATTAAAATATTCTTTTAAAAACCTGACCTTCATTAATATCTGCGAAAGAAAAACTGCACCAGATGAGTTAAACAGACAAGGAAGATTTTGTTTAAGACTATTGCAACAGGAGAGAGAGATTGAAATCTACTCTGCTGAAACAAAATACAGGAGGGTTTTAAAGCACTAGGTGAGCTAGAGGAAAGGTACTGGCTGGACTTTAGGGGAGAGTTTGGTCATCGTGATTAGACTATGCATGTTTGCTTATTGGTGCTTATCAGAGTTAAGCTCCTACCCTTCCACGAGTCAAAGATAGGAGCACTGTCTCCTTAAATAATTACATCTAACAGGGATAACTCTCAGGTCCTCGAGAAAGACATTCCTGGGTTGTAAAACTGGCATGATTTTGGAGGAAGATTTACATCTCCAAGAAGCACAGCAAGAATTTATAAAGAAAAGTTTTCTGAATTAAGTACCTAAGAAAAGGGAGGTCAGGGGCCTATAGTTAGCAAGCAACCTGTCTAAATTTTAGGGAAGCCAAGGGAAATTTTAAGGCTGTCTTGGCCATATAGAACCAATTGGATTTTTTTTTTTTAAACAAATAAAACAAACATCAATGTGTTTAAGTCATGGAGATTAAGGTGGCAGAAAAAGCCTGGTTTTTGTCAACAGGCAAATCTAGACCCTTATATCATGGATTTTGTTTTCTCATCTATAAAACAGACATTTTAAAATATTTTGTATGGATGATTTGAGGATTTAGAAATCATGCAAATATAGTATTTAATAAATAAAAATAATAGCTTTGTATTTTTTTTATCACATGAATATTTGGCCAAAAGAGGTAAATGTCTGATTGGCTGAGATTTTTAATCTTCAGCCAATTGTATGAGCTATGGGGTATCATTCTTGCCAATGAAAGTGCTGCTTATATTTACATCCTGTGATATTATGGACACAAAGACATTCAAAAGTACAATGCAAAGTGAGAAACAAGGGTGCAGAGAAAGCGTGTGCTCATTTGAGATAATGTCTTTTGTTTATCTGAGTCAGTTTAGGTTTACTTCAGCCATGCCACAGGCAGAAGCCTGTCTCTAGGGCTCAATGAATGCTGGATGGATACACTGATGTGCTAAAATGTAAAGCCATTGAGATGACAAAAGTGAGAGGATTTAAAAACAAAGAGGTGGCTCATTGAATCTCCCCTCCCAACTTTTAGCTATATTGTTTTGACACCCAAAACAGAATCACTGAAATCAGTCATGGCAGTACATCCATTTGAAATAATGTATCCCAATTGCATCACAAGTTTCGATGGAATTTTTTTCCCCCACAAGGAGAATTTGCAAAGCATAAGCAAGAAAAAGAGCAATTAGGGATTCAGAAAAAGTCTACAAGCTGACCTCAATAGCATCTGTGTTGCCAAGGGCCACATTTTCCTTTTCAGTCTTTAAACTTAAGTCCCTTTTACTCCTATGCCTTCAGCTCTTTTCATTTTAATGAATTATTTCACCACATCTTAAATTACACGTCTCTTGAAGATACTACTGTCTGCTCTGCTTTGACTATTTTCATTACATTTTATTACAAGCTTGGTTCAAGAGAAGTTTTACACCTAATTTGGAGGACCTGCCCTGTCAGTTTCATTTTCCTCCAGGACTTTTATCAAGCTAATTTGGTTCAAGTATGAGTTCTTTTTGTACATCCAAAGCACACTTTTATTCCTCTTACTTTTTTAAAAGATGTATTCTTTCTAAAGCTTGCAGGCACTACTCCAGTCTTTCCTCTCTTATTCCTGAAAAATCTCATGTACCTTGAGTTATATAATATCTAATTAATCTATTCAGTAAATATTTATTGAGCACCTGTAATGTGTCAACAGTGCTGACTAAGAAAACATCTCTGACCTCAAGAAGATCATAATGGTTAAAAATTCTATGAAATTCCAATGAATACAATGCATTGATGTGAATGCTATAATAGAGGTATGTTCACAGTGCTCTGGAAGCAGTATCATGTAGAAGAGAAATCGAACATTTTACAAACTGGATGCTATTAGACTACACTAAGGGAAGGGGCACTTTAAAGGACATGTGTAATGAATCCTTTAATACATGAACTAATCAGTTTAAAAATTATAAATACATATGTAACATATACAGACATATATAATTTTCATATATTGATATCTAGATTTGCTTAAGCTTGGATATCAGTCTTCTCCAAATAGCATTCCTTTAAAGAATAATCCCACCTGTTGTTATTCAAAGAAAAAAGTTTCAGAATCGAGTAAGTTTCAAAAGTAAAGCTTACTCTGTGTTGGCATGTGAATGCAAAGGGCACACTAGTATATTAAAGGTTTTTTTTAAACTTCTAATGTGTTTATTAACTTTGGTAACCTAGCCTTTCCTAATTTACTTGTACATGATACTTTTTCTTTTGTAAACAACTACTAACATCCCAAGAACTAGTGTTCTAAGGAATACACTCTGAAGATGTTCTTTTACATAACTATTCAACTTGAAAGTTGGTGGAAAGTGTCAGACCAGCCCAGGTAACCAAACACAGTGAGTTGCAATGCCTTAAGAAGGCATTTTCCAGTATCAATTAACACCATAAAGATTACTTTAAAAAAATCATTGTAAAAGTACCGTAAAGATTATTTTTAAAATCATTATAAAAGTAAACATTTTGGGAAGTATAAAAGGGAAAAATAAATCAACACTGCCTTACAACCCAGAAATAGCTAGTATTAATATTTTGTATTCTTCTTTCTGGTCACTTGGCTGTTTACATTTTGAAACCCAGATAGATATAATGAAATATACACATATTTGTATATATAATTTCATGTCTGTTTTTCTGATTATCAAAATAATCCATGCTCATTGTAGAGCCATAGTGAAGATTAGAAAATAAGGTAAAATCATGTGTAAGTCATAATTAATGCATCTTTTTGACTTTTATTGTGATTATATACTTATATAATTTTTTATTGAAGTATAGTTGACTTACAATGTTATTAATTTCTGCTGTACAGCAAAGTGATTCTGCTATACATACATACTTTTTCATTTTCTTTTCCATTATGGTTTATCACAGGATATCGAATATAGTTTCCTGTGCTATACAGTAGGACCTTATTGTTTATCCATTCTATAGCTAATAGTTTGCATCTGCTGACCCCAAACTCCTACTCCATCCCTCCACTTGGCAACCACAAGCCTGTTCTCTATGTCTGTGAGTCTGTTTCTGTTTAATAGATAAATTCATCTGTATCATGTTTTAGATTTCACATATAAGTGATATCATATGGTATTTGTCTCTTTCTGACTTCTCTCAGTATGATAATCTCTAAGTCCATTCATGTTGATGCAAATGGCATTATTTCATTCTTTTTTATGGCTGAGTACTATTCCACTGCACATATGTACCACATTTTCTTTATCTGTTGATAGACATTTAGGTTGTTTCCATGTCCTGGCTATTGTGAATAGTGCTGCTATGAACATAGGGGGGCATGTATCTTTTTGAATTACAGTTTTGTCTGGATATATGCCCAGGGATTGCTGGATCATATGGTAGCTCCATTTTTAGTTTTTTAAGGAACCTCCATACTGTTTTCCATAGTGGCTGTACTGACTGACATTCCCACCAACAGTGTAGGAGGGTTCCCTTTTCTCCACATCCTCTCCAGCATTTATTTGTAGACTTTTTAATGATGGACATTCTGACCAGTGTAGGGCGGTACCTCACATCATCTGCAAATATTTTCTCCCATCCTGAGGGTTGTCTTTTCATTCTGTTTATGGTTTCCTTTGCTGTGCAAAAGCTTGTAAGTTTGATTAAGTCCCATTTGTTTATTTGTGCTTTTATTTCTATTGCCTTGGGAGACTGACCTCAGAAAACATTAGTATGATTTATATCAGAGAATGTTTTGCCTATGTTCTCTTCTAGGAGTTTTATAGTGTCATGTCTTGTGTTTAAGTCTTTAAGCCATTTGGAGTTTATTTTTGTGTGTGGTGTGGGAGTGTGTTCTAACTTTATTGATTTACATGCATCTGTCCAACTTTCCCAACACTGCTTGCTGAAGAGACCATCTTTTTCCCATTGTATATTCTTGCCTCCTTTGCTGAAAATTCACCATAGGCGTGTGGGTTTATATCTGGGCTCTCTAGTCCATTCCTTCGATCCATGTGTCTGTTTTTGTGTCAATACCATGCCGTTTTGATTACTGTAACTTTCTAGTGTTTTCTGAAGTCTGAGAGGGTTATGCCTCCTGCTTTGTTCTTTTTTCCTCAGGACTGCTTTGGCAATTCTGGGTCTTCTGTGGTTCCATATACATTTTAGGATTATTTTTTCTAGTTCTGTGAAAAATGTCATGGGTAATTTGATAGGGATTGCATTAAATTTGCAGATTGCTTTGGGTAGTATGGTTATTTTAACAATATTAATTCTTCCAATCCAAGAGTATGGGATATCTTTCTTTCCACTTCTTTGAATCATCTTCAGTTTCCTTCAATAATGTTTTATTGTTCTCAGCGTGTAAGTCTTTCAACTCCTTGGTCAGGTTTATTCCTACGTATTTTATTTTTGGGGGCCTGTGATTTTGAAAGGTTTTTTTTTTTTTTTTTTTTTTATATTTCCTT
>NW_006789049.1:1364323-1370096 GCF_000442215.2 Lipotes vexillifer
AAAGTTTTTTTTTTTTTTTTTTTTTTTACATTTCCTTTCTGATATTTCATTGTTAGTGTAAAGAAATGCAACCAGTTCCTGTGTGTTGTTAATCTTGTATCCTGCTACCTTGCTGAATTCATTTATCAGTTCTAGCAGTTTTTGTTTGGAGTCTTTAGGGTTTTCTATATATAGCAGCATGTCATCTGCATATAATGACAATTTTACCTCTTCCCTTCCAATTTGGATACATTTTATTTCTTTTTCTTGTCTGATTGCTGTGGATAGGACTTCCAATGTTATGTTGAAGAGAGGTGGTGAGAGTGGGCATCCTTGTCTTATTCCAGATTTTAGTGGGAAGGCTTTCAACTTTTCACTGTTGAGTATAATATTGGCTGTGGGTTTGTCATAAATAGCTTTTATTATTGTGAGATATGTTCCCTCTATACCCACTTTGGTAAGAGTTTTTATCATGAATCAAGAAGAAATAAATAATTTGAAAAGACCAATCATTAGAAGTGAAATAGAATCTGTTATTTAAAAAACTCCTTACAAACAAAAGTCCAGGATTGGATGGCTTCACAGGTGAATTCTACCAAGCATACAAAGAAGAACTTATACTTATCCTTCTCAAAGTCTTGCAAAAGATTGAAGATGAGGGAACACTCCCAAAGACATTCTATGAATCCACCATCACCCTGATACTAAAATCAGACAGACAAAGATACCACCAAAAAAAATTACAGGCCAATATCTTTGGTGAATATAGATGCAAAAATTCTCAACAAAATATTAGCAAACTGAATCCAGCAACACATAAAAAAGATCATAGACCGTGACCATGCTGGATTCATCCCAAGTTCACAAGGATGGTTCAGCATATGCAAATCAATCAATGTGATACACCACATCCACAAAAGAGAAGACAAAATCCATATGATCATCTCAATAAATGTAGAAAAAGCATGTGATAAAATTCAACATCCATTCATCATAAAAACTCTTACTAAAGTAGGTATATTGATACAGTTTTTAAAATATTAATTCTAAATAAAATATAGTAAGGGACAAGGGCATAATCACCCCTTAAGCTGGTTTAATATGTACTAAAGTGGGCAGAACATGGTGAAAATCGTAAGTACCTTATGTTTCTCTCTAGAGTGAGCGGACATCAGAGATATCTTGCAGTTAAAAGAGTTCTGACAGTATATAAACCCCCTAAGAGGAAGGGAGATCTAGGAAGCTATAGCTGGACAACTGGACTCTAAAATCTTAGACAGTTTCCCTGTCTACATGGTTCAGAAATATTCCATTTAGCAGCCAGTCTGTTTGGATTTTGCTTTTCTTTCCTCGGTCTGGTGATCTATACTCATCTGTACATGGCTATCATTTAGCCTGGCAACTTTATTGTATTGCTCTTCTGAAATTAGCGTCACTGTACCATGACAACTGCTGAGCAGCACTCCCGTTTGTACTGTGGCTATAGTTCTCTCTCCGGCCACATTTCACACTCCTGCTTAATCTGTTTGGGATTTTCAATTTGCTCAGTGGGTTGGCAGGCATAATTTACAGGGCCACAGGCTAGCTGTGGTTTAAGGCTACTTTAACCCTCAGCTTTCTGTCTTGGCACCTCCCCTAGTCCTTGCACTAGATCCCAGCATCCTCCTCAATCCCCAAATTTCCTGTTTGTGTGAACAAAGCCAAAGTTAACTGAATTCAACACTAATCCCCATGGGGAGCAGAATGAGAGTGTGTAACAGTTTGGGAAGAAAACACTGCTCAGAAAGAAATAAAGCCAGAGGGACTTCAACTCAGCAGAATGGTTCTAATGACTAAGCATTCAGGCCATTTTCATCTGGATTTCAAATTTTGGGGAGCATAAGACTGTCACACAGAAAACATGTCAAATGAGAAGGCAGCTAGATAATATGACAGGATTGCTAGTGCAATCAAAATGAGAGAACCATGGTGGAGGCTGGGTGACCTATGGAGACCAGCAATAAGAGAACACTTTCTGAATATTGCACATTTAGTTGCCTTGATGAGGGAACACTGCCATACCACTTCTGTCTTTTAAGTAAAATATTTGAGCTTCATCTCTCAGGGAGCTGACATGCACTCAAGATCTTATGAATCCAGGAACTGTGCTAGACATTTTCTACTGGGTTTTTCCACTTTTACAACAATTTTTCAAGGTTGATATTCAATTTCAGAGATGAAAAACGAAAGGGAATATCAGAGAGAATAATTAATAGATGAAAGTTAGCAGCTGTGGTAACTGGCAGACCTGAATTTGGATGGAGTCTTTACGTCTCTGCACTCCATGTTCTTACCACTGTAAACATTTTCTTGGTTCATAGACTTTGTGAGAACCTCATGAAAATTTTGAATCTTGAGCATTGAAAAATGCATATGGCCCAACATCTCTGTTTGGGTTTTATGGCCTTTATGGTTAAGAAGCCCTTCATTCTGCATCTATTTTTCTTGCTAAAAATAGTATGACTTAAAGTGTAGAAGAATATACACTTTGATATTTTGGAATATATGTGCTTCTTTCCTAACAAAATTGACTTCCAATCAGAAATAGGATAGAGAGGAAATGACAGAAGTTGTGATCAGCCTCCCTTTCACACCCCTGATGTATACACTCCAAATATCTCTGAGAATTAATGTTGTAAGAAAGAACCTTTGTTACTGATGTCACTGTGTCTCATTTTTTTTTAGTGTGCTGGTGCTGAAAAACAAACAAAAAAAATGTTGAAAATTACTGTCATTAAAATGACAATAAAATATCTGGCTAAGTCAAAATCATCTATGTGTTAGCATAATTTACTTTAATGAACATCACACATGGATGCAATTTTTTGGTTATCAATCACCCACCTCAAAAGAGTTAGGTGAAAATTGACTTTATACAATAGTTTTTTTTTTTTTTTTTTGCAGTATGCGGGCCTCTCACTGTTGTAGCCTCTCCCGTTGCGGAGCACAGGCTCCGGACGCGCAGGCTCAGTGGCCATGGCTCACGGGCCCAGCCACTCCGCGGCATGTGGGATCTTCCCGGCCTGGGCACGAACCCGTGTCCCCTGCATCGGCAGGCGGACTCTCAACCACTGTGCCACCAGCGAAGCCCTATACAATAGTTTTTAATCCTTGGAATTTCTACATCTATCATCTTTTTTTCTTTCTACTTAAAACAAACATCATGAAATGTGTGTGTTGCCAGTTTTATCACATCTTGTATGGGAAATAAAAAGAAGTTTCCTTTCCCAAATGTCATGATTCATGTTCTAGCCCTGTCCTCTTGGAATCTTTAGGGGGTGGACTTGTTATGGTAACTTAGAATCAGCAGGTAATACAAACACTCACTTATCTTCTGAAGGGGGTATTAATCACCCAGATGCACGGGAAAGATGCAAGTGATTTCTGGGAAAGTTGGTTGTGTGACTATAAACTTCACTCCATGGGAAGTTAAGAGAACCCTTCCCTACCCTGAACATAAGTTATTAATGAGCTTGGGGATGAAAGGCATGTGATGGGATCCAGAAATATAAAATGCCTAATGTTGTCTCCGTGTCAAGGAGAAACACTTTTATCTTCATGAAAGACAGAACAGAAAGAGAATGCTGTTTCCGAAAAGACAACTTTTGTATTTTCCATGATACACATGGTACAAAAGGAGTTTTCTTCCTTCTCCCTCTCCCAGCCCTGATCCTCACCTCACCTCCAAACATCTTGGAATCTTAACATTGTAGAGTTAGGTTTAAAAAAAAGAATTAAGTGAGAAACAAAAATGTTTAACATGTACATAGTGATATCTCACGATATTTATTTACCCATTCTAAAAAAGTGCTTATCATATTTGGTTTTCTGTCACTGGCATCATAATTTTATAAAATTATATTCTAGTAAGTAAAAATAACAAGCACTGATAGTTATGAATGCTTCTTCTGTGCCAGGCACTATGCTCAAAGCACATTATTTAATTTGCTGCTTGCAGAGATCACCTGAGATGGTGGAGTAGAATGACCCAGAGCTCACCTCCTCTCACAGGCACACCAATATTACAACAACTTACAGAACATCTATTGAAAAAGGCAGGAACCTGCCAGAAGAGATTTTCTACAACCAAAGATATAAAGAAGGAACCACAATGAAACAGGTAGGAGGGATGAGTTGTGGGACAGTCAAGAGCCATACCCCCAGGTGGGCAATCCACAAATGGGAGAATAATTGTAATTGCAGAGTTTCTCCCTACAGAGTGAGAGGTCTGAACCCCACATCAGGCTGCCCAGCCTAGGGGTTCTGCACTGGGAAGACAAACCTCTAGAATGTTTGGCTTTGAAGGCCAGTGGGAAGGCAATGGAGACTCTACTGTTAAGGGCACAAACAAAATCTCACATGCTCCAGAACCCAGGACAGAAGCAGTAATTTGAAAGGAGTCTAGGTCACACCTACCTGCTAATTTTGAAGAGTTTCTGGGAAAGGCAGGAGACAACTGGATCTCACCAGTGGGACACAGAAACTGGCAGCAGCCATTTTTGGGAGCATGTTCTACCATGTGGACACTGGTACTGGCAAGTGCAATTTTAGAATCCTCCCCTCTGGCTTTTTAGCCTCAGGACTCAGCCCTGCCCATACCCAACAGCCCATAGACACCAGTACAGGGATGTCTCAGGCCAAGTAATTAGCTGGGTGGGACACAGTCCCACTGACGAGCTGACAAGGCTGTCTTAAGAACCCCTGAGCACACAGTCACCCCTGGACATGACCCTGTCCACCAGAGAGCCCAGAACCAGGCCCCACACACCAGTGCAGGCACTAGATCTGCGATCCCCAAAGCTTTGCAGCCAGAGACTCTGGAATCCAGATCCACCCACTAGCAAGCCTGTTCTAGCATTGAGAACACCCATACCCACCAGCGGGTTAATAACAGCTCCAGGGAAACCATAGCCCCACAGTCTGCAGATCCTGCTCACCCGTCAGCAGGCCAGCACCAGCCCTGAGATGGACTGGGCCCTGGCCCCAACCACCGGTGGTCTGACCCAAGCTCTGGTATCCCTGGGCCCTGTAGCCCAGGACCCATCTCTGTCCACTAGTAGGCAGGCACCAGCCCTGGGATATCCTGGGTCTCAACTCCACCCACCGCACTAGCACAAGCCCCGGGGATCCCTGGGTTCCACAACCAGCTGCCTTGTGACTCAGCCCTATCAACAGCAGGTCCCAGCAACCAACCAGACTGGGTCACAGCCCCACCTACAAGAACGCCCACAGTATTCAGCCTGCCAAAACAGAAGGACCCATGCAGCCCACATAGGGGGCACCACTAGAGCATATTGCTCTGGTAACCAAAGGGGTGTATGTATACTGCTTGGAAGCACAGGACATCTCCTATAAAAGGCCACTTCTCCAATATCAGGAAACATAACTAACCTACCAAAGAAATAAAAACAGCAAGTTGGGCAAAATGTGATGACAGAGGAACATGTTCTAAACATAGGAACAAGATATAAAACCCCAGAAGAAGAACTAAGTGAAGAGGAGATAGGCAGTCTATCTATCTGAGAACAAATTCAAGATAATGATCGTAAGATGATCAAAGAATTTGGGAGAAGAACGGATCAGGAGAACAAGAAGGTAGAAGTTTTTTAAAAAAGAATTAGAAAATATAAAGAACCAAACAAACAGAGAGGAAGAATAAAATAACTGAAATGAAGAATATACTAGAGGGCTTCCCTGGTGGCGCAGTGGTTGAGAGTCCGCCTGCCAATGCAGGGGACACGGGTTCGTGCCCCGG
>NW_006789049.1:1370227-1385705 GCF_000442215.2 Lipotes vexillifer
AAAAAAAAAAAAAAAAAAAAAAAAAAAAGAATATACTAGAAGGAATCAACAGTAGATTAAATGGTACAGAGGAATGGATCATCAAGCTGGAAGGCAGAATAGTGTGCATTACTGAAGTTGAACCAAAAAAGCAAAAAGAATAAAAAGAAATGAGCACAGCTTAAGAGACATCTGGGACAACATCAAGTATACTATCATTTGTTTACAGGGGTCCCAGAAGGAGAAGAGACAGAGAAAGAGGCAGAGGACGTTTAAAAAGACATAATAGCTGAAAACTTCCACAACCTGGGAAAGGAAACAGACATCCAAGCCCAGATATCACAGAGAGACCCGAATAGGATCAGCCCAAAGAGGACCAGACCAAGACATATTGAAATTAAAATGGCATAAATTAAAGATAAGGGAGAATATAAAAAGCAGCAAGGGAAAAGTAACAACTTACATACAAGAGAACTCCCATAAGGTTATCAGCTGACTTTTCAGTAGAAATTCTATAGGCCAGAAGGGGGTGGCATGAGATATTTAAAGTGATGAAAGGGAAAAAACTACAACCAAGAGTACTCTACCCAGCAATGCCCCCATTCAGATTTGATGGAGAGATCAAAAGTTTTACAGACAAGCAAATGCTAAAAATGTTCAGCACCACCTAACCAGCTTTAGAAGAAATGTTAAAGGGACTTCTTTTAGTGAAAAAAGAGGCCACAACTAGAAAAATGAGAATTATGAAAGGAAAAATCTCATTGGTAAAGGCAAACATATAGTAGATAGTAAATCAACCATGCGCAAAGTTAGTAGGAAGATTAAAAGATAAAAGTAGTAAAATAATCCATAATAAGCAGTTAAAGGAAACACAAAACAATTAGATGTAAAACATGATGTCAAAATCGTTAATTATGAGGGGAGGAGAGTGAAAATGCATGGTTGTTAAAATGCGTTTGAAATCAAGAGATTACCAACTTGACATATATAAACACACACACACACACACACACACACAATTTCATGGTAACCACAAACTAAAAATCTGTAATAGATGCACATGCAAAAAACAGAAAGGTATCCAAATATAACACTAAGGATAGTCATCAAATCACAAGGGGAGAGAACAAAAAGAACACACAACAAGATAGAACTACAAAAACAACTAACAAAATGGGAATAAGTACATACATATCAATAATTACTTTAAATGTAAATGGGCTGTATGCTTCAATCAAAAGACATAGACTGGCTGAATGGTTACAAAAACGAGACCCTTCTACATATTGCCTACAAGAGACTCACTGCAGATCTAAAGACACACGAACTGAAGGTGAGGGGATGGAAAAAGGTATTCCATGCAAAGAGAAATCAAAAGAAATCTGGGGTAGCAATACTCATATCAGATAAAATAGACTTTAAAACAGAGACTTTTACATGAGACAAAGAAATATATTACATAATGATCAAGGGATCAATCCAAGAAGAAGATATAACAATTGTAATTATATATGCACCCAACATAGGTGCACCTAAATACATTAAGCAATTGTTAACAGACATAAAGGGAGAAATTGACAGTAACACAATAATATTAGGGAACTTTAACACCCGACTTACATCAAGGACATATCATCCAGACAGAAAATCAATAAGGAAACACTAGCCTTAACCAACACACTATACCAAATGAACTTAACAGAGGTATATAGAACATTCCATCACAAAGCAGCAGAATACACATTCTTTATAAGTGCGTATGGAACATCCTCCAGGATAGATCATATGCTAGGCAACAAAGGAAGCCTCAGTAAATTTAAGAAAACTGAAATCATATCAAGCATCTTTTCCAGGCACAATACTCTGAGACTAGAAAGCAACTCCAAGAAAAAAACTGCAAAAAACAGAAACACTTGGAGGCTGAACAATATGTTAGTAAACAACCAATGGATCACTGAAGAAATCAAAGAAGAAATTTTAAGATAGCTGCAGACAAATGAAAAAGAAAATGCAATGATCCAAAATCTATGGCACACAGCAAAAGCAGTTCCTTACTTCAGGAAAGAAAATCTCAAATAAACAACCTAATCTGACACTTAAAGGAACTAGAAAAATAGAAGAAAAAAAAAACCCAAAACAACAAAGTTAATAGAAGGAAAGAACTCATAAACATCAGAGCAGAAATAAGTAAGTAAGTGAAATAGAGACAAGAAAAATTAGAAAAGATCAATAAAACTAATAGCTTGTTCTTTGAAAAGATAAATTGATAAACCTTTCGCCAGACTGATCAAAAAACAAAAAAAGAGAGGGCCCAAAGCAATAAAAGCAGTAATAAAAAGGAGAATTTACAACCAGCACCACAGAAAGGATCATAGGTGATTACTATGACTAGCTATATGACAATAAAATGTACAACCTAGAAAAAATGAAAAAATGCCTAGAAATGTATAATCTCCCAATACTATACTAGGAAGAAATAGAAAATATGAACAGACCAATTACCAGTAGTGAAATGGAACTGGTTGGTAGTTAAAAAAACAAAACCAAAAAACTCCCAACCAACAAAAGTCCAGAACCAGATAGTTTCACAGGTGAATACTACCTAACAATTTGAGAAGAGTTAACACCTATACTTCTCAAACTATTACAAAAGTTTGCAGAGGAGGGAGTGCTTTTGAACTCATTCTACAAGGCCAGCATCACTCTGATACCAAAACCAGATGAAGATAGCACAAAAAAAGAAAGTTACAGGCCAATATTACTAATGAACAGACATGCAAAGATCCTCAACAGAATATTAGCAACCTAAATCCAACAATACACCAACAGGATCATACACCATGATCAGGGGGGATTTATCCCAAGAACGCAAGAATTTTACAATATCAGCAAATCAATCAGTGTAATATACCACATTAACAAACTGAAGCATAAAAACCATATTATCATCTACATAGATGCAGAAAAAGTTTTTTGACAAAATTCAGCAGTCACTTGTGATAAAGCTCTCCAGAAAGTGGGCATAGAGGGAACATACCTCAACATAATAAAAGACGTATATGATAAGCCCACAGCTAATATACACAATGGTGAAAAACTGAAAGAATTTCCGCTAAGATCAGGAACAATACAAGATGCCCACTCTTACCACTTTTATTGAAAACAGTACTGGAATTCCTAGCCACAGAAATCAGAAAACAAAAAGAAATAAAAGGAATCCAAATTGGAGAGGAAGAAATAAAACTGTGACTGTTTGCAGATGACATGATACTATACATAGAAAATCCTAAAGACTACTAAAATCCAAAAAACTACTAAAGCCCATCAGTGAATTTGGAAGTTGCAGGATGCAAAATTAACATACAGAAATCTGTTGCATTTCTATACACTAACAACAAACTATCATTAAAAAAAATTAAGAAAACAATCCCATTTACCACTGCAACAAAAAGAATAAAATACTTAGGAATAAGCCTACCTAAGGAAGTAAAAGACTTGTGCTAGAAAAACTATAAGACACTTGGGGAAGAAATTGAACATGGTACAAGCAGACAGAAAGATATATCACGTTCATAGATTGGAAGAATTAATACTGTTAATATACCATACTACCCAAGGCAATATACAGATTCAATACAATCTCTATCAAAATACCCGTGGCATTTCTCACAGAACTAGAAAAAATAATTTTAAAATTTGTATGGAAACACAAAAGACCTCAAATAGCCAAAAAAATCTTAAAAAAGAACAGAGCTGGAAGTATCTCACTCCCTGACTTCAGACTATACTACAAAGCCACAGTAATCAAAACAGTATGGTACTGCCACAAAAACAGACACATAAATCAATGGGACAGAATAGAGAGCTCAGAAATAAGCCCACACATTTATGGTCAATTAATCTATGACACAGGAGGCAAGAATATACAATCGAGAAAAGACAATTTCTTCAATAGTGGTGCTAGGAAAACTGGACCAGTAAAACAATGAAATTACAATATTTTCTCACATCATATACAAAAATAAACTGAAAACGGATTAAAGACCTAAATGTTAGCCCAGAAACCATAAAAATCCTAGAAGAGATCATGGGCAAAACACTCTTTGACGTAAATATTAGTAATATCTTTTGGCCCTGTCTCCTAAGGCAAAGGAAAGAAATGCAAAAATAAACAAATGGGACTTAATTAAACTTAAAAGGTTTTGCACAGCAAAGCAAACCATCAACAAAATGAAAAGACAACTTACTGAATGGGAGAATATTTGCAAATGATATCACTGACAAGGGATTAATACCCAAAATGTATAAACAGCTCATACAACTCAATATCAAAAAGAACAAACAACCCAACTGCAAAATGGGCAGAGGACCAGAAGAGACATTTTTACAAAGAAGACATACAGATGGCTAACAGGCACGTGGAAAGTAGTTCAACACTACTAATCATCAGAGAAATACGAATCAAAACCCCAATGAGATACCACCTCTCACCTTTCAGGATGGCTATCATCAAAAATCTACAAGTAACACATTTTGGCAAGGATTCGGAGAAAAGAGAACACTCATATACTGTTGGTGGAGATGCAAATTAAAGCAGCCACTATGGAGAATAGTCTGGAGGTTCCTCTAAAAATAGAACTACCACATGATCCAATTATTCTACTCTTGGGTATATATCAGGAAAAACCCCAAATCACTAATTAAAAAAGATACATGCACCCCAGTGTTCATAGCAGCACTATTTACAATAGCCAAGACATGGAAGCAACCTAAATGTCCATCAGAAGATGAATGGATAAAGGAGAAGTGGTATATATATACACAATGGAATACTACCTAGCCATAAAAAAGAATGAAATAATGCCATTTGCGGCAACATGGATGGACCTGGAGGGTATTGTGCTAAGTGAAGTAAGTCAGGCAGAGAAAGACAACTAGTATATGATATCACTTATACATGGAATCAAAAAAATAAAACCAGAGAACGTAACAAAATAGACACAGACTCAGATATAGAGAACCAACTTGTGGTTATCAGTGGGTAGAGGGCAGGGTCAAGACAGGGGTATTGGATTAAGAGGTGCAAACGAATATGTATAAAGTAAGCTACAAGGATATACTATATAGCAGGGAGTATAGCCAGTATTTTATAATAACTATAAATGGAGTATCATCTATGAGAATTTTGAATCTGCTGCACACATGAAACTAATAATATTGTAAATTAGCTCTACCTCAACAAAAAAATTACAATACTAGGAAGTAGGAACTGATCCCCATTCTCCATTTTACAGATGGAGAAACTAAAGTCCAGAGAGATAAGAAGTAGAAAATGTCAAACCAGTTTAGGTAACCAAATACAGCAAGATAAAATGCCATAAGATAACTTATTAGGTTATACAAGTTACACTTACTTAAGAGATAGAGTCAGAATTTATTCCTAGACCTGGTGACTCCAGAGCCTGTGCTATAAATGCTTCAAAGCTGGTTTAGGAACCAGCAACATTCACATCACCAGGAAGCTTTTTAGAAGTGCATAATCTCAGACTTCATCCCCAGTGGTGTGCCGGTAAATGTTTTACAATCGGCTTTTTTGGGTCGTGTGTGTGGAGGGGGCTCCTTTGTACTGTTTATTGATTTCCATGCTATTAATAATCCTGCCATGGCATATTACAAGCTCCCAAAGTGAAGTCACTGACTACAGAGTCAGGAAGAGAGGTCAAGAGCCTTGATTGGCTCCGTCAAGGAGGTTGAAGCCAGCCCCCCACACCACGGCACCACAGACCTACTGAATCAGAATCTTCATGTCAACAAGTTCTCCAGGCAATTCATATGTTTGGGAAGCACTGGTCCAAGCCACTGCTTTGTATTGCTTTGTTTTATGGATTCCAGTGAGGTGTTTGGCCCTAGTCCAGTGCTTTGCTGCCCCTTTATCTCCCACCATGCTGAAACTTGCAGGACAGGAGTCTGGTTGGCACTGCTGGAACAGAGCACAGATGCAGTCTGCCTTCTGATCTCGGGCACTCCTGACTGGGGCTCAGTGTGCAGAAAATAGTGTTCAGGGAAATGATCTGCTGTGAATCAGCAGACACTTAGCCAGGCACTCCGAGGGAGGCTCAGGAGAGCTGAAAAACCAGCTCCCTGCACCATTATGCAAGACTTTTCCTGACAGAGAAGAGCATGTGTACTGCAAAACGTCTGGGGATCAGAAAGTTAGGATCTTTCGCTTTCCTCAACTACTGCATAAGCCATTTGGTCATGCCTGAGTGCATTTAGGTAATAGGCTTATATTTTGCAGAACTATATATGCCTTTTATCTGGAACTCAGACAGAAAGCAAGTATATTTTTTCTTGGTTTGCATGAAGAAAACAGAGATTTATTCAAGGAAGTATTTCATAGGATATGAATTAAGAATATAAATTTTCATTTTTGCCCAATCTCCTACATTCCAGCTACCTGCAGACTTAATACAATAGCTAATGGATGAAAAAATGCCATTGGAGGAGAGGGAATTTGAAAATTACCTAAAACAAAAACACTCCTACAAGAGATGGGGAAGCTAAGCCTCAGTGGGTTAGAGAAATGAGGTATCTGTCACTCTACTGTGGAGCTAGTTAGTGAACTTACTCGTAAATGCCCCCCTTCCCCAAACAGGACTATCTCCTACAATTTCTTCCCGTCTCATCCATTTTGATGACTTCAAAGACTGACTATAAACTAATGCATCCCAAATCAATTCTCTAGCCCAAATCTTATTAGCCTATTAGATGTCTTCATTTGAATGCTTCTCTGATGTCAACTCAACTTGTCTTTCAAGTGTTTTTTTTTAAGGAAGCTTCCCCTGTGTTTCCATAGCACCCACATCTCCCCATCAGAGTACTTATAATACTATATTTAATTGTCAGTTTGCTTGTTGTATATGACATAGATTCTCAGCCTGTGATAACAGTGGCAATGTTTGGTTCACTGTTTGATCCCTAGCATCTAGCACAACACTTTGTATACAGTAGAATGATCACAAAGTGCTTTAGTATAACAGTGGCAAATTATCCAGAGTTCCCCAGAAGGCAGAGACTGAGGCAAAGAATTATTGCTACTACTTTGCTTGGCAGAGACTGAGGCAAAGAATTATTGCTACTACTTTGCTAGGCAGTGCAATCCATGGTACAGGAGTGAGGTGCGGTAATTAAGCAGAGAATGAGAAAGAGGCAATACAAAGATGTGTTATCAAGTTGGCCACCCCAGAAGTTTAAACTAGTCTCAGAGAATGGGAATACTTTATCCACTGGCTTTTTCTCCCATTGTTTATAGATTTGCCCCCAAGGAGCATTAACACCTCTTCACTTCTATGTTATGAATGGGTTGGTGGCAAGTGGTTCTATGGCTTCTCACACCTCAGAGTCAACAAGGAAGCCCTGGGACAGAATGCAAGATGTGTGCAGAATGATATATGAAGTGATGCCCAAATTAGGACCCAGGGTTTATCCTGGATCCTCCGTCTCTTTTGGGTAGCTCCCCACCTCCAGTGAGTAACGTAACTTTATCAAAATACCTCTAAAATATACCCTGTTATCTCTTCCTCCACTGCTGTTTTTTTTTTTCTTTTTAGAATCTCTCTGTTCCTCACTTATGTTTATGCCATAATCTTACTCTATCTTCCTGTGCCCAGTCTTGCCCACTGCAAACCATTGCTCTGATTCCAATCCTCTCAAAATAAAACTGAATCTCATCAACATGACTTACAAGAATTTTCGTGATCTGATCCATTGCATTTAACCAGCTGCATCTGTCCCCATTATCCCTCCCCCTGCACATCAGGATTACTAAGCTTTGGTCATATGGAATGGCTTGCAATTCCCTGTGTGGTTATGCTCCCTCACATCCCTGGAGCTGGCAATGTGGCTTCTCTTCCTTGGAACACTGGTCTTTGTCCAACGAGTTTCTTTCTATCCTTCAGAACTCAACTCAGGCATTGAGCTCTCTAGAAATCCTACCGTGGTGCCTTTGCTCTAGACCAGTGAGTCTCAAACCTCAGTGCATTAGAATCACCTGGAGGGTTTGTAGAACCAGAGATGGCTGGATCCCACCCCCAGAGTTTCTGATCCAATAGTAGGTCTGGAGTGGGGCTTAAGCATGTGCATTTTTAACATGTTCCCAGGTGATGCTGATGCTGCTAGTTCAGGACCATACTTTGAGAACTACAGCTCTGGAGAGACGCCCGTACTTTTCTTTTACGTAACAGTTTACACAGCTTATATCATAGTTTGTTTACTGGTTTCTTTCCCCAAACAGCTTGTATTCATCAGAGGAAAGGGGTAATGTGTTATCAATCTCTATAACCCAGCACTTGGCACTGAGCCTGGCACATAGATGCTATATATTAATGGACAGAAGGAGAAAGGGGGGAAAAAGGAAGAAAGACACTTTGAACAAAGACTGGAAGACAGAATTAGATGCAGAGGTCTTCAGAGTATGTCCGCAGACCAAGATTATTTACTTTTGGCATAAAATACTATTATACTACAAAGTCAATATACTCTACTAAATATAGTGGAGCCAGTGCAGTGTAGTGGCTACAAGTGTGGGCTCTGATATCATACAGCCTAATTTTAATTCCTGGTGCCACTATGTGATATTAGGCCTGTTACTTAATCCCTCTCTAAAATTTAGTTTTTACACTCATAAAATGGGAATAATAAAAATGTTACCTAATGGGATTGTTTGAATATTTAACTGAGGTAATACTCAGTGTTTTTTTAATGGTCTTTAGCATACCATAAGCACCCAATAAATGTTAACTACCATTTTATTATCTGTTCCTTTCAATAGCTTAGTTACAAAATGATGTGATTTTAATGATTTAATAGACATGAGCACCAAAAACCAAATATAAGCTAAGTTGCTTGTGTCTTAGGAATTTTTGTGCTTTTCAGCATTGGGTTTAAGATTACATATATTTTTAAATTCAGATGATTGTTATCAAGGTGGAATAATGGATTCAGAAAGAAACTGATTTGAGTTTTATAAAATAAGTTGTACATTTTCTACTTGAAATTAATTTTTTTTTAAAATACTCATATCACAAAGGGAAAAATTCGTCAAAAGAACCCATCTGCTAAAAGAATATTTCCATTAATACAGCTTATGGTTAAAGAGACAGTTTTATCCAAAGATCTCAAGAGACTTTACAGTCATTATCTAAGTATCCCTCTGAAATATCAGTAACATATGCTATGACAGTTTTATGGTTAGAAAATGCCTGTCAAATGAAAATGTTCAGAAGCAGGATTCTGGTGCTCCCATTAGTAGTCTAGGCCAGAAGGTAAAATTTTACAATTAAGAGAGGATGAACCTGACAAGAAAGAATTATGCACAACTGTATGGAGGAGTCATCTATAGACCTTAAGTGAAGACGATCTTTCTCTCAAAGACCATGAGTGCAAAGGAAATAATTTGTAAGCACTTGAATGGTGTTCCTCCTCCTCTTTCTGTTCATTCATTCAATTATTTAGTAAATAGTTAGAATCTAAGATGTACCAGGCTATGCTAAACATTTATCTTGTACTATGTCATTTGATTTTTATACATATTTACAAAGTAGATACTGTGATTAAGTCTACTTACTGAATGGAAGCTTGTAGGGATTAAGAAATGTACATGAGTCACAGAATAACTGGAGAACTGAGTGTTTCTAACTCTAGATGTTGGGTTCTAACCACCGTGCTACTCCATGGTCTTCACAGAGCTGGAGATGCATGGCAGCCAAAGGGGGCTTTGAAAATGGCTCTCTGAATATGACTATATAAACAATTATATGTGCAGATTATAAAAGAAGTTTACCTCTGATATATAATTTATTAATGTAGTTACTTATGTATTTTAAATAGTGTATTCTGAAAGTGATATATTAATTTGGAAGATAGCTTTTCTCCAAACTCATTTTTCATGGGAGTATTTGATTTAAACTCTGGATGTGCATCTTCTTTGCCCTATTATAACCAAAATTTGAGTTTTCTAACAGTTTTCTAGAGAAAATGAGTTTCACTTTTGTTTAGACTGTTTAATGTTTGTGACATAGCACTTTTGGCATCTGTGTCTGCTGCTATCATGAAAATGTTATGCTAAGCCACCAGTACTTAATTGTATGGTTTTGATGGCTGTTTTCTTCTTATTCACCTTATATTCACCTTAATGCATATTATAGTAATTATATATAGTATGATACATAATATATATGTTATAATGTAATATGTGTATATATATTTATACATTATATTAATGTAACTTATTGTGTGCATCCTCAAAATGTGATTAAAAAAGTCTTTCTTAAAATTTCATTCCACACTTTCAATTATAAAATTATACCTCCAAAGAATAATTACTGAATTCATGCTAAGTTTTTCTTTTCAAGAGATTCTGTCAGGTAACCTTTATGAACACTCCAAGATAGTACTGATTGATTCTTAGGCTAAAATGACTTACTCAAATAGTATTAATTTCTTTTCAAAATTAAATATTTAAGAGAACATCCTGTATTATGAAAGACGTTTTAGGGTTCTCATAAAGCCATCGTTTCTTTATTGAGAGAGGTTTTTTTTTTTGAGTGGTAGACTAAAAATCTTACTGCCTTATCCTTAAGCATTTTCAGTAACCATGGTATTCAAAGGTAGAATATAAAGATTTTGAAAAGTGACTCAAGAGGGTGAGCCATATTTCCATTCTTTTTATCTTTCTGTGTCCAATGGTGTCTATTTCGTCCTAAGACTGGTTCCTCTTCAGCCACCAAATGGCAGCTGATGGTGCTATGAACATGGAGAAATGGAAAAAAGGAAAGCAGAGGGAGGGGGAAAGAGAGAGACAAGGATAGAGAGACAGAGAGTGAGCCAGCACTGTTCTTCTAACCATCTAACAAAAGGATTTCATTTAATCTGATGGGGCCAATTTATATTACATGCTAACACTTGAATCAACCCATGTGACCATGGAAATGTCAAGCGTAAGTTGACTTGTGCCAATTAGAGCGCAGCTCTGAAGCTGGACATGGAAAAATCCTCTCCAAAGTGCATGGCTATTCCACAGTGAAGAAGGGATGAAATAAATGCTGGTGTGTCCATTATATGTTTCATTATAGCAATACTGACTTGCATGGGGATAGTGCATAATAAGTCCCAAAACACTCTCATACCCATTCTCTGGTCTGATTTCCAGAACAACTCTTGAGTAATGTGGTATAAGTAGGATCATTTCCATTTGATGGGTGAGGACATTGAGTTCAGTGTGGTTAAGTTACCTTGAACTCATAGTTTCTCTCCCTTAACTCCAGATTCAACACTTTCTGGACACTTGCTCATTTTGTCAAAACAACTAGTTGAAAAGTGAATACACTTCAGTCAAACTACACATTTGCCATCATGTTGTATAAAGAGACTTGCAATATTGAATTTTAAAACTTTTGCTGTCCTATTATTCCAAAATGGTAGCAAGTAACAGTAGACAATGTTGCTTAGGTGTATAAGGAAGAGTCAGAAATCCTACCTGCCTTGGTTGGCATCTTTGTTCTCTAACAGTCTCTCAGTTAAACAGGGTCACAGACTGATAGTCCACTTTCTATATTTGTCTTGGAAAGTTTGCTGTCACCTTTCTACTATTGTAATTGGGAGTTGTAATTTTTGTGTTCTCCCAAGACATTAATATGTGAGAAAGCCTAGGTGTCAATATGCCAGGAGAGCTAGAGTTCATCTAGAAACTTTCCAGTGCTCAAGGCATGGGTTCTATGTGACAATTTGCCAAGAGTCTCAGAAGAATAGAAGATTCTTGAATAAAAACTCAAAGAGAAAAATCTCCATATTGGAAGAAAATCCTTGGCAGGCTTGCTCACCTTGCTTCTCCTGATAATGTCCCTTCACTATTTAATGTGGATATTGGTGATTATAATAGGAAATGGCTGGACTGAGAGGACATTGTGAAAATATCACAATTGGGGGCTATAAGATTTAGTAATAATTAACTCCTAATGCTGGTCTTAATATATTCCATTGTTTGTTTTCACAATGCCATTGAATGCCAGGATGTCAGCAATGTTCCCTAAAATTCTTGTAGTCATGTATATTCTTTTTTCGATGTTATCTCAGTACCCTAAAGAGCTTACAACTTTATGTGGCATGGACATTGAGAAGGTGATTCTAGTGGTAGTAACAGACACACCCAAGGAGTAGAATGTTCATACAATATACATACCCACAGATAGATAATCCTATCATAAGATGGAAAGAAATATTTATACAATAGAGGTTAAGTTCTGTAACTACTGGGCAAAGCCCTTTGCCGAATGCTGGGAATAGAGGAATGAATCAGACCTACTCATTTCTCTTAAATATATCAAGCATAGCAGGGGGTCAGATATACAAAAAAATAATAAAATACATTGGACTATTTTTAATGATAAGAATGTACATAAATGCCAAATCTGGTAGGGAAGAGGAATCTATTTGACCAAACAAAAGTAACTAACAAAGAACTGAGTACAGATAAGTGTTCAAATATGGGGTGCTGTTAATAAATGTTAGAGAAAATCAGAAGACAGAGGCTCTCAAAATGGTGTTCTCAGAGGAGATAGGATTTTATGTGAGAGATTTATGAAGGAGAAAGCCCCAGACAGGCAATAAGTGGGTTCAGTATTAGTGAATTCATGGTGAGATGGATGATGTTTTTTTTCAGGAGAAGTGTGCTCAAGTCTAAAACTAGTGAAAAAAAATGGTTTGAGGCCAACTTGCAATATGCCTTTGAGAAAAGACTGAGCTCCACTGATCCCCTGCCAGACTTGCTGCCCAGTGCTCACTAGAAATTTTCTTACTTCCTAGATGTCAGGAGTACAAGAACTTGTGCCTACTTATATTATTTCCAAAGTCGTCAGCATTATTCTCCCCAGCCACACAAACACATACACTGTTCCCTGGGTTACAGCTCCTATTCTTTTCTTGGTGAAGATTCATCTTTTCAGCTACATAGCCAACTTGGAATTTCTCTGCTCGTAATTCTGGGCTTCAGATATAGTATTTCCCTTGGCTGGTAACCACCATGAATTTTTGCTGCAGATTAGGACTTTATTATCATTTTTTCTTCCTACTCTACTCTTTTTCACGTTGCCACACTGTTACCGTAGAATTTAAATCAATAATGCATTTAGGTAGATAGTTTCTATGGAAAACACAAATCAAGATAGAGTCATAGCATATCTAATTTGCTGTGCACTGTTAGTGTTTGATACAGGGCTTGTAACTGAGAAGGATTCAGCTCCTGTTTTATGCTCTCTTATCATGGTGATTATCATGGAGATTAAGAGAAGCAAAACAAAACAAAGCCTTCATATTGGGGGAAAAAAAAGACAAATTTGAGTAACAATCACTAAAAACAACATAACATTTATGGAATGGTGTTGATATTTTGAAACTGGCTGTGTCTAAATATAAATCAACATTTTGTTCAAAAATCTGAACTATTAATAGTAAAATATCTAAAACTTTACTCGGTTTTGAAAAAGCTTAAAACACAAAGACAAGGATGGAGAAAGAAAAATTGGATGATAATTTAGTTTAAAAAAAGAAATCTTGGGCCCTTTATTATTCCATGAAGCTGAGAATTCCTTCAAGATGACTTCTGCAAGTTGCAGATGGACTCTTTTCAAGTTGCCCATGAGCATGTGACCTTCTTGAAGACAGCATCAGAGTGAGGCTTGGGCCTCTGTTTACAGTCACCTCCAAAGGTCAGAAAACATTCTAAAAGCCCTCATTTCCCACAATAACCCTTTTATGAACAAAATTCAAGATGGCAGCAATTTTCCAAACTCCATAGAAGAGTTGAAGAATAACTTAAATTTTCTTTAATAGTTCAAAATTTGTTTATAATTGAGGTAATACACAGTCATTGAAAATGGAGAAAAATGAAGAAATACTCAAAATGAAAATATAAACTCACTTGAGATCCCCTGAGATTTGTTATTAATACTTTGCTAGAGTCTATTCCAGTCTTTTGTTTCTTTATCAATAAATGCATACATAGTATTCATGTATTCATTAATTTACTCAGTAGTATATAATTATTATGGAAGAAAAGTAGGAACAAAGGAAGGAAGGAAGGCCAGCTGAAGGGAGAGAAGGAAGAAAGAAAGGAAGGCAGGAAGGAAGAGAGGGAGTGAGGGAGGAAAGAAGGGAAGGAGGGAGAATATGCTTTGTTTCAGGCATTTTTCTAAATACTACAAATTTGGTGATAAATAGATCAGACCTAGTCCATACTATTACAAAATTTGACTGTCTAGTTTTGATCATTGCTTTTTTTAATAGAATAAAACACTATAAAATACTTGAATCTGTGACTTTTAATAACTGAATACCATTCCATTCTATGAATACCATATTTTATGTATCCATTTCTCTATTTAAAAGACTGATTAGCTTCCAAGTTTTGACTTTTACATGTAGCAATAAAAGGACTATACTTGCTAAGAAACCTCATAACAACTCTGATTATTTCCTTAGGACAGATTTCTAGAACAAGATTACTGGGCTAAACTTTCTAAAGGTTCTTGGTTCCAGTTGTCAACATACTTGGGACAGGAGAATTCAGAACATACATTCCTAGGATGCTGGTAATTCTGACCTCCATCTGTCTGTGTTTTGAAGGAGGAAGGGAAAGGCAGATGTCTTCCCAGTTTGTAAGGATATTAGGTATGAAAGTTCTAGGTTTTTTCTTATGACATTGTTGTTTATTAGTGAAGCCAATTCTCTGCCTGTACAGTCAGTTGGAAAGGTTGCAGAATCAGAGTAGCATTCAGATATTTTTCTGCCTCATGCACATAATGAACAAGGAACTAATTAATTCTGACATTTGAAAGGGTCTTTGATGTCTTAATAAAAAAAAATCCAAAAGTATCCGTGTGTGTAACTTTGGAGGGGATAATTCTGATATCATTTTACTCAGATTCACAGCTTCTACTGAAACATCATTCATAGTGCATGTAATCTTGCCTTCAAGTTAAGTTAAGAGGCTTCAACTTAAAACACTCACAGCAAGCAACAACATGATCAAAACACTGGTTGGATTCTGCATATAAGTGATATCATATGATATTTCTCTTTCTCTGACTTACTTCACACAGTGTATCACTTATATGCAGAATCTAAGAAGAAATGATACAAATGAATTTATTTACAAAACAGAAACTGACTCACAGAACTAGAGAGCAAACTTATGTTGAATAATTGAAGAACTGAAGGAATGACTATATCAGTCTTCTATGTAAATTTACATGTGTGGCACTATTGCTAAGGAACACTGATTAACCATTTTCCTCTTAGCACTGGCGTCTCCAAGGGACTTCACCCGGCCATAGAGAATGACCATTCATCCATTCTAGGAAAATGATTTACTCTACTATCTCTAGAATATTCCAGATGTGTTCTTGCCTCCATGTCTTGGTGACAAAATTCCCCTTCCAGGAAT
>NW_006789049.1:1385715-1390537 GCF_000442215.2 Lipotes vexillifer
AAAACTTCAGCTACACATGTTCAACTGTCCTAATGTTGCCATATCTGAATTGCAGCTATGTTCTTATTATATGTGTGTGTGTGTGTGTGTGTGTGTGTGTATTTGACTCACCTAAAAGAAACATAAGTACCTACCAGAGCCATATACTAAGCATTAAAATCTATATGATCATATTATATTCAATATCAAACCTATATTTTAAGTAGTTATGTATATATTTAAGTATATATATAAGTATTATACTTTTATAAAGGGCATCTGTGTTTTAACTTAAAATTCTATCCTGTACTACCAAAGGTTATCTATGTCACACAGTATTCCAGTCCAGTTCACATTGACTCTAGGCTCTTCTGCCATTTCCAACTCAACTCCCACCTTGTATGGGAAGCCTTCCTTCAGCACTCTAGCTCCTAGGGATATGATGACTTTCAGGGTGCTGTAGTCTGTGTTCTTTTCATTTGTATTAGGCTGGGCCAGGGAGAAGAATGGAAAGGGATTGGACAGAGTGGCCTGCAGGAGCCTTTACTTTTCAAGAACCAGTAATAGCTCAGCAGTTTGTATCTTCATTGTATTGGCCCCAGCACTCAAACAGACTTGATGAGGTCTTTGAAACTGATGTCTTCTGGGAGTGATTCTTTACCATATTGGGGTTGCAATCCTCTTTTAAGAAGTTCTTGAAAACTGAACTTTCTCCTCCAGAAAGAATACACATGTAGCATAAATGTAGGCACATATTTTCAGGGTATTTAAGGGCCCCCCCCCCTGCCCCGCTGAAACCCATCAGTGGAACTCTATTTCCAGGTGTTATGGGCCCCACGTTAAAACAAAACAAGCAAAAACAAAAAAAACAACCCTGCCAAATAATCGGCATTCAAAAAGAGCTTACTATGTTCCAGACCTGGTACTCAATAATTCACATGCATTAGGCTTTGTATCTTTTAAGTCTTCTCACAATCCCCTATGGTGCATGCTACTGGTATCCCTATTTTACAGAGAGGAGAAAACAAGAGATAGAGAGGAAGTTCAGTAATTTGCTGAAGGCCAAACTTCTAGGAAGTTATAGAGGCTGGTTTTGGACTTGGGCAGTTTGAATCACTCCCTTAGCCGTACTCTTATTGCCTTTCTTCACTGTGTTACTTGTGCTTAATCATGATGAGGGGTGAATAGCACATACATTTGGTGAAGGAGTATGCTACCAGAAACCTGGGTGATTGCCAACAGCACCAGATGTTACTGTTACAAATTCTTCCTCCAAGAATGGAAATCATCCATTCTGAGATACACAGAAAATAAGGATAGATTTGAAAGAGCCCAGGTGGTAATTAACACCCTCCCTACTACTTTTTACCCAGAGACTTACTCAGTTTCTATTTTCTAAGATGAAGTTTTAAAAAAATAGAGTAGAATAAAATTTGTCTTCATTCTAGTTGTAACATATTCTAATTTTAAGAGATCACAGGTTAATTAAATTCATTTAAAAACAACTTTTGGGTACTACCTTAATTAACCTTCCAGGTTTCCTTGTTATTCTGCTCCGATTCAGTGCTATCAGTCTGCCAGAGTGAGGGTTAGAACCCCTCACCTTGTCAGGTAGGAGGGGAGGGTGGGAAATAGCATTTGTTCCTCGGTTTGATTAATGGAGCTCATTAGCTGTCAAATATAAGTCACGAGCAGTCCATCAGAAGAGAACAGCAATACCAGTGACATTTATTACATGGCTAGTGTTCAGAGGCCCCTTAGAAACCAATTTCCATTCTTATAGCTTCTGTCCCTAAAATGGGACTTCTCTAGGATTCATAAGCCAGCCTGATCAAAATGCCAAAGAAAGAAATGAGAAAGAAGAGAAAAAAGGCCTTAAGATAACCAAAGCACAAAACCAACCCCAAACAGTCAAGGCAGAGACACAGCAGCAAAATTGTCACAAGCTGCTTCCCTTTATACCGGCTGAGCTTGGGTGTTATTTACACAGTTTCAGAAGACTTGCTGTTTTTGGGTTTTCCTGTGACTTCACAAAGACATCGGGCATCAAAGATGTTCGGTTGATGGTCCCAAAACAGTGGAAACTGACACTGGTTTTCTGAATTGATCGCTATATTCATACCTGTCTGTTTTCCCTACTTTCCTAAAATGCTTCCAGACCACGAACTTGAATGAGGACTTGGCCTGACTACACAATGGGCTGATGTTTCAAGTGCAAAACCTCAGGTGCAGTGAACCAGGCAATCCTCTGAAAGCATCTATGCTCTCTAGCAGTGTGGCAAGACTTTTTTATTCTTTTAAACTCATAAATAAGTATCAGGAAAGGGTGCTTCTCCTAAGTGATCCGTGGTTTGCCCAGAGAAATGGATATGGAATGAAATCAAATTTTTGATTTCTATAGCGATGGATTCCTTTAAAACCTGGCCTCTAGCTCTCCTTTGCCACCAAACCAGCTGTGAGTCTTATTTTCCTTACCTACAGTGTGAATGTATTGGATGTATTTACAGCCTCTTCTGGCTCGAAAATTATATGGCTTTCTGATTATCGGTAGTTTTGTATCAGTTTTTGTTCTGTTATTTTACAACACCGTGAAGTGGGTATTGTTATTTTCCCCATTTATAGAGGAGTAAACTGAGGTACAGAAGTGTGAAGTGACTCTCGTAAGGGCACCAAGTTAGTAGATGCAGAAGGCAGGAGATGAACAGATCCTGTTGGCTTAACCAGTAGGTTGTTTCTAAGATCTTTTCTAGCTCTAACGGTCTATGATTCAAAGCTACATGAATTGCAATTTTTCTTTAAGTTACTATCATTGGCTAGCCTGGGGAGATTTTAATAAAATGTAACAGTCACAACTTATTCCTCAATCTCCTCCAACCTCTTCTGTTCACAACGGAAAGTGATGATGGGACAAAGCCAGAGGACCCTATGAATTCCCAGTGCCCCCTTGGTTTCTCCTGCCTGTGAAGAGCAGAGAAATGAACCAGGAAATGGGAGAATTGCTGTATTACTCTAAAACAACTTCGAGGAATTATCTTTAACTTGAAGGAAAGATGGGTCAAGAAGTACAATTTCCTGAAAAAATATCAATACCTCAGAACAGAGGTCTTCAAATTTTGACAGGCATTAGAATTACCTATGGAGTTGCTAGAAATGCACGTTCATGGGCACCACCATGGAGATTCTGATCTGATATGTGGGACTCAAGTGTCTGAATTTTTATCAAACTCTCTAGGTCATTCTGATGCAACTAAATAACATTAAGGAAAACCTGTCCTACAGACTCTCTGGAGTTCATCTGAGCTGCTATGACAAAATACCATAGACTGATTAGCTTATAAACAACAGGAATGTATTTATCACAGTTCTGGACACTGGAAGTCTGAGATCAGGATGCAAGTATGGTTGGGTGAGGGCTCTCGACTGGTTTCAGACTTTTCTTTGTATCCTCACACAGACAAAAAGGCTAGGACTCTCTCTGGGTCCTCTTATTAGACACTAATCCCACTCATAAGAATCCAGTCTCATGGTTTATGCTCCTCCCAAAGGCTCCAGCTCCTAATATCATTATCTTTGGGGGTTAGGATTTCAACATCTGAATTTTGTGGGGTCACAAACATTCAGACCATAGCCAGCAGTGTAGCCAGTTGTTCTTCAAATAGTCCCGTGCTGTCTTTGAGGTCTTTCCATAGATTTTTACACTCTTAAGTCAAAATTCAAGGTTGATGTGTTCATCTTCCTTCTTGCCATCTCTACCTGCTGTCTCTTAGTCATCTCATATTTAGCTTAACACAAAGCTTTTGAGTTTTTCTCCCCTGAGTATTGTTCTCCACGTCTTCCCCAACCCTGATGATTAAAACAAAATATCAGTAAGTCCTCTGTGCCTCCTCCTGTCCTGCCCATACTTCGATTTTCCTACTCTCCATCCCTTCCTCCAACTTCTAATCTACCTCCAAAAGAGATCTTTTGTTTACTTTTCTCCATTGCCACTATCATCATGTTAGTCCAAGCCAACACTATATGTTACCTGGATTTCTAAAGTAGTTTTCTCACTGGTCTTCCTGATTCCAGTCTTATCCCTGCAACTGACCTTCTACATAGTAGCTAGTGATTTTTCAAATATGTTAATCAGACATTTTTACCACTTGAATCACACTAATGGCCTCTCATTGCAAACAGAATGAAATTCACACTCCTTAGCATGGCCCACTAAGCCATGAATGGTTGCTCCCTGCCCAGCTCCAGACATACCAGCTTTGTATCAGCATGTAGGCTGAGCCTTTCCCTCTGCCCAGGGCTGCCATGCTCATGATGTCATCTGCCTGCAAGGTTTTCCCCCTGAATCACTTCTGATCCTTTAGATCTCGGGTGAACTGTCACCAACTCAGAGAGGTGGGTCTTGACTTCTCTGGACACTTTCTACCTCATAATCTCTTCCACAAGTTATTTGCATTTCCTTCATAGCATTTATCTTTATCTAAAATTACTTGTTTATTGCCTGTTTCCCCCAACAGAAGGTAACCACTATGGAGTCAGAAACTTCATGTGTCTTGTTCTCCATTGTACCTCAGTGCCTAGCACCATACCTGGCACTTAGCAAAGACCTGACAAATATTTATTGCATTTAAATCCTGTGTTAATCATTGTTTGAATATTTCCTTCTTTAAAAATATGTAGGGCTTCCCTGGTGGCGCAGTGGTTGAGGGTCCGCCTGCCGATGCAGGGGACGCAGGTTCATGCCCCGGTCCGGGAGGATACCACATGGGCCCGTGAGCCATGGCCGCTGAGCCTGTGCGTCCGGAGCCTGTGCTCCGCAACGGGAGAGGCCGCAGCAGTGAAAGGCCCG
>NW_006789049.1:1390547-1411701 GCF_000442215.2 Lipotes vexillifer
AAAAAAAAAAAAAAAAAAAAAAAAAAAATGTAAAAATGGGATTATGTGAATAAAGGTATAATTAATCTAGAAGGTAAAATTCTGGAAAAACAAAGAGTAGATTTTGTGCAGTGTATCTCCTTTATCTCTTAAAATCCCACACAGCAGAATCTTGTAAACTAGGAGAGCCCATCCACATTAGTCCTATCCATGCTGATTATATCTAAGCTGAGTGTATTTCTTAACTCATGGCTCTCTCTTCTCAAGGCAAAAGGCAGCTGATCTCCTGATTCATAACCCAGCCCACTGTGCTCAGGGTGGCCTCCCCAGCCTGGATATAGAGGGTTCACTGAACATAATGAAAGATACTTGGCTCTAAGCAATTACAAAAACAAATGATGATGAACTGCTTTGTGCTCTCATCTGCTGTGAAACTCCTTATCTGCCGTTAGCTCACAAAGCATCATGTTGTGGAAATGTGATTGCACTTTGAATGATCAGATGAATGAAACACAGGTAGATTCCTCCAAAGACTGCATGAGGGTAATTCTCTTTGCTTAAGTGTTACAGACAAATTAAGTTCAAATTCTTTCAAACAATAGAATGTTACTTTTTCCCCCTTAGCTCACATTTAAGAATTAGCTCAAATATAAATCTCTTTGAAAGCTGCCACTTTGTATTTTGAAAGACTTTAAGCATGCTCCCCCTCTATGCCAGAGGGGCCAAGTAAAAAAGTAGTAATTAAAAATCTTTTATTTTTGCAGTTATTTGGGGGTTGTTGTTTTCTTGGCCGCAGTACATTCTCCCTTCCTCTGGTAGGACATGTTGATTTTGCTTTAGCAAAGAATCCTTCCCTAACTCTTACTCCAAGTGATTTAGCTAGGATAAATCCACCCTGGGTGTAAGAATGGAAACAATTCATAAACTGTTCCAATCAGATTGTTTCTCCCTGGAATTTTAATCTTGAGTAGAGTAACTCAACCATTGAAAATGGTAGTATGTGATGGTGGTCCAGAAGAGAGTTTTCATTGGTTTCTGTTACTAAAGTTTCCAGAGCTCCTGGCTCCTGTGTTTTCAGAGACCTGTTTCCTAAGCTTTTCGTTTAACTGTAAGAGCTATTCCATGTTACTACACTTGTTCTGATTATCTATTAACACTCCACTGAAGAGTTTAGTGGCAATAAAATAATGATTTTTATTAAACCTATGGTTCTCTAAGTTAGGAATTAGGGCTGGCACAGAGTAGGTGGCTAGTTTCTGCTCCACCATGACTGGGCCCTCAGTCCAGTAGGTACTGTACACCTGTAATAATTTTGTAGCCACCTCCTACTGCTGTTGTGGCAAGCTCAAGTGTTGTGAGTACCTGTTTAAAACACCAGGTGATGCTAGTCACCTCCAGGTGAGCAGTTCGTCTCTCCAGTAGATTCTGCATCACAGTAAAAGAGATCTCTCATGATTCTCTCATATTTTTCATCGTATTTAGTGCAATACCATAAACCTTGAGTAACACCATGGAACCCATATGAAGTGCCACTAATGATGCTGGAAATGCTTCCAAGAAGCAGAGAAAAGTCATGGCATTACAAGAAAAAGCTAAATTGCTGGATATGCACTGTAGACTGAGGTCTGAAACTTCAGTTGCCCACCATCTCAAGATAAATGAACCCAGTGTAAAGACCTAAATAAAAAGAGGAAAGGAAAGTCGTGAAGCTGTCGCTGAAGCTATGCCAGCAGGCACGAAAGCCTTGCACATTTTGTGAAATACCTTTGTTATCTTGTATCAAAAATCTGGGTGCAGGATTGCTGTAATAAAGGCATACCTATAGATCCTAATATGATTTGAGAAAAAGTGAAGTCGTTACATGACAACTTAAAGCAAAAAGAAGATGAAGTGTCTAAAGCGGAGAACTGGATTATAGCAAAGGATGGGGTTTGATAATTTTAGAAAGAGTTTTGGCTTAAAAAATGTCAGGATAATGGGAGAAGAAACTTCTGCTGACCAAGAGGCAGCAGACAAGTTCCCAGATGCCATTAAGAAAATTACTGAGGAGAAAGGATATCTGCCTGAATAAGTTTTAAATGTAGACAAAAGTGCCCTATTCTAGAATAAAAAATGCCACAAAAGACACTTTTTAATAAGGAAGAGAAGCAAGCACCTGGATTGAAGGCAGGAGGGATAGGGTAACACTACTGTTTTATGCAAATGCATTCAGATTTATGATCATGATTGCCCTTATCTATAAAGCTGTTAACCCCTGAGCCTTGAAGGGAAAAGATAAACACCAGCTGCCAGGCTTTTGGTTGTACAATATGAAGGCCTGGACAATGAGAACCCTTTTTCTGGATTGTTTCCACTGATGCTTTGTCCCTGAAGTCGGAAGTACCTTACCAGTAAGGGACTGCCTTTTAAAGTTCTTTTGATGTTAGACAATGCTCTTGGCCACCCAGAACCCCATAAGTTCAACATTCAAGGCACTGAAGTGGTCTACTTGCCCCCAAACATAATGTCTCTAATTCAGCCTCTAGATCAGGGGTTCATAAGGATCTTTAAGGCTCATTACACACAGTACTCTATGGAAAGGATTCTCAACAACATGGAAGAGAACCCTGATAGAGAGAACATCATGAAAGTCTGGAAGGATTATACCAGTGGAGATACCATTATTTATAGAAAAATCTGTGAAAGCCATCAAGCCCCAAACAACAAATTCCTGCTGGAGAAAACTGTGACTGGGTGTTGTGTATGACTTCACAGGATTTACGATGGAGCCCACCAAGGAAAGCATGAAAGAATTTGTGAGCCGGGCAAAAAAAGGTTGGGGGGGCGGTGAAGGGTTTCAACATACGGGTCTTGGAGAAACTCAAGAGCTGACAGACACCGCACCAAAGTGAACAGAAGACAACTCCATGAAGATGAGAGCTTCCCCACCAGCGCCAGCCAAAGAGGAGGGCACAGAAGCAGCAGCGCCAGGAACAAACCGACGTTAGATGACCTGGCAGAAGGGCTCTGATATTCCAGACTGCTTTCGACTTCTTTCGGGACGTGAACCCCTCTATGAAACGGAAGCAAATGCTGGAGGAAGGATTGGTGCCGTATAGAAACATCTTTAGAGAAATGAAAACGCAGGGAAGTCAGGCAGAGATTACGACGTATCTCCGTGAGGTTACACTGGGGGTACCTGCCTCTCCTGCCTCCCGCCCGCCGCCCATCACGCAGCGTGAGGACGACGAGGACGGAGACCCTGTGATGATCCACCTCCGTGCACCGAACAGTGAATCATCGTCATCCACACAGTTAATCAACGTATCTGTTGTGTGTGTGTGTTAGGAAAATCATGACAGATTATGGATATGACAAAAAATGTGGGGAGTGAATGGTTTCAAGATATGGATCTTGGAGAAATTCAAGAGCTAATAAACACCACACCAGGGACCTCCTACACCACAGAGACCAAGACAGTCTGCATTAGAAGGGTAAGAGAAATGGCTACAAGGTGACTGTATTGCCCCTCCCTCCGACCAGTGCAGCACCACATGGAGAGCTCTTCCCTGAGCCTCTGGTTTCTCCAGTGGGAAAAGAGAAGCCGGGAGAACAACCAGCACTCCCAAAGCTGCCCAGCATTGTGGGTTGCTTTGTGGAAGCCCCTATTCTGATCTTGCACCACAAGAATTGCAGAGGAATCTGCAATATGATTGTGAAGGAGAAAGGGGGAGGGGCTTGAACAACCAGCAGCTCTTGGCAGACAGAGTTCATTCCTGTAGAGCCCAAGTAGTAATCACAAACAGTGGCTTTACTCATCTGCAGATCCAAGCTGGGGGCACACTTTGACCAGGGAACTCAGCTGGGAGCAGATCTGCCTGATTTATAAAGGTCCTCAAGTTTTGCTCAAGTTTGCCCATATCTAGGCAAGGAGCTCAATGACAGCCCCATCCACTCTGGAGTGTCTTCTGGCCCCAGCTGACTGGAAGGGCTGGTGACAACTCCTGGAAGCAGTGCAGCCCAGAGGCACTTGAGCTGAAAAGTGAGTGGGCAGAGCTGATCATCCCCAGAGCAAAACCAGTACTGGGCCTGGAGTGTTCTGGTGTTACACACAGGCAGGGAGATTAATTCATAGCCAAGGCTGAGGGTAACACCCAGCCTCTCCCAACCAGACAGCTTATTTGGGAAATTGAGAGTAGCCTGGAGTGGCCACTCCTCCTCCACCCAGGCAAGTGAGCTGAGACATAGCACCACCCACTGTGGAGAGTGGCCCCATCTGACTAGAAGGGCTGGTGACAACTGCTGGAAGCTGTGCGGCCCAGTGGCACTTGAGCCTATAGGTAGGCAGGCAGAGCTAAGGGTTTGCAGGACAAAGCCAGTAGTCCTGCTTGATCAGGGAACTTGGGAAGTGGGTCAGCTTGAGGTAAGAAAACAAAGAGCTTTAGCAGCTTTACAGCTGTTTTTCCCACTGCATCCAGGCAGGGAATGTAATTTGTAGTCCCACTCATTGCTGAATATAGCCTTTAGCCTGTTCAAATAGGTAACCTAACCCATGTAACATATGGGAAGCTGCATAGCCCATTCAACAGCCCTATGTCCAGTGGCACTTGAAAAATCCATGGCTACCTCCATCTTCAGAGCAAACATGGTGACCTCAACTGACCAGGGAATTAAGTGCACACTCTGGCCTGGTTCAGGTTCCCAAATAATGAGGTGTATGGGCCCTGAGTCCTGTCCTGCTATTCTGCCAGGTCAGGAAAGATAATTCATAGGCCCATTTACTGGTGAACATAGTACCCAGTCCTGACAGTCTAGTAAGCCTGACCAGAGAATCCAGGCAACTGTGGAGCCCATCCTACAGCCCCACTTGGGTAGGGAACCATCCCATCAGTCCTCTCCAACTATTGTCAGCCAGTGATCCTCCCCACCCCCATCCCCATCCTCAGAGTTTGAACAGTTGCCTCACCCAAAAATAGACCATAATAATAGGTCCCAACTGCCCAAGGACATTACCAGCAGACACACCCCAAGCCCAAACTGAGCTGACTGGTGAAGAACTGTCCCTGCCAAAGCAAACCTATAAAGTCTGGAAGAGGAACCCGATTAATCAAACATGTAGATACAAGTGTAAGGATACAAGGATCACAAAAAATCAGGTAAATATTATGCCACCGAAAGAAACTAATAAAGCTTCAATAACTGATCCTAAAGAAAAGCAAATTTATGAATTGTCAAAGAATTTGGAATAATCCTCTTAAGGAAGCCTAGTGAACTACAAGAAAACACAAACAGATAACTAAACAAAAGTAGGAAAATAATGCATGAACAAAATGAGAAGCTCAATAAGGAAATAGCAACCATCAAAACAAAACAACAAAAATAAAGAATTCCTAGAGTTGAAAAATATAACTGAACTAAAAACTTCAATCAAGAGTTTCAAAAGTAGATTTGACAACGGAGAAGAAAGAATCAGTGTCCTATAAGATTAAACATTAGAAAATTACCCAGTCAAAAGAGAAAAAAGAAAAATAGGGGCTTCCCTGGTGGCGCAGTAGTTGAGAGTCTGCCTGCCGATGCAGGGGACATGGGTTTGTGCCCCGGTCCGGGAGGATCCCACATGCCGTGGAGCAGCTGGGCCTGTGAGCCATGGCTGCTGAGCCTGTGCGTCCGGAGCCTGTGCTCCACAACGGGAGAGGCCACAACAGTGAGAGGCCCGCGTACCGCAAAAAAAAAAAAAAAAAAAGAAAAAGAAAGAAGAGTAGAGACAGCCTATGAGAATAATGGGACACAATGAATAGAAGTAATATTTGCATTATAAAAATTTCAGAAGGATAATAGAAAAAGAAAGGAACAGAAAGTATATTTAAAGTAATAAAGGCTGAAAACTTACTGAACCTGGGGAGAGAAATGGACATCCAGATCTATGAGGTCCATAGGACCCCAAATAGGTTGAACCTGAATAGGGCTACCTTGAGACACATTACAATTAAATTGTCAAATGTCAAAGACAAAGAAAGAGGTTTAAGAGCAGCAACAGAAAAAAGAGGAATTACATACAAGGAACTTCTGTAAGACAATCAGTGGATTTCTCAACAAAAACCCTTTAATGCAAGAGAGGAAGGGAAAACATAGTCAAACTATTGTAAGAAAATAACTCTCAACCAAGAATTCTATATCTGGTGAAGCTGTCCTTCAGCAACAAAGGAGAGATAAAGACTTCCTTAAACCAACAAAAGCTGAGGGAGCGCTTACCCCAGACCTGGCTTACAAGAAATGCTACAGGAAGTTCTTTGAGTAGAAGTAAAAGAATGCTAATTAACATCATAAAAACATAAAAAGGTAGTGTAAATCTCACTGGTAATGGTAAATATATAGTCGCAGTTAATTCTACAATATGGTAATAGCAGTGTGTAAATCACACACAACTTTAGTTTGAACATTAAAAAATAGCAGTAAAAATAACCATAACTACAACAATCTATTATTAGTTACACAATGTAAAAAACAATGTACATCATAACAAAAATAACCTAAAATGTGAAGGAAAGGAGAAGTAAAGCTGTAAAGTTTATGAATTCTATTGAAGTTATCAGTTTAAAATAAGGTATTATAAATTTAAGATATTTTATGTAAGCCTCATTGTAACCACAAGGGAAAATCGTCTATTAATTGCAGAAGAGAACATGGTAAAGAGGTCAAAGTACACTGATACCAGAAGACATCAAAACACACACACACACAAAGATATCAGGTTAAGAAATAAGAAACAATAGATCTATAAAACAGTTAACAAAATGGCAATACTAGGCCGCTACCTATCAATAATTACTTTAAATGTAAACAGATTGAACGTATTTAAATAAACAAATAAATAAATGTAAAAAATATAGAATGGCTGAATGGATTAAAAAAATAATATCCAACAATATCCTTCCTACAAGAGATTCACTTTAGCCTTAAAGACATACATAGACTGAAGTTGAAGGTATGGAAAGAGACATTTCAAGCAAATGGTAAACCTAAAAAGAAAAAAAAAGCCAGGATGACTGTACTCATATCAAAAAATATAGACTTTAAATCAAAAATGGTAAAAAGACAAAAAAGTCATTATATAATGAGAAACGGTTCAACCCATCAGGAAGCTATAACAATTGCAAATATTTATGTGCCCGATATTGGAGCACCTAAATACATAAAGCAAAAACTAACAGAGATAAAAAGAGAAATTAACAGTAATATGATAAGAGTTGGGGATTTTAATACCCCATTCTCAATAATGGATAGATCACCCAGACTGAGAATCAATAAAGTAAGAACAGATTTGAGCAACACTATAGACCAAATAGACCTAACAGACATATATAGAACATTCTATCCAACAACGGAATACATATTCTTCTCAAGTACACATGGAACATTTTCTAAAATAGACCATATATAGTCCACAACACGAATGTTACCAAATTCAAGAAGACTAAAATCATACCAAGTTTCTTCTCTGACTACAATCGCATGAAACTAGAAATCAATACAAGGGGAAAACTGGAAAATTCATAAACATATGGAAATTAATCAACACCTTCTTGAACAACCAATGGATCAAAGAATAAATTAAAGAGGGTGTAATAAAGTTTCCTGAGACACAAAAATGGAAGTACTACACACCAGAACTTGTGGGATGAAGCAAAAGCAGTTCTAAGAGGCAAGCTCATAACAACAAATGTCTACATTAAGAAACAAGAAGGATTCCAAATAAATAAACTAACTCTATTCCTTAAGGAAATAGAAAAAGAAGAACAAACTAAGACCAAAGTTAGCAGGAGAAATGAAACAATAAAGATTATTATTATTAAAAAGTACAGAAATAAATGAAATTGAGAACAGAAAAACAATAGAAAAGATTAACCAAACTAAGAGTTGGTTCTTTGAAAAGATTAACAAAACTGACAAACTTTTAGCTAGACTAACTGAGGAAAAAGAGAAAGGACCCAAATCAACAAAATTATAACTAAATTAAAAAATGGGGACATTACAATTGATACCACAGAAATTCAAAGGATCACAAGAGCTACAATAAACTGGACAGCCTAGAAGAAATTTTAAAAATTCTTAGAAGCACACAATTTACTAAGACTGAATCAGGAAGAAGTAGAAAATCTGAATAAACCAATTACTAGTAAGGAAATTGAATCAGAAATCACAAATCGCCCAGTGAAGAAAAGCCCAGGACCAGATGGTTTCACTGGTGAATTTTACCAAACATTTAAAAAATAATTAATATCAATTCTTCTCAATCTCATCCAAAATATCAAAAGGCGGGGAGGGGACCCTCCCAAACCCATTGTATGAGGCCAGCATTATCCTGACACCAACACTGGAAAAACATGACTAGAAAAGAAAACTACAGAGGCCAATATCCCTGATGAATACAGATGTAAAAATCCTTAATAAAATACTAGCAAATTGAATTTAGCAGCACATGAAAGGAATCATACACCATGATCGAATGGGATATATCTCTGGGATTCAAGGATGCAACATACATGAATCAATCAATGTGATACAGCACATTAATAGAATGAAAGAAAAAAATCATCTGATCATCTCAATTGATACAGAGAAAAAGCACTTGACAAAATTCAGCATTCATTCATGGTAAAAACTGAACATATTAAAGCACATATTAAAGGCCATATATGATGTGCCCACAGCTAACATGATACTCAATGGTAAAAGGTTGAAACCTTTTCCTTTAGGATCAGGAACAAGCCAAGGTTTCCCACTCTCACCACTCTTATTCAGCATAGTACTAGAAGTCCTAGCTAGAGCAATCAGGCAACCAAAAGAAATAAAAGGTATCAGAACTGGAAAGGAAGAATTAAAATTGTCTCTATTTGTAGATTACATGATTTTATATATAGAAAATCCTAAAGACTCAATCAAAAAATGGATAGATCTAATCAATTCAGTAAAGTTGCAGGATACAAAACATATAAAAATCATTAGCCTTTCTATACACTAACAATGAACTTTCTGAAAAAGAAATAAAGAAATTTATCCCATTTACAACAGCATCAAAAACAATAAAACACTCAGGAATAAATTTAAATATGGAGGTAAAACTTATGTACTCTGGAAACTATAAGACGCTGATGAAAGAAATGAAAGAAGACAAAAATAAATGGAAAGTCATCCATGTACATGGATTGGAAAAATTAATGTTGTTGAAATGACAATACTACCAAAAACTGTCTATATATTGAATGCAATCCCTATCAAGACTGCAATGGTATTTTTTTACAGAAGTAGAGAAAAGCACTTCTAAAATTTATATGAACCACAAAACACCCTGAATAGCCAAAGAAATCCTGAGAATGAAGAATGAAGCAGGAGGCATCACACTTCCTGAGTTCAAGCTATACTACAAAGCTATAGTCATTAAAAGAGTATGGTACTGGCATTAAAAACAGACAAAGAAACTAATGGAACAGAATCAAGAGCCCAGAGATAAACCCAAGAATATACAGTCAACTAATATTTGACAAAGGAGTCAAGAATACTACAGTATTCTGTACAGTTCACTACAGCCAGGGTTTAGAGTGAGAGAGCCTCGTTGGTGGTGTAGTTGCCAATGGAGATTTAGGAAGGGGCAAGCTTGTGACACGCTCCAGAACCATCACTGTTTTCCATACCATCTAATGCAAAAAGTGGGAAGTGTGCTGTTGTTTGTGCTTTTGCTGGAAGGGCTCCTTTTGACAGCCCATAAAGCCATGATGGATGCCAAAAATAATATTTCTCAGGACTTCCCTGGTGACACAGTGGTTAAGAATCTGCCTACCAATGCAGGTGACGTGGGTTCAAGCCCTGGTCCAGGAAGATCCCACATGCCGTGGAACAACTAAGCCCGGGTGCCACAACTACTGAGCCTGCCCTCTAGAGCCCGCGAGCCACAACTACTGAACTCATGCACCACGACTACTGAAGCCTGTGTGCCTAGAGCCCGTGCTCTGCAACGAGAAGCCACCTCAATGAGAAGACTGCGCACCGCAACAAAGAGTAGCCCCTGCTCGCCACAACTAGAGAAAAGCCCACATGCAGCAATGAAGGTCCAACACAGCTAAAAATAAATATATAAATAATAGAATAAATTAAAAAAATAATATTTCTCAGCTTTTGCCACCTTGCTATATAGTTCCCACATGTGTTTAAGGGAAAATTTGAATCACCAGAGTCATTGATAAGCTTATAATATACTATTCTTGAAAGGTTCTGAGAAGAGCTGGTCATCCTTATTTCTCTGCCTCAGACAGATTTTTGGAGAAACATTTTAGTGTTTGCATGACCTTTAATCAGATATACTGCACTTTTTAATTAATTAATTTATTTAAAAAAATTTGTTGAACATCTTTATTGGAGTATAATTGCTTTACAATGGTGTATTAGTTTCTGCTTTATAACGAACTGAAGCAGCTATACATATACATATACATATGTCCCCATATCTCCTACCTCTTGGGTGTCCCTCCCATCCTCCCTATCCCACCCATCTAGGTGGTCACAAAGCACTGAGCTGATCTCCCTGTGCTATGCAGCTGATTCCGACTAGCTATCTTTTTTACATTTGGTAGTGTATATATTTCCATGCCACTCTCTCACTTCCTCCCAGCTTACCCTTCCCCCTCCCCATGTCCTCAAGTCCATTCTCTAGTAGGTCTGCGTCTTTATTCCCATCTTGCCCCTAGGTTCTTCATGACCATTTTATTTTATTTTATTTTATTTTAGATTCCATATATATGTGTTAGCATATGGTATTTGTTTTTCTCTTTCTGACTTACTTCACTCTGTATGACAGACTCTGGGTCCATCCACCTCACTACAAATAACAATTTCGTTTCTTTTTATAGCTGAGTAATATTCCATTGTATATATGTGCCACAACTTCTTTATCCATTCATCTGTCAATGGACACTTAGGTTGCTTCCATGTCCTGGCTATTGTAAATAGAGTTGCAATGAACATTGTGGTAACATGACTCCTTTTGAATTGCGGTTTTCTCAGGGTATATGCCCAGTAGTGGGACTGCTGGGTCATCTGGTAGTTCTGTTTTTAGTTTTTTAAGGAACCTCCATACTGTTCTCCATAGTGACATCAATTTACATTCCCACCAACAGACTGCACTTTTTTAGATCCCAGTAAATTACTGCCTTCCTATAAGTACTGGGAGGACTTAACGGTACCATTAAGAAATGCATAAGTATCATGTTTTTATTTTTTTCTTCATGCAGGTTTTATTCCTGCCAGAAACTTTTTTTTTCAGTTTTGCATATGGAAATTAAGCATGATTTAATTAGCAATAAAATTTTTCCAAGTTATCTTCCTTCTGGGTCTAATGTAATTCCTAGAGCCCTTCTTATGCTATAAAAGGACCAGGTTCTTCAAAATCTCTCCTCCTTAATCATCACTAGCTCATTAGCATCACCTCTCTTCACTCTTCCTTTTTTTCTCTGCCTCTGAAGAATAGTGACACTGATCTGAAAATCAGGATACATTTCCACATAACTGAACATTCTTTACTAGATGTCATATCCAACTTCAAAGTATGAGAATTGCATTCCTATATTAGCTAGGACTGTCTTGTTTCAAGTGACAGAAATGAATTCAACCTGGTTTGAGCAAACAAAAGACATTTATTGGGTTCCTCCAATGGAAGAGTCCAGAGTGTCCTACTTCAGGCCTGGTTGGGTCCAGGGACTCACATTACATTGCAGTCTCTCTCCCCAGCTCTTGGCTCTGCTTTGATCTGTGTTAACTTCAATTTTAAAAGGTTCTTACCATGTGGTGGCTATTTGTGTCCTGGGGAGGCAATATTCCTACTGGCTAGGAACTGGACATATGCAGATAGAAGTAGTTTCATGAAAAACCAAGGTTTTGTTACTAAGTAAAGGGGGATGGATGACAGAGAGGCAAAAATGACAGATTTCCCTATACAATTACTTTTATTAATAGTTTTAAGATTTATGATACCTAAAATACAGTAAAGTCATCATCTTATTTTACAGACATGGTAAGGCCTCATAATTTAGTCATTGTATTTTTGGGGTCCCAGGATTTCAAATTATGTGATATATAAACTTTGAAAATCATGTAAAGAGTTCTACAGTTTTCACAGGGGAATTTTTTCTAAACAGTGAGGTTATTAAATAAAAAATTCCTTTGTCTCCATTTCTTCTGACACATTGCTAAATTTTCATAAGGATGATATAGTTCTGATTTGGGGAAGACAAGAACCTGATAAACCCTAACTTTTAAGCCCTGATCTCATTTTCTTAGCAGGCTTTTCTGTGCCTAAAGGGAGTCTATTATCCTTTGCTTCATTACATATGTCCACATGTAATGCAAGAGCATTTTCTGGTAGGTGCATCTAAAACTCCTCAGGATACCTATCAACACCCAGGGCTCTGCCTGCAGAGGGATCCATAACAGTTCATTTTACCTCTCTTGGAGCAACAGGAACATATTTTGCCACCCTCACTAATTGAAAGAAACTGGACACTTCTAATGAAATGTTGACATTTCTGCAGGTTACGCAGTATAAAGAGCAAGTCAGATTCTTTTTATTAAAGACAATATAACATCCTCATTATATCCTCTGACTTTGTAGAATTCCTATCTGTATTCTATGGAATAACATGATTGATGAGTTGAGGTCTTCACTTACAGGAAGCAAATAGTTTCCTCCCTTTTTTCCCTAAATTTGGGATGACTTTGAATCATTTACCTTGGCCTGTTGTGCACATTAACATTTGCCTCATTCTCTGCTTTGCAGGAAGCCAATGAATGCTGGCCTCACTTCTTCATCCAACTTGCTTTTGAAGATGAGATTTCAGTTTCCTGAATGAATGCCTTTGGTCCTGTTCTTTTCAGGTAAAATGCAAATAGCTAATTAGCAGCTCTCTCGTCTTCATGATCTTAGGGTTTTGCATATGAGTTATGGAGAGGATTCAGAATTATTATTATTTTTGAGCTAATTATCCAAGTTGATTAGAGAAGACTTTAAAAATTAAAAAAAAAAAAAAAACTCTCCCTGTTTATTACCAATGAGTGTTCAGATGCCATCTGGAGCTGTTGGGAGAGATGAGAGTGATTTGGTGCTTTGATTAGGTCACATGATTGGCCACCAGCACTGATAATCACATCATTAATGGCATATGGACAGAGGAAATTACCTGCAGCAAGAGGAGAGAACAGAGAGCGAGACCGTTTTCCACCCTGACCTTTAGCACACAGCTCGTCAAGCAGAGAGTGAGGAAAGGTGGATGCACAGAGAAGACCTCAGTAATGTGCCACACAGTATAAATGGATCCATAGCTCCAGGGTGGGCTCCTCCGTGGCTAAACAAACACGTCATACCTGACCATTGGGCAGAGTATAAGAACAGCTACCATCTGCTCTGAGTTTACTAGATCCAAGGTGCTGTGCAACATATTCTACAATATCAATTTGTTCTTTAATCTCACAACAACTCTACCAGGGATTACTACTGCCTCCATTTCATATATGACAAACCGAGTCTAATAGACATTACGTAACTTGGTGAAGTTCACACAGCTAGCTGGTGAGTGGCAGACTTGAAGTTTGAATCCAGATCCACTTAATGTCAAACCCTGTTCTTATCCACCAGATCCACCAATTCCAGGATGCTACTGGTAGATGGACCCACAGAAGGGCAGATAATAAGCTTGAGACTCATGGTGTTTTTGTCCACTTATACTCCCTTCACCGGGGACAGTGTGAGCTTTCTGAGGGGGCATCAGATGAGTAAGCACATAATAATAATGATAAAACTTCAAAGCCTAATATTTATCGTACTTCCCATATAATGTGTCATCATTTGATCCTCTCTTGTACCCTCTAAGAAAGGAAGCTCTATTAAGTGATTCAGGAAGGGCTGCCCTTGGCCTAATACTACTATACTATCCACTGTACACAAAGTGGAATGGAGACATAGTATCAAACATGGATGGAGCAGAGTCACATGTCAATGGTGGAGTGAAAATAATAACTAGAGAAAAAATAATAACAAGAATAATACTCCCCTCATATTGAGAACTCTGAGCCAAGCTGGGATCTTAGCACTTCACTTATTGTGTTATTTTTAAGTCAACTTTGCTGACATATAATTTACTTATGATGAACGGCATCCATGAAAAGTATACAATTTGATGAATTATGACAGATATATACCCCTGTGAAACAACCACCTCAATCAAGACAGAAGACATCCGTCAACCCCAGAAGGGTCCTTATATCCCTTTACAGGCAACTCTACCTTCTACCTTTGTTCTCAGGCAATCTGAGATCAATCTGCTTTTTGCCTCTGTAGATTAGTTTGCATTTTTTAAAGAATTTTATATAAATGGAATAATACACTATGTGCTATTTTGTATCTAGTTACTTTCACTCAGAATAATGATTTTGAGGTCGTTCATTTTACTGTGTATATAGCAGATTATTCTTTTTACAGATTGGTATTATTATACTGTATGGATATATTTGTCTACCCTTTATCTATTGATGGACATTTGTATTGTTTCCAGTATGTGGCTATACCAAATAAAGATGCAATGAACACTAACATTTATGTCCTTGTGTGTTTTTATTTCTCTAGAAGTAGATACTTGTGATGGAATGGCTGAGAAACTGCGTAAGAGACTGCCAAATATTTTCCAAAGAGGTGGTATAATTTTATATTCCCATAAACAGTGTATGAGAGTTTCAGTTGCTCCACATTCTCATCAACACTTTCTACTTTCTTTTTGATTTTAGACATTCTAATGGGTGTAAAATGGCATCTCACTGTGGTTTTAATATTCAGTTCCTGATGATTAATAATACTGAGTATCTTTTCAGATGATTATTCACCATTCATATATTTTCTTTTGTGAAGTATTGGTTCAAATCTTTTGCAAATTTTTATTAGATTGCTTGTCGGCTTATTATTGAGTTGTAATAGGACTTTATATAGTCTCAGTAAAATTCTGTTGTCAGCTAAATGTATTCCCAATATTTTTACCATTCTGTTTTGCCTTCTCATTTTCTTAACTCATTACTGACCAGGGGATTTTTTTTAGAAACTAACACCTGTGGCCATAATACATCTCTAGTCAAAAATGTGTTAATAGTGTCTTTCAAAGAGAAAACTTTTCATTTTGAATAAATCCAATTTATGATTTTTTCTTTCATGTGTGTATCACTTTATTTACTACAGCATATTTAACTTCTCATCAACCTTGTATGATATTGTAATTGTCTGAATTTTTCAGATGATTAAATTAGCTCTCTCAGAGATTATATAAGTTGCCCAAATAACACATCTGTAAGAATGCTAAATTCGAACCACTGAATGGGTGTGAAGTCAGAGGAATGTAGTCATGGGGTTATTAGCAGGAGAATGCAATGGAGATTCAGAAATGTCTGTGTAGGCAAGTGTGAAGATCAGAAACTAGGGCAACATTTTGAAATCTGTTGAAGGGATGATGATTCATTTCCTGGGAGGAGTTTGATATGAGGATCTATCCAGCCCCTCTTCTTGACTGAGATTTTTCCAGGCTGAAGGACAGGAATTTTTGTGCCTGATGCCTGATGCCCAGCTTATAATCACAAGAACTAAGATAAGAAGCAGTGGGTCTCCTTACTACTAGTCCAGTGCTCTGCCCACACCTCTGGGAGAAAATTCCCATCACAGTCATTATCATGATTTCACAGAAAAATCTATGATTAGCTTAGGCAGTAAGACAAGGTTATATTTTTATTCTTAGAGAGAATACAAATTAGACATAATTTTTCTTTTGAAATATAAATGGCAAAGTAGTCTCTTGACTTCACAAGAATCAAAAAGGATTGAAGAGTCGCTGCCCAACTTGATCCTCCCACAACTCTTCTCAGAGGAAAACTCAAGAAAACCTCCCTTCCCTCCTCATTTCCTATTATTCAGGCAGACATCATAAACTGCAATTTATTACTCCCTCATAATGGCATCCTGCCCTTTCTCCTGCCATATTTCTCTAGCCAACTCGATACTCAGATCTATTTTGGCAGATGTGAGTTCTATATTTCTCTTGCCCCTGGCTACCTTTGAATTACCACAGCTCTGCAGCACTGTAGGTCTATCACCTGAAGGTGTGACAAATAATATTGTACGACTACCGTTGATAGCAACTTTAAATGGAAATTAGATTCTTTCCCTCCTTATTTTTATGTTCCACTTTAATTTGGGCAAACTACATTTCCAGACATCATGTTCACTGCAATCATCTATCTTTTAGAGAGCAGTAGTGGTCCTGCTTGCTTAAGTACCTTGCATTTTTCGTATCAGTCTTTCTTTCTTTCTTTCTCTCTTGTTTTTAGTAGCATACCTGTGCCACACGGAAGGGCATAATGTGCTTTCATGAATCTGACTGCTCTTTCAAGCAATAGGAAATGGGAGAGCCACTTACCCTGCTGATGAAATGCACTGCAGTGGTCTCGGGGACTTTAACTCCTGGATTCTATTACAAGAGTTATATGCATCTTCAGGAGAAATGCCCTGGAGCCCAGATAGATCTCTGGAAGACTGAACTTTAAACCTTATAGTTTCTGGGTTTCCCTGGTGGCGCAGTGCTTGAGAATCTGCCTGCCGATGCAGGGGACATGGGTTCGTGCCCTGGTCTGGGAAGATCCCACATGCCGCGGAGCGGCTGGGCCCGTGAGCCATGGCCGCTGAGCCTGCGCGTCCGGAAAAAGTTAAACCTTATAGTTTCTTTGAAAATGTAAGGGGGTGGCAGATCTATGGGAACACCAAAAAAGTAACCAGTACACACCCAGTAAACTCTTTGAAATAAAGTAGTCAAATAAGCTGTTTAAATAAACCGAATGCTCAAGTCCACCAGAATAGTAGATCTAACCCAGTGTGAACATCTCAGGTTATCTTTATTTGACAAAAAGGTTTTTTCATTTATTAGGGGAACAAAGGTCATTTGGGTCAATCTAATTCTTGCAAAGCTTATAGACAAAAAGAATACTGTTGGGTTTAATGGTCATCCCCAGCTTGCCTCCATCAGCTATATCTTTCCCTTCTCTTCCCTGCTCTTTGTCCCAGGAAGGCTGACCTCTGTGCATTGAATGGCCTAGGCTCTTGCCCTCTGGTCTCTGGTTGAGTTGGAACAATGGGAGACACTGATAGGAGATTGAAGAGTGGGAGGAGACAGAGGGTAGAGCATTTATTCCTCCCTTGCCCTCCCTTCTGCTTTCTTACGGTGCTGGCAGTGACTATGCTCCTCTGCAGTCCTTGCATCTACCAGCCAGCCACTCCGGCATGGCTCCAACTCTTCTGGGTCGGGTAACACCTTTTCCCCTCCTGCTCCTTCAAACCTAGGGCTGATAATGGATTCCCACTGTTGCCATTCTCTGGCTGTCTTATATCTCTAATTGTTTTCTTCAGTCCTGTCTATACTTGCATAATTGTCCAATCATGAAATTATTTTTAATTAAAAATTTTTTGCATCTATTTCCTGAAATGATTCAACTTGAGTTTTCTTGATAGAAACTTTTTCTTGACAAGTTGGTTCTTCTCTCAGTGTGATTACTTAGCAAGCTACAAATGCTTATTGCTAATGGTATCTTAAGTTGTTTTGAGCAAATAAAAGCACACACAAATTCTCTAATAGTCATGAATTGAATAATCACAAATAATTCCATTTATACTCAACCCCTTATCTGCCTAGCCTCTTTAGATATTTGAGTTTGTAACCTGCTATGTTGCTTCCCTGGCTTTGAAAAGTCCCAGTAAAGATTCAGGTGAGGCATTTACAAAAGTGCTTGAAACAGGTTTAATTTCTCTTTAGGAAGTCTTGTGCTGCAGGTGAGCTGGTATTCAAAGAACCTCTTGCCTTGGTGCCTTGCAAGCATGATGCAACTATCCTCTGCCTGCCTCCCTTCCCAAGATCTCATTCTAAGTCCTAGGCAATTAGACCACTATAGTGATTGTTTCTAAAGCTCACTCACTCTTTAAGGGCAGAATATATACATTAAAACACACTCCTTTAAATTTTTTTTCCTGGGTTAGCAACAACACTTCAGCCCATTAAAACAGGGTGGTGGGGGAAGGAGGGACCTTAAACTGTAATGGACTTGGAAAACTGACCCAATTTGCTGCTTAAACATTTTACTTTTTTAAGGTAAAATGAAGCTAACAAGCTTACTGTTTCCATTTTCTGATTCCACTATTTTTCCAATAAGGAAGATGTTTGCTTGCTGTAAATTAACTACTTGGAAACTATACCAATTCCTCTTGTAATTTTAGCTTTTCCAAATTAGTTTCATATTTTTAGGTATTGCCAATCAAGAAATTGCTAATGGTAATTTTAAAAATACTTCAAACATTCATGGTGACTAGACTCTATAACTGAAAATGTACAAAAATGGTATTTCTTATCTTTTTTTTTCAATTAGGATCCCTCTCAAGTGTAATTCATTCAATAAATACTAAGCACTTATTATGAGCCAGTGCTGGTCATGGCTAAGAATATAACTATAAAAAAAGACATAGTCTCTTACCCTAAATGAGTTCAATTGCCAGCCCATGCAGACATACCATAATTTGACAAGTTCCATAGGAAATCTTGGAAAATTCAATATCTGCGGTTGCAACTATTCCTGAGCATTAGAGATCCACAAACTAGGGTAATTTATGACTCTGCTTAAGCATGGATTGAACTTCTCAGACTTTGGGGTTGGTCTGAGAACAGAGCAGATAACTGACCTAGTGGACGAGCAAACATGACATCTCAGTATCTACATCTCATCATGGCCTTAATGCTCACAACCCACATTAAGTAATAAAAACTTTATATTTGAAAAGAAATCCCACTGCAGTGTTTGTGACAATGTGAGGAGAAAGTAAGCAGTCTAAGAAAATGCTGGTTTTTTACAGAGTGTAGGAATGCTGGATAATTTAAGAAGTAACATGTCACATTCCTTTATGGGTGGGGATATATGACAGGAATGTGTCATAAGTTTTATATAAGTGGCTTTCAAACTTTTTTATCCATAACCTATGTTAAAAATAACTTTTCTTCACAATCTAATAAACACACACACACACGCACACACACACAATGAACCAGAACTTCAATAGCACAATACTTGCTTTTACTGTAGGTCATATACTCTGATATTTCCCCAATCCTTTCTCTTTTTCTATTTCTTTTTTTAAAAAAATGCTGATTGTGCCCCACTAAACTGACTTTATGACTGAGTAATGGTTTGAAAATCACTGTTCTATATTAACAATATAAACGAATAAGAAGTCAGTTGATAAAGCTGTTCAGCTGGTTATCGAGCCAGAATTTATTTTAATAGTATTATAAATTACTTTAATCCCATGTTTATAGATTCATTAAGGGTCTTATAAGGTCACTTAAATTTTTCATTTGTTCTTCACTGCACATTGTGGAAGGAATTATATAATACAATAATACCTTGAATATAGGGTTTTGCAGAGCTCTCAGGAGAAAGTCAAATACAAGTTCAATAAATAAAGTGGCTTAGGAGTATGAATGAGGGCAGGATAATGGTTGAGCAACTGATCTGAGAAAATACCATATGATAGGACTGTCGATGAGTAGAGTTTGTCAGGTAGAGATTGGGAAAGGACAGTTCAGACTAGAAGGGTGTGATCTAGCTGGGAGACCAGTGAGAAGTAGCTTGTATCTAAGAGGTAGGCAAGAAGACACAGTGAGGACTCAGTAAGTGAGACTGGAATGTATCGAGTGGCAAAATCAGGGCCTAGTCGCTTCATTTACTTGAGGGAACATGAAGTTCCCTTTCACTGAACAAATGGACAACTTTTATAGACATAGATTATTTTATTACAATTGGACAGAACAGGATCCTAGAGTTTCTTTGAGATTTGGGGTGGAATTCAGGAAGGCAAAAAAAAAAAATTTATAAGATTATTTCTGTCCTAGACTGCAAACTCTTTAAGGAAGTAGAGACCTCAGTTTGATTCATTCATATTTCCTAGCATCTAAATAGACATCTCTCCAAAGAAGACACACAGATGGCCAAAAGGCATATGAAAAAATGCTCAACACCACTAATTATAAGAGAAATGCGAATCAAAACTACAATGAGATATCACCTCACACCAGTCAGAATGGCCATCATCAAAAAGTCCACAAATAATAAATGCTGGAGAAAGTATGGAGAAAAGGAAACCCTTCTACACTGTTGGTGGGAATGTAAATTGGTGCAGGAACTATGGAAAATAGTATGCAGGTTCCTCAAAAAACTAAAAATAGAGTTACCATATGATCCAGCAATCCCATACCTGGGCATACATCCAGAGAAAACTCTTATTTAAAAAGATACATGCACCCCAATGTTCAAGGCAGCACTATTTACAATAGCCAAGACATGCAAGCAACCTAAATGTCCATCAACAGATGAATGGATAAAGAAAATGTGCTATATTTATACAATAGAAAATTAGTCATAAAAACGAATGAAATAATTCCATTTGCAACAGGGTTGGACCTAGAGATTATCATACTAAGTGAAGTAAGCCAGACAGAGAAATACGTACATCATATGATACCACTTTTATGTGGAATCTAGAAAAAAAAATGATACAAATGAACTTATTTACAAAGCAGAAATAGACCCACAGCTGTAGAAAACAAACTTATGGTTACCAAAGGGGATGGTGGGGAGGGGTAAGTTAGGAGTTTGGGATTAACATATACACACTACTATATATAAAATATTAGATAACCGAAAAGGACCCACTGTATAGCACAGGGAGCTACACTCAATATTTTGTAATAACCTATAAGGGAGAAGAATCTGCCAAAAATAGATATATATGTATGTATAACTAAATCGCTTTGCTGTACATCTGAAACTAACACAACATTGTAAACCAACTATACTTCAATAAAATAAATTAATAAAACAGGGCATGGTGCATAGTAAGTATTCGAGATACCTTCTAAGTGAATAAATCATTGAGTGAATGGATAAGGGAGTACACAGTTTATCTGGGCTGGTGATAAGCAACTGAATGCTACTTGTCCAAGGTCCCTTGTCCTTTAATGTGGTTATATAGAGTTTGCATTTATTCTAATTCTACTAACATTCTAAACATTCTAAACACTCT
>NW_006789049.1:1411711-1427079 GCF_000442215.2 Lipotes vexillifer
TCTTTCTGTCCTCTTCCTGGCTGATCTATTCTAAGTTCATGAGCATACTCTATAATATTCTATCTTTGCTGATTGTTTTTATTCAGAACATCTCTTTTTTTCTACACTGTCTTTTATGTATCTTAGCCAGCAATCCTGTACTCCAAATGAAATCTTATCCATGAAGCCTTGCTTGGAAATATTTTATCTCTTAGTACCCTTGATTCTCCTCTCATTTAATTTTTAAATTTACTAATTATGAGATAAAAATAATTTAATGATTATTTAATTAATATTTTAATATATACATATATATTTTAAAATTCAGAATACTTGAAAAATGAAGAAAGTATCCAATATTAACAATTTCTACAATCCTATTACATAGAGAAAACTCTGTTAACATTTTGTTGCTTGCAGTTACTAATATTTTAATATGTCTACATTAATGAATTAATAATATATACATATATATGAATATAAATTGAGATTAGGAGATCTGTAACATTTTATATATCACTTTTCACTTAATTAAATGTGAACTTTTCCTCATTTCCTTAAATATTTCTCAAGAACCTCACTTTAATGTCTACAGAGTATCCCATTATTCTATCATATTGGAACATACATTTAATTAAGCTCTTCATATTTTTTGTTGGGCATTGTGTTGTTTCCAATATTTTACTTCTCAACAACCCTGTGATAGATATTCTTCTAGCCAACATTTTATATTTGTACCTATAATTTCCTTTGCATAAATAAATAGAATTGAAAACATTTGGAAAAGGGGCATAAGCATTTTAAATACTATCACTAAATGTGACAAATGGCAAATTGCCCCAATGTCTATCCCAGAAGACTACAGCAATTTACACTCTCCCCAGATTATGAATGCCTTATCTCTATGTACTTATCACCTTTAGAGCTTAGTAATTTGAGAGCTAAAAAAAATAACGTCAGTACTCAGTGAATTTTGTTTTGTTTTGTTTTTTAACATGTGGCCTCTAACATTATTGCATATTGTTTATTTTCCATTTTTTCAAGTGGCAGTTCATGGCCTATATTCATTTTTCAACTCAAATGTTAATCTTTTTCTTTTTGTTTGAAAAAGCAATTAGTTTTAAAGAATTCTCTGAACTTCTACAGCCCTTGTTCATTCCTCTCACATAATGTGAGCCTTACTGTTTCTTTTTTCATTGAAGCATGCATTTTTATTCATATTTCATTTTAATTTTATTCACTAAAATTGTAACTATTAGCCATTATTTAAAAAAAAATTTTAACATTTTTATTGGACCATAATTACTTTACAATGTTGTGTTAGTTTCTGCTGTAAAACAAAGTAAATCAGCCATATGTATACATATATCCCCATATCCACTCCCTTGGGTGTCTCCCTCCCACCTCCCTAACCCACCCCTCTAGGTGGTTACAAAGCACTGAGCTGATCTCCCAGTGTTATACAGCTGCTTCCCATTAGCAATCTATTTTACATTTGGTTGTGTATATATGTCCATGTTACTCTCTCACTCCGAACCAGCTTACTCTTCCCCCTCCCCGTGTCCTCAAGTCCATGCTACGTCTACGTCTTTATTCCTGTCCTGCCCCTAGGTTTGTCAGAACCATTTCTTCTTTTTTTAGATTCCATATATATGTGTTAGCATACAGTATTTGTTTTTCTCTTTCTGACTTATTTCACTCTGTATGACAGACTCTAGGTTCATCCACCTCACTAAAAATAACTCAATTTCGTTTCTTCTTATAGCTGAATAATATTCCATTGTATATATGTGCCACATCTTCTTTAACCATTCATCTGTCGATGGACACCTAAGTTAGGTGTTATTTGAGATTTACACGTTGTTAGGGTTGTTATTCGAGATTTTTCTTGTTTCTTGAGGTCGGATTGTATTGCTATAAACTTCCCACTTAGAACTGCTTTTGCTGCATCCCATAGGTTTGAGGTCATCGTGTTTTCATTGTCACTTGTTTCTAGGTATTTTTCGATTTCCTCTTTGATTTCTTCAGTGATCCCTTGGTTATTTAGTAGCATATTGTTTAGCCTCCATGTATTGGTATTTTTTTACTATTTTTGTCCTCTAATTGATATCTAGTCTAATAGCATTTTGGTCGGAAAAGATATTGATATGATTTCAATTTTCTTAAATTAACCGACCATTCATTTGTGACCCAAGATATGCTCTATCCTGAAGAATGTTCCATGAGTGCTTGAGAAGTGTATTCTGTTGTTTCTGGATGGAATGTCCTATAAATATCAATTAAGTTCATCTTGCTCAGTGTGTCATTTAAAGCGTGTGTTTCCTTATTTATTTTCATTTTGGATGATCTGTCCATTGGTGAAAGTGTGGTGTTAAAGTCCCCTACTATGATTGTGTTACTGTTGATTTCCCCGTTTATGGCTGTTAGCGTTTGCCTTATGTATTGAGGTGCTCCTATGTTGGGTGCATAAATATTTACAACTGTTACATCTTCTTCTTGGATTGATCCCTTGATCATTATGTAGTGTACTTCTTTGTCTCTTGTAATAGTATTTATTTTAAAATCTATTTTGTCTGATATGAGAATTGCTACTCCATCTTTTTTTTGATTTCCATTTGCATGAAATACCTTTTTCTATACCCTCACTTTCAGTCCATATGTGTCCCTAGGTCTGAAGTGGGGCTCTCATGGACAGCATATGTAAAGGTCTTCTTTTTGTATCCATTCAGCCAGTCTATGTCTTTTGGTTTGAGCATTTAATACATTTATATTTGAGGTAGTTATCAATATTTATGTTTGTATTACCCTTTTCTTAAATGTTTTGGGTTTGTTATCATAGGTCTTTTCCTTGTGTTTCCTGCCTAGAAAAGTTCCTTCAGCATTTGTGGTGGTGCTGAATTCCCTTCAGTTTTGTTTGTCTGTAAGTGTTTTAATTTCTCTGTCGAATCTGAATGAGATCCTTGCTGGGTAGAATAATCTTGGTTGTAGGTTTTTCTCTTTCATCACTTTAAATATGTCATGCCAGTCCCTTCTGCCTTGCAGAGTTTCTGCTGAAAGATTAGCTGTTAACCTTATGGGGATTCCCTTCTGTGTTATTTGTTGCTTTTCCTTTGCTGCTTTTAATTTTTTTTTGTATTTAATTTTTGAAAGTTTGATTAATATATGTCTTGGTGTGTTTCTCCTTGGATTTATCCTATATGGGACTCTCTGTGCTTCATGGACTTGACCTGTCCCATGTTAACGAAGTTTTCAACTATAATCTCTTCATATATTTTCTCAGTCCCTTTCTTTTTGTCTTCTTCTTCTGGGACCCCTATAATTCGAACGTTGGTGTGTTTAATGTTGTCCCAGAGGTCTCTAAGAGTGTCCTCAATTCTTTTCATTCTTTTTTCTTTATTCTGCTCTGCAGTTGTTATTTCCACTATTTTATCTTCCAGGTCACTTATCCGTTCTTCTGCCTCAGTTATTTTGCTATTGATTCTTGTAGAGAATTTCATTTATTTTGTTGTTCATCATTGTTTGCTCTTTAGTTCTTCTAGGTCCTGGTTAAACGTTTCTTGTATTTTCTCCACTCTATTTCCAAGATTTTGGATCATCCTTACTATCATTACTCTGAATTCATTTTCAGGTAGACTGCCTGTTTCCTCTTCATTTGTTTGGTCTGGTGGGTTTTTACCTTGCTCCTTCATCTGCTGTGTGTTTCTCTGTATTCTCATTTTGCTTAACTTACTGTGTTTGGGGTCTCCTTTTCGCAGCCTGCAGGTTTGTGGTTCCCGTTGTTTTTGGTGTCTGCCCCCAGTGGGTGAGATTGGTTCAGTGGCTTTTGTAGGCTTCTTGGTGGAGGGGACTTGTGCCTGTATTCTTGTTTGGGGGGCTTGATCTTGTCTTTCTGTTGGGCAGGGCCGTGTCCGGTGGTGTGTTTTGGGGTATCTGGGAACTTAGTATGATTTTAGGCAGCCTCTCTTTTAATGGGTGGTGTTGTGTTCCTTTCTTGCTAATTGTTTGGAATGGGGCATCCAGCACTAGAGCTTGGTGGCCATTGGGTTTACCTGGATCTTAGCATTGAGACAGAGATCTCTGCGAGAGCTCTCACTGATTGATATTACATGAGGCTAGGAGGTCTCTGGTGGTACAATGTTCTGAACTCAGCTCTCCCATCTCAGAGGCCCAGGGCCTGACACCAGGCCATAGCACCAAGACCCTGCCAGCTGCATGGCTCAGAATAAAAGGGAGAAAAAAAAGAAAGAAAAATAAATAAATAAAATAATGAAAATTTAAAAAGAAAATAATAATAAAAAAAAGGAAGAGAGCAACCAAACCAATAAATAAATCCATCAATGATAATAAGTGCTAAAAACTAAACTAAGATAAACATAAAAATCAGAAACAAATCAGTAGCAGACAGCAAACCCAAAGTGTACAGTTGCTCCCAAAATCAACCGCCTCAATTTTGGGACAATTGGTTGTCTATTCAGGAATTCCACAGATGCAAGGTACTTCAGCTTGACTGTCGAGATTTAATCCGCTGCTCCTCAGGCTGCTGGGAGAAATTTCCCTTTCTATTCGTTCTTCGCACAGCTCCTGGGGTTCAGCTCTGGATTTGACCCCGCCTCTGCAGTTAGGTAGCCTGAGGGCATCTGTTTTTTGCTCAGACAGGAGGGGGTTAAAGTAGCGGCTGATTCAGGGGCTCTGGCTCACTCAGGCCAGGGTGAGGGAGGGGTACGGGATGCGGTGCAAGCCTGCGGCGGCAGAGACCAGCGTGACGCTGCAACAGCCTGAGGCGCGCCATGTGTTCTCCCCGGGAAGTCTTCCCTGGATGAGAGGACCCTGGCGGTGGCAGGCTGTACAGTCTCCCAGGAGGGGAGGTGTGGATAGTGACCTGTGCTTGCACACAGGATTTTTGGTGGCTGCAGCAGCAGAGTTAGCGTTTCATGACCATGTTTGGTGTCCGAGCTGATAGCTGTGGATCGTGACTGTCTCTGGAGCTCATTTAGGTGGTGCTCTGCCTTCTGTGGGCAGACACGGAAAGAATCCCCTCTCCTTGCACACACCAAAACAATGATTTCTTTCCTCTCAGGCAGGTCCAGACTTTTCTCTGGGTCCCTCCCAGCTAGCTGTGGGCACTAGCCCCCTCAGGCTGTGTTCACGCAGCCAACCCCTGTCCTCTCCCTGGGATCCGAACTTCGAAGCCTGAGCCTCAGCTCCCAGCCCCCACCTGCCCTGGCAGGTGAGCAGACAAGCCTCTCAGGCAGTTGAGTGCTGGCCGGCACCAATCCTCTGTGCTGGAATCTCTCCGCTTTGCCCTCTGCACCCGTTGCTGCACTCTCTTCTGTGGCTCTGAAGCTTCCCCCTGCCCACCCCCGTCTCCACCAATGAAGGGTCTTCCTAGTCTGTGGAACTTTTCCTCCTTCACAGCTCCCTCCCAGAGGTGCAGGGCCTGTCCTTATTCTTTTGTCTCTGTATTTTCTTTTTCCTTTTGCCGTACCCATGTACGTGGGGAATTTCTTGCCTTTTGGGGAGTCTGAGGTCTTCTGCCAGTGTTCAGTAGGTGTTCTGTAGGAATTGTTCCACGTGTTGACGTATTTTTAATGTCTTTGTGGGGAGGGAGGTGATCTCCATGTCTTATTTCTCTGCTATATTGAAGATCCCTCTGTAACTATTATCCTTTAAAATGTCAATAGTTTATGATGTATCAATAGTGACAATCTGTTTGTATTTTAGAGACTTTAGTAACAATCTGAAGTAAAAAAGTAAATTTTTGGAGCAGTAAATCTTTGTCACTATATATGCTTTAGAAGGCAAAGCCATACTGTTTTACACACACACACACACACACACACACACACACACACACACAGCAACTAGATCATAGAGTTTTGAGCAAAGATGGTCTTATCCTTACTGAAATCTCATTATTTGAAGAGCAATGTGGATAAATGAGAAGTATATGTCTGTGGAATCTACTAGAGCTTAGATTTAAATAACAGCTTTTCACTTGGGCACACTCTTCAATCCCCTTAAACCTCAGTTTCTTTCTCCTAAAAAAAAAGAGGACAAATAATATGTCTTCTTCAGAGTGTGGTGACAATTAGATGAAATAATTTATGTAAGGCCCTACCATAGTGACTGGCATGTGGTGCAAAATCATAAATATTAACTACTTTTATTCTTATTTAAGTCTCTGTTTTTTGCATAATATTTATCACAATGTCTTGAAACATACTTGGTGCTTAATAAACATGATAAACTAGTCAATTCTGTTGAAGGAACAAAACAGTCCAAATAGTTTATTAACTTGTTTTTCAATGTAACACTTAGAGAAATTTGTACCAAAGCTTGTTTTCTCCTCTTTCAAATGCATTCCACCTCCATATCATTTAAGGTGTAACTAGTCTAAATCCAATAAATTTTCAATTCTCATGCCTAGGCTGTAAGTAGGCATATTATAATCACATTTTATGTCTTAATAAACTAAGAGTAACCAGAAGGCAGTGCTTTTCCACATCTGGGCCCTTTTTTCCACACGAAATACATGACATCTGCACTAGTAAACTCTTGAATGGATTTTTCAAAATAGGGTTGTGGAGTGACCTGATCCAAGCAATTCCATATCTCAATTTGGAATCTTGCTTCAAGCACTGAGGTAGTCAGAAATATTTGGGGCACTTCCCTCTGATGACACCTGCCATTACATTCTGACATTCACCAAATATGTAGTTCTTAGAATCATTTTAATTTGCTCTCCCCCTACCCCATCTTATTTTGTAGCACTATCATTTAAAGAGACCTTTGAAGAATGCTTTTAGGGAAAGCTAAACAATTTCTTACAGCTGCAAGCAAAGTTTCCTCCTTTGATTGATAATGGCTTTAGAGAGCCATGAAGTGAAACATTTTGCTTTTATTTATGCCTTTATTTATTTTACTGGCTATGCACAATCAAAAGATCTTATGAAATTGGTTTCTAATCATTTCCTAATCTCTCTTTGCATTAATGGGAATCAGTCCCATTCAACTGATATTGTTTCTCTTGAGTCTTCTGCCTTCTAGGTCAGTTTCACCTCATCTGGCCAGTGGCTTCTGTGAATCAATAAATAATGGCAGTTTAATACATCCTTATTGATGCAGACATAGCTGAAGTTTGACTGTATGTCCACTGGTCCCCAAGTCATTTCCCCATCAACAGGGATCTTCCTCTTTATCCTCTACCCGCTTTCTTCATATGCAAAGATAAAATGGAAGGTAAATTACCCTCGCTGAACTATTTCTGTCCCTTCAATTTTCTGACTTACTTTTTTGAGACAGACAGCTTCCTATTTTCTTTAACATTTTTCTTTCTTGGGTAGGGAATTGAAAAGACATTCTGTCATCTGAGATATTGTTGTCCATTTTCTTTCCTTTCTTTTCATCTATATTTCACCTGTGTTAGCTTTTTCAGACTTTAGTCAATCTTTTCACATGCAGTTCTTTCCCAGCATCTTTATATCAGTTTTATCAATGTATAATTTGCACACCACAAAATGTATCTCTTAGTATTTTTGAGAGGAAGTAGAATGGAGGAATAAGAGCAACTATATCTTTTTGGTCACAATTTTTATCCCCATCTTTTATTTCCTCCTTAGTCAAAAATTAAACCTACTTTTAATATTTGCATGTTTTTTAAAGATTATTTTTACATTGTTTCTTGTCAACTTTTGTTTTCTTTCACATTAGACTGATAATTTCTCTGGTCCATGGTATGCCCTTCTTTCTGGTAAACATTTGTCTATTTTTTATTGGACCTCAGGAGCTCAGATTTTTTTAAGTACTCATAATTTTTGTAAACCTCTAAAATTTTGTCAGTGAGATATTTGGTATGATATTAGCCCTACCTTGTAGACAGAATATCTAAAAAACAGATCATAGCACAGTAGAAAGAACAGAATAAGGTTAAATTAATGCACAATAATCAGTATAGTCTAATTAAAATATGCACTAAGAATTGTTTAGTATAGGTAGAAAAATGATGGCTACTAGAAAATATTGATTTTATAGGAAAATAACAAATAGTTCTAGGCTTGGTGAATTTGTGACACCATATGTTTGTCAACCAAATCACAGGAGGAAACTGGAAAATATGCACTGGGACTCACTGTGTCGTTAATTCAGAAACTATGTATGGAGTACCTCCTGGTACAGAGTCTGGTTCTAGGTACTGGAATTATAGTTAATGAAGACTGACCAATTCTGCAATTTTTATGGAGCTTATATTCTAGAGTTTATATTCTGTCTAATAAAATAGCCATTATTCACATATGGATATTAAAATTAAAATTAAATAAAATTAAAAATTGAGCTCCTCAGTTGCATTGGCCACACTTTAAATGCTCAGTAGCCACATGTGGCTAGTGGCTATCATATTGGACAGAACAGATTTAGATCGTTTCTAAGATCACAGAACGTTCTATTAGAAGGGACTATCACTAAAATTGTGTTTTTATTTATTTTTTATTTATTTATTTTTTTGCTGTACACAGGCCTCTCACTGTTGTGGCCTCTCCCGTTGCAGAGCACAGGCTCCGGACGTGCAGGCTCAGTGGCCATGACTCATGGGCCCAGCCACTCCGTGGCACGTGGGATCTTCCCGGACCGGGGCACGAACCCGTGTCCCCTGCATCGGCAGGCAGACTCTCAACCACTGCGCCCCACCAGAAGCCCTGTGTTTTTAGTTTTAAAAGCTTAATAATAAGTCATCTAAAACACCCAGAAAAGCAAAAATAAATAAATAATATTATAGACATCTATGTAATCTTTACCAAGATAAAACATATGTTTGTTGCTGCTTGTCACATTTGTCTCAGCTGATTCTGTTTTAAAAGTAAGATATAAAACATTATAAAAGAGGAAAATCCAGGGCTTCCCTGGTGGCGCAGTGGTTGAGAGTCCGCCTGCCGATGCAGGGGACAGGGGTTCGTGCCCCGGTCCGGGAAGATCCCACATGCCGCGGAGCGGCTGGGCCCGTGGGCCACGGCCGCTGGGCCTGCATGTCCGGAGCCTGTACTCCGCAGCAGGAGAGGCCACAGCAGTGAGAGGCCCGCGTACTGCAAAAAAAAAAAAAAGGAAAATCCGTAGTCCTTCTTCCCTTCTCTCTCTTCCTAGAGATAACCATTATCTTCAAGACGATGTGAATCACTCATAAGCATGTTTTTGAACTTTAACTACATGGGAACATACTGATAAACAATATAAACTATTATTATGTGTTTCACAATTTTTACATAAATGTCAGCTATTTGCAACTTCCTTTTTTTGTTTGTTGTTTCCATTTAACATTTTATTTTGATATTTAACCGCAGTGATGCATACCATTCTATACATTCATTTTTCTGCTCTACAATATTTTTTGTGTAAAAAAAAAAACCTCACTGTGTATTTACCCACAGACCAGATAAGAAACTGTTAGGAGCTTTCCAAGTAGAGTCTATATCCTAAACATTTTACAAGCTCTGCTGGACAACCCAACCTCTGTCCTATGCTTGAAAAGAGTTCAGCAGCCCACAGATCCTAACCCTTTCATGAAAGTGCACAGAAGGGAAGGGTCCCTCTGTGGTGCTGTTGGATGCCCCACCATGGCCTTTCTTCAGTGGGGGACATTCGGAGAGGTCATCTGTTTTATGCTCTGATAGGAGCAAAAGGGATAGATAACCAGTGACACTGCAGCCCTAGAGCATCTGATTGAGTTGATGCTTTTCTCTGGAAACTTATTTATTGCTTCTTTCCTAAATAAATGGGTCTCTATGTAAATCAAATCCTAAGTAATATCTTGTAAAACACATGCACTCATTTCTTGAGGGGAAAAACAATTCACTAAATTTATGTCAAAATTTCCACTCTATCTGAATATATTTATCTGCTATCTTTTGATGTTCTGATCTCATAAATTTAAAAGCAACACTTGGATCCTAGCTAGGGAGACAGGCAGCAGGGATTAGGTCTATTTCTCCTTACTTTAGCCTTCTCCTCTCAAATAATTCTGTCCTTTATGAAATGTGAAATCAGACTGGAGGTTTAAGAATTTCAATGTAATGCTGACTCTACGTTCTCCATCCTGGGTTTCTGAAGTACACCTTTCTACTTGCCTTAAGAACAAACCAAACCTGCTTTCACCTACAACATGAAACTGCTTTTGTACCATTTCAAAGACAGGGCAACTTTGAAAACATTGATATATTCCATTGTTATATTTCAGGCATTTCCACACTTCAGATTATTGGTTTAATAAAAACATTAGTAAATTGGGCATTTCAACAAATTGAGGGTTCAGAGGGGGCTTTAAGATCGATTATCAAAGTAGGCTTGAGGGTCATTTTTCACGAATTGTATATTCTAGGAAGCCCACACAAAACATATTAGGAAAGTAATTGCTCAGCCCAATCCAGTTCAATAAGGCAGTGTAAACCATCTTAGGTGCCTCCCAATGGCTGGGACTAATTTTTTTTTTTCAGTTTAATTTCTTTTCCCTCAGCAAAACATGTTTTCCCAAGTTAAATCTCATGTAAAGTAGGATAATGTAGATGGAATGATGTGGGACCCTTCTTCCCACTGCCTTACATACTCAGCCACCCCTTTGCCCCCACAGAATACAGGAATTCTGAGGGATATACTGTTAGTAAGCGTTAAGGATACACGAAACCTCTAGAGGACTTTTGTTCCTAGCCCTTTGATGGATTGGTTATTCTAAATCACTTTGCAACTGAAAGAACTATATATTCTGGGTAAAATATTTTAAAAATCCATTTTAAAAATATCTGCCATTGATGTGACCAAAATGCAAAGTACCTGTAATCTATGCAGTACCTTAAATGGGAAGACTATGACTACATGCTACACCGTGGATGAACTAGCTAAAACAATGTCGAGTAAATAATATAGGAAATATAAAAACATATATACTATTTTACACTTTTATTTGGATCTTGCTGCTTCTTAACAGTAATATTTTTCTGCCTCTCCTTCCGCTTTTCCTCTCTGATTCATCTTGCCTAACACAGAACCTGGCAGAAAGAAGAGTAGATACCACTGAATACTTGATGAATGAAAGACTATATGATCGGAGTTACAATTGAAGGATTGGATTAGGTAGCTTTGCTGTGTAACAGAGTTCCAAAATTTAGTGGGTTAAAATAACATTTATCTCACAGTTCCTGTGGGTCAAAAATCCATTCATAGATAAGTTAGGTCCCCTGGCTCAGAGTCTCATGTATGGCTACAATTAAGATGATAAGTTGGTGTTATGGTTATCACAACATTCAAATGAGGTTTATCCACTTACAAGCTGACTCATGAGAATGTTGACTGGATTCAGTTCTCTGGTTATGGCCTGAGGAAGCCTTCAGTCTCTTCCTACATGAACATCTCTATACGGTAGCTCACAATATGGCACCATCTTCCATCAGAGTAAGTGATAGAAAGCAGTAAAGAGAGGGTGTAAGAGGAAAGTCATAGCCTTTTATAACCTAATCTCAATAGTGGCATCTCATCACTTTTGCCATAATCTATTCATTAAAAGTCAGTCACTAGGTCTAGCCCACGATCAAGGGAAAGGGACTATATAGTGTCCATTATGAGTGGTATAAATAATAAAGTCAATAGGTTAGGTGATCAAGGAAAGTTCATTTATCATTGAGGTGACCTGAAAAGACTTCATGGACTTGGGATTGGATTTGAGATTTTAAGAGTGGTCTGCACTTTGTTAGGCAAAGAAAGAGGAGGAGGACATCCATGCAGAAGACTCATGAAATACAGAGTGAGAGAAAAGAGAGAGAGAGAAAAAAATCACACTAGTAGCGTTTGAATGGCATGATTTTAATGCCAGATAATTGACTCTATAGGTAAATGCTTATGAAGAAGAGTGCATGGAGATTAGGTCTCCAGGACCTCGTACAAGAAAATGTATGATAAACATTTGTTAAATAAATGAATAAATAAAATCCTAGGCCTTTTTTTCTTTGCAGCTTTAAAGGATACACAGATTAAGAAACTAACCTTTTAAATGCTTATTTCTACAATTATCTAACTGACTACCATGATCAGTCAGGGATGTAATGACTTTCTGAGATCCACTGTCACTGGGGGACTGGGGCCTTTGCAGCTCTTACAGATGGGAAGTGAGAAGTCAGTCACACAATAATCTGCCAGCTCCAGGTGGGTTCAAGGTTTTTGGGAGAAGATAGCTGGGACAGGCAAATAGGGAGGGGGTCAAATGAAAGGCACTAGTCATGACAGAATACAAGAAGCTGTATGTTTCACTGGACGATATATGTTGTCTTCTGTGATTGGCATCACTCACTAAACACTAATTAAACCTCACTAATTCCCTTCTGTAGCATGAAACCACCATATATTATTTCACACATGTCAATTACAAGTTCCAAGTAAAACACCTTGGACTTTGCAGTATGAGATTCAAGATGTGCCCATTAATTTCTGTTTTATGAATGATGATGATGATTTGGGGGTAATAGGTTGAAGATGGGCAGTACTTACGGTGGTTGAGAATCATTATCATCACCATTAGCTCTCACTTCTCTTTTTCTTTGCCCCAAATGACAAAGTTGAAAGTGGAATGTGTGTGGGTGTATGTGTGCATATATAAAAACTTTCCTATTTTCCTCATGGCAATTCAGAAGTTTTGCTTTCTAAACTGAAGCTTGAAGAGATATATGGGTACACAGAAAGGCATACACTTACACCTTTTCTCCTCGTCTAATGGGATCTTGAAGCCTAGTCAGTGACCACAGTAGCAAGATGCATTTCTTTCCTTGAAGTCGATAAATTGTGAATTATGCTTCTGAAGGGGGCAGTAATGTTGACTGGGAAATGGTAGAATCTGACGACTTCTAGAATCTGGAATTTACATGGAATGCTCTCCTAGATTCTATTTCAGCCTCAGCATATACACAGGTAGATACAGGACTGACTGACAGTGTCAGTGCCTCCACAAAGAGACAGAAGTGATGTAACTCAGTGCTGTAAACTGTCAGAGTACATCTGAATTAATATTCAAGGCCTCTGTGTATGTAAGCAGTGAGCCCAAATGCATGTCATTTTCACTCACCTGAAAGTGTTTTGTCTGTCTGCTTTTTTGGTGTGTGTGTTTTTTTCTTGGGGAGGGGGGACAGAAGGCATCTATACAGGCCAGAGCGTTGCTGCCTTTCATCTAATTTTAAATCTTTAATCCAATACTGATATCACACTTTCACATTTTCGGTTGTTTCTTCCCACCTATTCCATAATGAAGCACTGCACTTTATTAGCACAGGAGAAAGCAAGTGCAGCCGTGTGAAGCTATGTTCTCAAGACAGTATAGGTCCCTTGGGAAGCAAGGACCATGCTCTCTGGGCTTCCCTGGTGGCGCAGTGGTTGAGAGTCCGCCTGCCGATGCAGGAGACGCGGGTTCGTGCCCCGGTCCGGGAAGATCTCACATGCCGCGGAGCGGCTGGGCCTGTGAGCCATGGCCGCTGAGCCTGCGCGTCCGGAACCTGTGCTCCGCAACGGGAGAGGCCACAACCGTGAGAAGCCCGGTTGTCTGAGACCATGGTCTCAGACTTTTGATATGCGATCTAATATTCTAAGTATGTGATTTTATTAAGCGGATTTTAGAACACTTGCCTTTGCTTTAGGTTTCTTATCAGTGTGGTTAGTTATGGTGGTAAAAGGTGGTCAAAGTTTCTAAATAAATGCTTCTGTTTTTCCATTTCTGCTTATGCTATTACCTAAGTCTAGAGAAATTTATTTTCTAAAGCTCAAGGAAAACATCATTATATCTGATTAATCAAGATGCTACAATGACTTTGTCTTTTGCTTTTTAATGAACCCAGTATTCAAACTGCCTCCTTTTTCTTTCTTTCCCATTATCTTTTTTTTCTTTCTTTCTTTCTTTTTTCTTTCCCATTACCTTATAGACCTGTGAGGGCAGTAAGTGGGAAAATACTGTATTCAGAATTTAGGAGGTTTACCTGCAATAACTTTACTCTGTCTGCACCAACCAAGAACACAAGACTCTAGGGATTTAGCTCCAAAAGCAAAAGTAATTCTAGTCAGGATTATAACCAAGGGGCTGAAGCATAGTAATTGGCAATTTATGGAGAAAGGCCTTATGTGCTATGTTCATTTATTTTAAAAAACTTAATTGCAATTTTCTGGATGTGCTTTTCTAAGTTTCCATAATAGATTTTTTTCTTTTTTTTAAAAAAAATCCCTAAGCTTTGAGGAATATATGGATAGGAATCTGAAACCCAGCACACTTTTTCTAAATGTATCTAGAAAATCTTTTTGGTATCTAGTGTTGAGATTATTATCATTATTGATCACCTACTGTGTGTAAAAAACTCCATACGGCACAAAAATCTGAAAACTTCAATAAGTACTTATAGGGAGCTTTATATTCACATGGAAATATTAAACATTTATTTTTTAAACTGAACAGATACTGAATTCCCAGCTATAGCAATGCCATTTAAACTGAGATTTAAAAGATGAAATGGGTCTAGTTAAATAAGTCCCTTTAACATAGAGATATATGAAAGCATCTTTCAAAATTCTTTCCAGTGTCACTTCTTCAGAGAAAATGTCCCTTGACTCTCTCACTCCAAATAATGCCTCCATGCTAAAATTTCCCTTCTACATTTTTTCTACTTTCTTATAATTTACTGTTAAGTTGTTTCTCCGCAGTGAAAATACTCTTTATGGTACCACAATGATAGATACATGTCATTATACATTTGTTCCAACCCATAGGGCCTACAATACCAAGAGTGAACCTAATGTAAACTACAGACGTTGGGTCATTATGATGTAGGTTTATCACTGTAACAACTGTACCACTCAGGTGAGGATGTTGAAAAGGAGAGATGCTGTGCAGGTGTGGAGGTAGAGGGCATAGGAGAAATCTTTGTACCTTCCCTTCAGTGTTGCTGTCAACATTAAACTGCTCCAAAAAGTCTTAGTTAGAAAAACAAAAAACAACCAGTGTCCATAAATGATACAGATCATGGTTTGAGTCTTTACTTTGTCACTTACTAGCTACTGTGCTCTTTGAGAAAAATGAGGATAACAATAGCGCTTATCTCAGAAAGTTTTTGTAAGGATCCTATGACATCAGTCACAGGAGGTACTAAACATAGTATCTGGCAAACAATGATCTTGAAATCGATACAGTCCTTATTATTATTATTTAATTATACTGCTCGTTGGTCTCTGAAACCAAGCTTCAAGTCAAATGACTTTGCAGACATTAAAATATAGTGTCCCAAGTGAGCTCCAAGAGACAGGTCAGCTGTATTGCAGGGAATACTGCCACTGGAAACTACTGCACACCGCCTGTCTTCTGCTCTTCCAGTGACACATTCCTG
>NW_006789049.1:1427089-1448452 GCF_000442215.2 Lipotes vexillifer
CCTGCTCAGAGTTCTCAGTAGCAGGTAACCAAAGGCACACAATTTGATATTTGTATTTGTGTCCAGGACTAAGACCTTTTGGTCTTACAGCTGAGATGAGATTCTCTAGGAATTGTACCTGCGTGGAACCCAGTCTTCTGTCATTTAACAAGGATCAGAAGGGTTTAGGGCTGGTTTTCAGGGAATAATTCAGAAATATTCCTGCTTTGTTCAATGGGAATTAGCTGGCCCAGAAGGAAAGATGTTCATATTGAAGTCTTAGCCATATTGTTAATACTGTCATAAACTTGAGAAAGCTGTTTCAATTTCCCCATGATACTTTGCTTATATTAAATAGCATTCTCCCTAACTCACCTTGCAGAGGCTTTTGACTATAAGAATTAACTACTCATTGTATACAAATAGGAAAATATAGAAAAGTATAAAGAAGAAACATAACCACCCAAAATCAATCTCCTAAACATAAAAACATAAAAACATAGATTTTGTTGTATATTCATTTTTCAACAATTAATTTATCATGTGCCTACCATGTGCCACTGTGATTTTAACTCTGTTATACATGTGTGTATATTTACGTATATAATTTAAAATTCCAAAATTGGTATGATGGTGTTTAATTGCATATGCTCTCCTTTTCATTTAAGCCAGAGCCTCAGAGGTTTGGCCTTTGAAAATATCTTTTTGTATGGGGTATATAACACTGCATCAGTTAGATGGCTATACAATAACTAAATAATTATTTAAATTTATCCCTCATCTCTTGATAGTAATTATGTTGCAGCTTATATTTCTCTTCATTCATACAATTTCAATCTCTGAATGTTTCCTTAAGATAGTTCTCCAGAAGATATCTTATTGGATAACTACACGGGATATTTTTAAGGTTTCCGGTAGCTTTTCCAGTAGTATGTACCAATTTGTGTTTCCTCCAGTAATGTATAAGCATGGCATTCTCTCAACTCTCATTTTTAACATCTACACATAGAACACTAGGACAAAGTTAGAAATGATCATGTAGAGGAAAGTAGAAGGCTCCAGGATTCTCACTCCTGGAGTGAATCTGGGCACCTTGTGAGCTAAGACAGACACCAGAGCTTGTGGAGCACCAAGGGTTTTCTCCAGTGTCCTGAGATGCTCTTATTTAACAGGCATCCATCAAGGTTCTTGATCAAAGTTGACACTCTATCAATGGTGCTGATGGGTGCCTGACTGCACAGAGGTGATGGAGACAAAGGCAAATACCAAATTAAAAAGAAAAACAAAAACCACAGAAGAGGGTTTTCTTTTATTTTAGCCAGATCTTCTCAGTGGTTGAATACATCCGCTGTATTTCCATTGAAAATACAACATTTTGGTTGGTGTGAAAATCTGTGTCAGGAAATAACCCCAAGAGAACAAAACATGTATCAGGTGATAATGGATGTTATTAATGGAAGCAACATTTGTCTCCTTTTGTTTTTCCCTGACTCTCATTCAACCATAGTAAATTTTAATATGTGTGTCAGGTTTCCTGCAATTTACGTACAATGAAACTCTTTGGGGAAGATAACACCCAAGTGTCCATATGATTTCATGCTGCAGTCTCAGCTTAGATCTAAAGTTAGTGTCAGTTTCTGGTTCCTTCTCCTGGGGAGATGTCAACAGAATATGCTGGTTCAAAATGAATGTGTCTCTGTGACCGGTATTTTTGATGGACCTGGCTGTGCATCTGCTCTCAGAAATCACCCCCTTCTGTGATCACAAGAAAAACAGGCCCATCTTTTAAGACAGGAATAATTTTTGCTTCACTGAGCACTGTTTCTTAAATTTGTTTTAGGTTTAAGCTCTATTGCTTAATCTTTGTGTCATATCTCATTATGCAGAAAAGTATAATGTATGCTGGTTACCAAAACAGGCCCTGAGGTCGAATGGAATATGATTGGTTCTTGAAGGTTTCAGAACCAGATGATTTCTTTTATTTTTCAGTCTTCTTGATTCAGCTCTCCCAGCAATTATTCTTTTGCCCTTTTTACCACTTGAGGGTTGAGATGTATACTTGGAGATACTATGAGATACACCATGAACAGACACTGAGACGGTATGTATCTGGACTACAGTAACTAGAATGATAGAGGATGTCAGACTGTGGTGTCTGAATGACAGTTGGGAGGACCACAGCTGTGTTGCTTAGATAAATACAACTTGCAATAAGGGAGAGGAGGGGCAATGCTTGCCTTCAAAGAGCTGAAGTGTGGTCAACTGAAGATGTGAAGCTCCTTAGGTTGTGTAATTGAGCAAAGGGAACTAGCATCAACACGTGGGTTCAGCCTCCCAAATATCTCTCATTGTTCATTTTTTCTCCATCTCAACTCTCCACCACTCTAGTCCAAGACATTTTCATCTCTTGCCTGGAATATGACCACAGACTCATAACCCATCTCCCCACTTCACTTCTGCGTTCCACCAAGTCATGTCTTTCCTCTGCTTATACCCCTTTGATAGTTTCGCATCAGTTTAGATAAAGTCTGAATCATAGACAGCCTGCATATCCTGAATGATCTTGTTATTCATCTCCCTCCAGCCACATCTCCTTGTCCCTTTGTCTTTGCTCCAGCCACAGTGGAATTCTTTGAGGAAGATGACATTCAAGTGTCCATGTGATTTCATGCTGAATTCTCAGCAGTGCGCTCAAAGTTTTAGAATCTTCAGAAACATTTTTCTCTTTGCATGGAACCACCCTTCCTTCTTCAAGAACACAACTGACCCTCCTCCCTGTCCTATCTATTCCCTATTCATTCTCTAGACTAAACACACACACACACACACACACACACACACACACGCACGCACACACACACGCACGCACACACGCACACGCATACACATAGCCCTCCCTTCATGTCCAGGCTACATCCCTCAGTTATGGGTTCTAATGGCACCATCTACCTCTTTTCTAGTGCTTTTCTTGGAATTATGTACGGGAAGTCTATTTTCACAGCTTCCTTGAACACTCTGTGGAGGAAGAGACTGCTTCTATTACTCACTACTGCACTGTAGCCCTTCATATTCCTTCACAGAGCTAGCACAGTGGGTAACACATGGCAAGATGCCTACATCATCAACATGTGTGATGACAGAATAAATGAAAGAATAAAAGAAAGTTTATTTTTTCCTATATGCAACAGTTATAACACTGGAGGTTGTCAGAAGATAAATTGGACTCTCTTGTGTGTGTGGGGGGGGGGCGGTCCTCACTTACCGGAAATATTCATGTAGACATGAGAAAACCTCTTTGTACGAGTAATGCAGTGGCATATGAAGCATTAAGTGGGATAATTGGACTAAACTCTTTAGTTGCTCTTTCACGGCAACTAATTCTATGGTTTGTGAATTATTTTAAAGCTATTTTGGGGGGTGATAAGTAATTCTGATTAAAAACTTTAGTGAGGAAGAGATTTAATATTTGGCCAAGGTGAATGTTTTGAACCTCTGGCTTTCCAATATATTTAGAGGGTTTTGTGCATATGTGGTTTCTATGCCCCCAAACGTGGATGAGGGTGACATTCACTCACTCACTAATTCATTCAACAAATGTTTCCTCTGCTGGGGATATGGTGAAGAACAAGAAAATAAGCTCCGTCCCCTATAGATGCTTCTATCCTAGTGGACATAAACACAAAATACATTGAAAAGTAAGAAAAAAGACTAGTAAGTAATAATTAATGATGATGATGGGGGAGGGTGGCTTGCTTAGAGTAATCAGAGAAGCCTTACTGACGAAGGTGGCCTTTAAGATGAAATTTGAATGACAAGAGGGAGAACCTGTGAGAAGATCTGAAGGAAGAGAATGAAGAGCAGAATGGACTCCTAGACAAAGGTACTAAGGCAGAAACAAGACGGGCATGTTGGAAGGGGGAAATGAACGCCAGCATAGATGGTTCAGAATGAAGGAAAGAGGGGTACATGGTAAGGTGGCAGCAGTGGGTGAGACCAGATGAAGCAGGAGTTTTAGCTATGGTGAGAAGACTGAACTTCATCCTAATGAAATCAGTAGTCATGGAGGTTCTGAGGAGAGAAGTTACCCTCTCAGACTTTGGTTTTGCCCACTTATCCTTATAAAATCTTTTAGATCTGTTTACCCCAGGACTCACTGTAGTACCTTCTGATCTTCCTTACATGTTTCCCCTTTATTCCTAGTTAGAAAAGAGCTCTGTTTGGGCTACCAAGAGCGATTCCAAATTAATATCTTTGAAAACTATTGGTTTAGAAGCTGGAAATATGTTGCAAAAGCTTAGAGTTGAAAGCAATAACAACAAAAACCTATTTGCCTGATGCATCAACTTCTATGTGTTAAAATCCCCCACCCTCTTTTTGTTTTAAATTTAACATCTTTATTGGAGTATAATTGCTTTAAAATGTTGTGTTAGTTTCTTCCATATAACAAAGTGAATCAGCTATGTTTATACATATATCCCCATATCCCCTCCCTCTTGCATCTGCCTCCCACCCTCCCTATCTCACCCCTCTAGGCGGTCACAAAGCACCGAGCTGATCTCCCTGTGCTATGCAACTGCTTCCCACTAGCTATCTATTTTACATTTGGCAGTGTATATATATCAATGCTACTCTCTCACTTAGTCCGAGCTTACCCTTATTCCTCCCTGTGTCCTCAAGTCCATTCTCTACATCTGCGTCTTTATTCCTGTCCTGCCCCTAGGTTCATCAGAACCTTTTTTTTTTTTTTTTTTTTTTTTTTTTTTTAGATTTCACATGTATGTGTTGGCATACGGTATTTGTTTTTCTCGTTCTGACTTATTTCACTCTGTATGACAGACTCTAGGTTCACCCACCTCACTACAGATAATTCAATTTCGTTTCTTCTTATGGCTGAGTAATATTCAATTGTATGTAGTTGCCACATCTTCTTTATCCATTCATCTGTCAATGGACACCTAGGTTGGTTCCGTGCCCTGGCTACTGTAAACAGTGCTGCAATGAGCATTGTGGCACATGGCTCTTCTTGAATTATAGCTTTCTCAGGTTATATGCCCAGTAGTGGGATTGCTGGGTCATAAGGTAGTTCTACTTTTAGTTTTTTAAGGAACCTCCATACAGTTCTCCATAGTGGCTGTAACAATTTACATTCCCACCAACAGTGCGAGAGAGGTCCCTTTTCTCCACACCCTTTCCACATTTATTGTTTGTAGAGTTTTTGATGATGGCAATTCTGACTGGTGTGAGGGGATACCTCATTGTAGGTCTGATTTGTGTTTCTCTAATGATTAGTGATGTTGAGCATATTTTCATGTGACTGTTGGCAATCTGTATATTTTCTTTGGAGAAATGTCTGTTTAGGTCTTCTGCCCATTTTTGGATTGGTTTGTTTTTTTGATATTGAGCTGCATGAGCTGATTGTATATTTTGGAGATTCATCTTTTGTCAGTTGCTTCATTTGCAAATGTTCTCTCCCATTCTGAGGGCTGTCTTTTCGTCTTGTATATGGTTTCCTTTTCTGTGCAAAAGCTTTTAAGTTTCATTAGGTCCCATTTGTTTATTTTTGTTTTTATTTCTAATTCTCTAGGAGGTGGGTCAAAAAGGATCTTGCTGTGATTTATGTCAAAGAGTGTTCTTCCTATATTTTCTTCTAAGAGTTTTATAGTGTCTGGCCTTACATTTAGGTTTTAATCCATTTTGAGTTTATTTTTGTGTATGGTGTTAGGAAGTGTTCTAATATCATTCTTTTACATGTAACTGTCCAGTTTTCCCACCACCACTTTTTTTTTTAACACATAAGGATATTATTTAATCCACACAACAAAGCTGTGAGTTAGGTAGTATATCAATCCTGTTTTATAGATGAGGAAACAAGGCGCATAAAGTTTCAGCAACTTGCTCAAAATCATTCAGGTAAAAATACAAGAGCAAAGGACATGGAAAATCATGAGTTTTGGTTAAAGATTAAACTGCTGCCTAATCCCAAATCACAAAGTCATGTACTCAACTTTCCCCTGCAGTATAAAGCCTTGTGGCTTATATGAGAAAGTCACATGTTCTCCAGGTGCTCCCTGAGGTGAATCAGCTAACCCAGCACCACTTACTGAAGAGGCTGTCTTTTCTCCATTGTATATTCTTGCCTCCTTTATCAAAGATAAGGTGACCACATGTGTGTGTGTTTATCTCTGGGCTTTCTATCCAGTTCCATTGATCTTTATTTCTGTTTTTGTGCCAGTACCATACTGTATTGATTACTGTAGCTTTGAAGTTCAGTCTGAAGTCAGGGAGCCTGATTCCTCCAGCTCCATTTTTCTTTCTCAAGATTGCTTTGGCTATTCGGGGTCTTTTGTGTTTCCATGGAAACTGAGAAATATTTTGTTCTAGTTCTGTGAAAAATGCCAGTGTTAGGTTGATAGGGATTGCACTGAATCTGTAGATTGCTTTCGGTAGTACAGTCATTTTCACAATGTTGTTTCTTCCAATCCAAGAACATGGTATATCTCTCCATCTGTTTATGTCATCTTTAATTTCTTTCATCAGTGTCTTATAGTTTACTGAATACAGGTCTTTTGTCTCCTTAGGTAGGTTTATTCCTAGATATTTGATTTTTTTGTTGTTCCAGTGGTGAATGGGAGTGTTTCCTTAATTTCTCTTTCAGATTTCTTATCGTCAGTGTATAGGAATGCAAGAAATTTCTGTGCATTAATTTTGTATCCTGAAACTTTACCATTTCATTGATTAGCTCTAGTAGTTTTCTGGTAGCATCTTTAGGATTCTCTATGTATAGTATCATGTCATCTGTAAACAGTGACAGCTTTACTTCTTCTTTTTCGATATGGATTCCTTTTATTTCTTTTCTTTCTCTGATTGCTGTGGCTAAAACTTCCAAAACTATGTTGAATAATAGTGGTGAGAAAGGGCATCCTTGTCTTGTTCCTCATTTTAGAGGAAAATGGTTCACTTTTTCACCATTAAGAACGATGTTGGCCGTGGGTTTTTCATACATGGCCTTTATTATGTTGAGGTAAGTTCCCTCTATGCCTACTTTCTGGAGAGTTTTGATCATAAATGGGTTATGAATTTTAGTTAAAGCTTTTTCTGCATCTATTGAGATTATCATATGGTTTTTCTCCTTCAGTTTGTTAATATGGTTTGTCACATTGATTCATTTGCATATATTGAAGAATTCTTGCATTCCTGGGATAAACCCCACTTGATCATGGTGTATGATCCTTTTAATGTGCTGTTGGATTCTGTTTGCTAGTATTTTATTGAGGATTTTTCATCTATATTCATCAGTGATATTGGTCTGTAGCTTTCTTTTTTTGTGACATCTTTTTCTGGTTTTGGTATCAGGGTGATGCTGGCCCCGTAGAATGGGTTTGGGATTGTTCCTCCCTCTGCTATATTTTGGAAGAGTGTACAAGTTTATATTTTGGAAGGATAGTTGTTAGCTCTTCTCTAAATGTTTGATAGACTTTGCCTGTGAAGCCATCTGGTCCTGGACTTTTGTTTGTTGGAAGATTTTAACCACAGTTTCAATTTCAGTGCTTGTGATAGGTTTGTTTATATTTTCTACTTCTTTCTGGTTAAGTCTCGGTAGGTTGTGTTTTTCGAAGAATTTGTCCATTTCTTCCAGGTTGTCCGTTTTATTGGCATATAGTTGCTTGGAGTAATCACTAATGATTCGTTGTATCTGCAGTGTCAGTTTTTACTTCTCCTTTTTCATTTCTAATTCTGTTGATTTGAGTCCTCTGACTTTTTTCCTTGATGAGTCTGGCTAATGATTTGTCAATTTTGTTTAGCTTCTCAAAGAACCAGCTTTTAGTTTTATTGATCTTTGCTATAGTTTCCTTCATTTCTTTCTGATCTGATTTTAATGATTTCTTTCCTTCTGCTAACTCTAGGTTATTTTTTGTTCTTCTTTCTCTAATTGCTTTAGGTCTAAGGTTAGCTTCTTTATTTGAGATTTTTCTTGTTTCTTGAGGTAGGATATTATTGCTATATACTTTCCTCTTAGAACTGCTTTTGCTACATCCCCTGGGTTTGGGGTCGTTGTGTTTTCAATGTCATTTGTTTCTCGATATTTTTTGTTTTCCTGTTTGGTTTCTTCAGTGATTTCTTGGTTATTTAGTAGTGTAATGTTTAGCCTACATGTGTTGGTATTTTGTACAGTTTTTTTTCCCTGTAATTGATATCTAGTCTCAGAACGTAGTGATTGGAAAAAATACTTGATATGATTTCAATTTTCTTAAATTTAGTGATGCTTGATTTGTGACCCAACATATGATCTATCCTGGAGAATGTTCCATGAGCACTTGAGAAGAAAGTGTATTCTGTTGTTTTAGGATGGAATGTCCTATAAATATCAATTAAATCCACCTTGCTTAAGGTGTCATTTAAAGCTTGTGTTTCCTTATTTATTTTCATTTTGGATGATCTGTCCATTGGTGAAAGTGGGGTGTTAAAGTCCCCTACTATTTCTGTGTTACAGTTGATTTCCCCTTTTATGGCTGTTAGCATTTTCCTTATGTATTGAAGTGCTCCTATGTTGGCTGCATAAATACAATTGTTATATCTTCTTCTTGGATTGATCCCTTGATCATTATGTAGCGTCCTTCTTTATCTCTTGTAATAGTCTTTATTTTAAAGTCGATTTTGTCTGATATGAGAATTCCTACTCCAGCTTTCTTTCGATTTCCTTTTGCATGGAATATCTTTTTCCATCCCCTCACTTTCAGTCTGTATGTGTCCCTAGGTCTGAAGTGGGTCTCTTGTAGACAGTATATGTATGGATCTTGTTTTTATATCCATTCAGCCAGTCTACGTCTTTTGGTTGGAGCATTTAATCCACTTACATTTAAGGTAATTATCGATATGTATGTTCCTATGACCATTTTTTAAACTGTTTTGGGTTTGTTTTTGTAGGTCTTTTCCTTCCCTTTGTTTCCTGCCTAGAGAAGTTCCTTTAGCATTTGTTGTAGAGCTGGTTGGGTGGTGCTGAATTCTCTTAACTTTTGGTTGTCTGTAAAGGTTTTAATTACCCATTTGAATCTGACTGAGATCCTTGCTTGGTAGAGTAATGTTGGTTGTAGGTTTTTCCCATTCATCTCCTTACATATGTCCTGCTACTCCCTTCTGGCTTGCAAAGTTTCTGCTGAACAATCAGCTGTTAACCTAATGGGGATTCCCTTGTATGTTATTTGTTGCTTTTTCCTTGCTGCTTTTAATATTTCTTCTTTGTGTTTAATTTTTGACAGTGTGATTAATATGTTTCTTGGCATGTTTCCCTTGGATTTATCATGTATGGGACTCTCTGTGCTTCCTGGACTTGACTATTTCCTTTCCCATGTTAGGGAAGTTTTCAACTATAATGTCTTCAAATATTTTCTCAGACCCTTTCTTTTTCTCTTCTTCTTCTAGGTCCCCTATAAGTCGAACGTTGGTGCATTTAATGTTGTTCCCGTGGTCTCTGAAATTGTCCTCTTTTTCATTATTCTGCTCTGTGGTAGTTCTTTCCACTATTTTTTCTTCCAGGTTACTTATCCATTCTTCTGCTTCAGTTATTTTGCTATTGATCCCTTCTAGAGAATTTTATATTTCATTTATTGTGTTGTTCATCATTTTTTTGTTTGCTCTTTAGTTCTTCTCGGTCGTTTTTAAACGTTTCTTGTATTTTCTTATTCTATTTCCAAGAGTTTGGATCATCTTTACTATCATTACTCTGAATTTTTTTTCAGGTAGACTGCCTATTTCCTCTTCATTTGTTTGGTCTGGTGCGTTTTTACCTTGCTCCTTCATCTGCTGCATATTTCTCTGTCTTCCCATTTTGCTTAACTTACTGTGTTTGGGGTCCCCTTTACTCAGGCTTCAGGTTTGTAGTTTCCGTTGTTTTTGGTGTTTGCCCCCAGTGGGTAAGGTTGGTTCAGTGGCTTGTGTATGCTCCCTGGTGGAGGGGACTGGTGCCTGTGTTCTGGTGGATGAGGCTGGATCTTGTCTTTCTGGTGGGTAGGGCTGCGTCTGGTGGTGTGTTTTGGGGTGTCTGTGAACTTAGTATGATTTAGCAGTCTCTCTGTTAATGGGTGGGGTTGTGTTCCTGTCTTGCTAGTTGTTTGGCATGGGGCTTCCAGCACTGGAGCTTGCTGACCATTGGGTGGAGCTGGGTCTTAGCAATGAGATGGAGATCTCTGGGAGAGTTCTCACCAATTGATGTTATGTTGGGCTGGTAGGTGTCTGGTGGTCCATGTCCTGAAGTCACCTCTGCCTCCTCAGAGGCTCAGGCCTGACACCAAGCCGGAGCACCAAGACCCTGTCAGCCACACCGCTTCTCTAGGAGACAGTCCTTCGGAAGTTGAAGGAACAATTGGCCACTGCACTTCACAGTACCAGCTGCGTGTTAAGTAGGACCTTGAACAGAAGACTTGTTATTTTGATACAGTCCCTAAGGATGCTGGCTTCATCTGTCACTAGATTGTTTGGGAACCTTGGACCGAAACCACCTGCCCCGGCCAGGTGCAATAATAACTGCTTGCATGAATTGTCTCTCAACAGGGTTTCTGGTAAGGAACATGGTGCTGACAAGCTGGCAAAACTGGAAGAATTCAGGAGGGGCCCCCCTCCACCCTCTTTTATGTAATTATAGAGAAATCATGTTTTCTCCCATAAGATCTTTTATATAGTAGATAAACATCATATAAAATAAAATAAGTCAACCTGATCCTACATGAATTCCCAAAAAAATCCAACCCCTCCCAATATTTCTATATATTTCCAGAGAGTGATTATATGTCCTGGTTTTTCTTCTCCATTCTTGCTCTGAACTGTTACTTTTAGCTCCTCCCAACTGTCACTTTTGGAGGTTTTGTCACTGTCTCTCCTTGTCATTTAACTCTCTTCCATTTGTTCTGCCTTAAAATTTTGACCACTGTAGCCCCTCCCTTCTTTCCCAAGACAGTGCTAACAAAAGGCTAAAACTAAGTTGTGGTGGATAATAACTTTCCCTAAAAGTTGAAGATAATACAGAGACATATAAATTGAGAAGAGGAGAGTTTGACTTAAAATTAGTTATTTTTACCTCCTCCCAATAAATTGATCATCTTTCCTCTGTCACAAGAAGCTCCTTCTGGGCTGTTGCTCACTGTGGCCCAGATTTTTGCCATATTGATAACACCTCTCCTATTTCTCTCATTTTGTAACCTCCACCAATGCCTTGGCCTCAGTTTTTTGTTTCTTCATCTGTCAAGGGAATCTGCAATTAGCATCTTTGTCATGGGCTGAATTATGTTCCCCCCAAATTCATGTGTTGAAGTTCTAACCCCAAGGACCTCAGACCATAACTGTATTTGGATATACAGCAAGAGGTAGTTAAAATGAGGCCGTTATGGTGGACCCTAATCCAGTGTGACTGGTATCCTTATAAGAAGATGAAATTTGGACAAAGACACACATACAAGGATAATGCCACATATTCATAAAGATAGCCATCTACAAGCCATGGAGAAAGGTATCACTTAGCTCTTGGACTTCAAGCCTCCATAACTGTGTGAAAACGAATTTCTGTTTTTAAACCACCCAATCTGTGGCACTTGATTATAACAGCCCTAGGAAACTAAGGCAACCCTCCAGCCTCCTTCCCATATCTCTGCCAATTTTTTTTTTCAGAGTTGCACTGTCTCTCATTAAGGTACTCACTTAGGTTATTAAACCAAACACTTATAACCAAAGCCTGCTGTGTTAGTATTATATCATCTCTATTCATGGCCAAATTAACTAATATCAAATAAATATTTGAATGCCAGTAGTATGATCAAGAGAACTCTCTAAGTGATCCCTCGCAGGAAAAGGAAGAATCTGCCCTAGAGACTTATTCACATCTCTGAGAATTTTTTGGTATTCTTAGAGTAGGCAGATCATCTCATGTGTCTAGCCATAGCTGCCTCAGAAGTATTGATGTTTGACCTCAGAGTACTCCACTGATTTCCTTTACAAACCCAGGCTTGAGTTAAGCCTCTTCTTAAGCTCTAAAAGCACCCATTTACAAATATTGATGTTCTAGGTATAACAGTCAGCCCAGGGCTTTTCACACCTCTCTGTCAGTATCCACCAAGATTGCCAAAGTCAGCCCAAGCAAACCTGCAGCCAAGCAGGATGCACAAAGAGGTGTGGCTGGATTCTCTGCCTAACTGTCACATGCACCAAGTGGACCAGCCGCTAACATCTTACACACTCAGCTGTGCCAGTCTAACTTCCATGTCTTTATTAAAGCCTTATAGAAATTTTTCTGGGCCAAACTTATGCAAAGCACTTGAATATTTTATCCCACTAGGTCCTCATCACAACCCCAAGATATACAAGTTACCACACTTTACAGATGAGGAAGTGGAGGTTTGAAGGTCTTTAGTGGCTTATCCAAAATAACAGGTAGTATAAAGTGGTGCTGGGTTCATGTACCCAGGTTCATGTGCCACTGAAGTCCTAGCTTTTTATCTCTCTGTAAGGTTTTATTGTAAGCCTTTCTGTGTTTCTTTAGCCTTCACTCATCATTCACTTCTCTCAACTCCTGCATCGAATGTTGCTAGAACCACTCAGCACTTAATTGTGGCTCACTTTGAATTTTCTGTTTAACCTGTGCTGCTCTAGTGTCCCCAGTTACAGTGTACATTTTCTGTGATGGAAATAGTATTTAATATACCATGTTCTCTTCTGTACCTAGTCTTGCACTCAGTAGAAACTCCATGCTTCTGATTTCCTAGGAGCTCAGGGAAATCTTTTGGAATTCTCCCGTGGAATCTCTCATAATAACACCGAACAAAGAGTCATTTGAGGGACATTATTTGAGAAGTCGTATAATGTAGGGGTAAAGGTTGTGGCCTAATACTCAGAATAGCACAATTTCAGACTCAGCTTTTAACTCTTGCTAGCTCTTTGGCCCTAGATGATTTGCTTTAACTTCTCTGAGGCTTAGTTTCCTCATCTATAAAATAGAGGTGATAAATACCACCTCAGTGACTTGCTGTGAAAATCGGAGGTGAGACTAGGCCTGAAGATGCTTCATAAACTGTAAAGTGCTATTCACCTACAAGAGATTATACTTTTTCAGCATTAGTAGCTATAGTGTCAATAGTGACCAACAATGAACAGCATCTCTCAGTCTTATTTTCTCCATGGAAAAGTAATGCGGTGGTCTACAAAGTTTCTTCTTGTTTTAACACGCTCTGAATTTCTCCTTATGGTGAGGGTATGTGGGACTGGCCAGGGTGGCTGTGTGGGCCAGACCTTCCAAAGTGAGAACTGATGCCTTGCACTCAAAGGGCTTATCGCTCACATCCCACTTGCTAGCAGCAGGATCACATCTCACATGGGGGCTGTCTGTCTTCAGGGAAGACATGGTGTGGTTACATGAATCATGTTGTTGCCGGTGCAGATAGAGAAATGCCACTCTCACTGAGTTTACAGTTCTGACGACTCTTTCCTGCACTGCATGTGTCAATTCACAACTGTAGGCTGATGCCTTTGAACCCTGGCCCCAAAGAGGAAAAATTAAATCTGAAGGTGAACATTTTCTCACTTTCCTTTCTTTCAGGGTACAGTTGTTTTTCAAGATACCTTCCCTACGCCCCCAAACACAAATTCCTTGGTATCTCTCTCTTCTCTTGACAAAGAAAGTGAGAATGAAGGCATGTTAACAGAGGTGGAAATGGAACAAACCTATTCACAGACTGACTGCTAAAATGCAGGCCTCTACTTAATGTTTAACAGAAGCTCTGAGAGTGCTAAAAGGTTCTGGAGATTTCCCCCAATGGCATTAGGTAAAAACATGAAGGTATTAAGGACTCTGTGTTCCTGGCCTTTGCTGCAACTTAGTCTTGAATAAATTGAAGCAAAGTAGGCCAAGCAATCACAGACTTTAGCTTCTTCTCTAGGAATGGTGACAGTTCTAAAAAAGATTAATTTTTACTACTAAAGTGCTCATCTTGTGAAAGTCTATTTTCTTCAGAGAAAATGTTTTTAAATATTTTAAAATGTCTAATTTCTTCACAGATTCCCACAGATATAGAAGCTAAATGGAAGGGTCAAAAGAGTTGGGTTGATTTTAGGGATGACAGCACTTATTAATACCAGTTATTCTTCTCTGAGTTATCTTTGAAACATAGATTATTTCACAAATGATTCAATTTCTTGACCCCAAACTGCAGTTGCTTCAAAATAATCTATGGAAAATAGTTGGCATTTCTTGGTCTGAAGTCCAATATTCTCCATAATTTATCTACATACCATCTTTCTGATCACATCCCTTTCTCTAACCATCTAGGTATCCTGAATTTTGGCCATACAAGTCAACTATCATTTTTTCAACTATTCATACCATTTCATACCTCCTTACCTTTTATACCTAGTGTTTCCCCAACTTGGAACAATCTTCTAGGTATTGAAATCTTTTTTCCATTATTTAAGTCCCTATTGAAATGCCACTTTCTTCACAACACTGCTCTTGAATTCCCAAATAGAATATTCATCCTATATTTAATATTTAGTAGTTAATTATTTATACTGTTACTGAATATTTCATTCTGACCTGCTTAGAAGTTATGAACCATCTGTCCTCCCCCTTTTTCTGAAAGTAAATATTTTAATTAAGCAGCTTGGGATCATTCATTCACTTATTTGTTCATTGAACAAAAATGAATTGATCCACATTAATAAACCAGCATCTCTGTATATTGCCTAATTCCTACCCAAATATGTATTTGTAATATCTGTCTTCCACTTTTGATCTTAGGCAACTAGAGGAAAAAATCACAGGTCATTTAGTTTTGAAAATTCCTTAGCTACTTTTAAGTGGTGAGTGCTTCATAAACATGTAGTGAATGGATAGATGGATAGATGGATGGAAGGATAAATTAGGCAATAGCAAAAGCTGATGGAATAAATTATGAATTAAGAGTATTACTCTTTCCTTGCCTTAAGACAATTGCTTTTGCTTTCAACCAATGCAATGTGTGTGTTGAATATCTGTTACTTTTGGTTATAATTTTTGTGTATTTCATAGCCCTTCATTTGGGGAACCATCTCTTACTCATTCCATAGTAATCTGTTTGGTCCATGAGGCTCAGATGAGTTCACTCATTCCCAAATTTTGTCACAAGGTCCAGGTCTAAGAGAGTATTCCATTTACTTGAGGGTAGAGGTTGCTCAGGGATGGAAATAAGATCTAACCTGGGACAATTAGACTCTTCCCAAGAAATTAAACAAAATTAGTGGGGGAGACTCTTTTTTTATTCTCAGGGGCTATGAGTATAAAGTTTATGTAAGCTGGAGCTGCAGCAGACTTTGTTCCCACCATCAGAGAAAGAGCTTATATAAGAATAAAGCCAGGCTGAAAAAAAAAGTGGGATTGAGGGATACAAAGAGAGAAAAAATTGTGACTATTGTGCTTTAATCATAAGATCTAGCCAAGCCTGTAGCCTACTTTTCAGTATGTGAGTAAATAAATCCTCTTATTTTTTTTTTTACATTAGTTAATATTCAATTACTGTTATTTTGAAGCAAAAGAATTCTAATGAGCACAGGAGGAATCTAAAGAAATTGTCCCAGTATTGTCCCTCTTTATATTAAACACTTTTAACTCTGAGAAAAATCACTGCCATCAGTTGGGAATTTAGTCACCTACTAGGAGATGCGGAAAAACTTCCTGGAAAGTTAAGGCATATAAAAATCTGTATTTCTATGCCTTCCCTTTAGCCTTAACCCCTGCAAGTCCTTTCTTTCCCTTTTTTTTCTTTCTTTCCCCACCAGTTTTGTTGAGATAAACTAGACACACAATGTTGTATTAGTTTAAGATGTACAACATAGTGATTTGATATATATATATATTACAAAATGATTATCAACGCAAGTTTTTGTTAACATCTATCACCTTTCACAGTTACATTTTTTTAAGTGCAAAGTCCTGCAAATCCTTTTTAACTAAGTATCTTATTTCTTTCCCAAATACATAACTTATCTCCCTCTGGAAGGCCACTCCTGTGACTCACACCACCATCCTCTCTCACCTCCACTCCAGCAGCAGCCTCCAAACTAGAGTCTTGTCCTCAACTGTCTTCATGCTCAATTCTCTGCCCAAAGCCAGGATGATTTCTCTGAAGTACAGTACGTATGATGCTAATCTTTTATCTGAAACATCACTGTCTCCCATTACTCTCAGAAAGAAGTCTGAATCTTTTCATTTACAGAACCTATTTTCTGGCCATCTTAATCTCTTTCAATTCTCCCTTAGCCCTCCTTCCTTCAGCACATTGACATTTTATTTTTATCTTTTCTTAACATCTTTATTAGAGTATAATTGCTTTACAATGGTGTGCCAGTTTCTGCTTTATAACAAAGTGAATCAGTTATACATATACATATGTCCCCGTATCTCTTCCCTCTTGCATCTCCCTCCCTCCCTCCCACCCTCCCTATCCCACCACTCTAGGTAGTCACAAAGTACTGAGCTTATCTCCTTGTGCTATGTGGCTGCTTCCCAGTACCTATCTATTTTACATTTGGTACTGTATATATGTCAATGCCACTCTCTCACTTTATCCCAGCTTACCGTCAAGTCCATTCTCTATTAGGTCTGCATTTTTATTACGGTCTTGCCCCTAGGTAGGTTCTTCTGACCATTTTCCTTTTTTTCTTAGATTCCATATATATGCGTTAGGATACAGTATTTGTTTTTCTCTTTCTGATGTACTTCACTCTGTATGACAGTCTCTAGGTCCATCCACCTCACTACAAATAACTCAGTTTCATTCCTTTTTATGGCTGAGTAATATTGCACTATATATATGTGCCACATCTTTATCCACTCATCTGTTGATGGACACTTAGGTGGCTTCCATGTCCTGGCTATTGTAAATAGAGCTGCAATGAACACTGTGGTACATGACTCTCTTTGAGTTATGATCTTCTCAGGGTATATGCCCAGTAGTGGGATTTCTGGGTCGTATGGTAGTTCTACTTTTAGTTTTCAAGGAACCTCCATACTGTTCTCCACAGCAGCTGTATCAATTTACATTCCTACCAACACTGCAAGAGGGTTGCCTTTTCTCCACACCCTCTCCAGCATTTATTGTTTCTAGATTTTTTGATGATGGCCATTCTGACCTGTGTGAGATGACATCTCATTGTAGTTTTGATTTGCATTTCTCTGATGATTAATGATATTGAGCATTCTTTCATGTGTCTGTTGGCAATCTGCATATCTTCTTTGGAGAAATGTCTATTTAGGACTTCTTCCCATTTTTGGAATGTGTTGTTTGTTTTTTTCTGATATTGAGCTGCATGAGCTGCTTGTATGTTTTGGAGATTAATCCTTTCTCAGTTGCTTAATTTGCAAATATTTTCTCCCATTCTGAAGGTTTTCTTTTTGTCTTGTTTATGGTTTTCTTTGCTGTGCAAAAGCTTTGAAGTTTCATTAGGTCTCATTTTTGTATTTTTGTTTTTATTTCTAATTCTCTAGGAGGTGGGTCAAAAAGGATCCTGCTGTGATTTATGTCCTAGAGTGTTCTGCCTATGTTTTCCTCTAAGAGTTTGATGGTGTCTGGCCTTACATTTAGCTCTATAATCCATATTGAGTTTATCTTTGTGTATGGTGTTAGGGACTGTTCTAATTTCATTCTTTTACATGTAGCTGTCCAGTTTTCCCAGCACCACTTACTGAAGAGGCTTTTTCTCCACTGTATATTCTTGCCTCCTTTACAAAGATAAGGTGACCATATGTGTTTGCATTTATCTCTGGGCTTTCTATACTGTTCCATTGATCTATATTTCTGTTTTTGTGCCAGTACCATACTGTCTTACTTACTGTAGCCTTGAAGTTTAGTATGAAGTCAGGAGCCTGATTCCTCCAGCTCCATTTATCTTTCTCAAGATTGCTTTGGCTATTCGTGGTCTTTTGTGTTTCCATACAAATTGTGAAATTTTTTGTTCTAGATCTGTGGAAAATGCCAGTGGTAGTTTCATAGGGATTGCATTGAATCTGTAGATTGCTTTGGGTAGTGGAGTGCTTTTCACAATGTTGATTCTTCAAATCCAAGAACATGGTATATCTCTCCATCTATTTGTATCATCTTTAATTTCTTTCATCAGTGTCTTATAACTTTCTGCATACAGGTCTTTTGCCACCTAGGTAGGTTTACTCCTAGATATTTTATTCTTTTTGCTGCAATGGTAAATGGGAGTGTTTTCTTAATTTCACTTTCAGAGTTTTCATCATTAATATATAGGAATGCAAGAGATTTCTGTGCATTAATTTTGTATCCTGCTCCTTTACCAAATTCATTGATTACCTCTAGTAGTTTTCGGGTAGCATCTTTAGGATTCTCTATGTAGAGCATCATGTCATCTACAAACAGTGACAGCTTTACTTCTTCTTTTCTGATTTGGATTCCTTTTATTTTTTTCTTCTCTGATTGCTGTGGCTAAAACTTCCAATTCCTTTTCTTTTTCTTCTCTGATTGCTGTGGCTAAAACTTCCAAAACTATGTTGAATACTAGTAGTGGGCAACCTTGTCTTGTTCCTGATCTTAGTGGAAATGGTTACAGTCTTTTACCATGGAGGACAATGTTGGCTGTGGGTTTGTCATATATGACCTTTATTATGTTGAGGAAAATTCACTCTATGCCTACCTTCTGGAGGGTTTTTATCATAAAAGGGTGTTGAATTTTGTCAAAAGCTTTCTCTGCATCTATTGAGATGATCATATGGTTTTTCTCCTTCAATTTGTTAATATGGTGTATTACGTTGATTGATTTGCATATATTGAAGAATCCTTGCATTCCTGGGATAAACCCCACTTGATCATAGTGTATGATCCTTTTAATGTGCTGTTGGTTTCTGTTTGCTAGTATTTTGGTGAGGGTTTTTGCATCTATGTCCATCAGTGATATTGGCCTGTATGTGACATCTTTGTCTGGTTTTGGTATCTGGTTTTGTGATGGTGGCCTCGTAGAATCAGATTGGGAGTGTTTCTCCCTCTGCTATATTTTGGATGAGTTTGAGAAGGATAGGAGATAGGTCTTCTCTAAATGTTTAATAGAATTTGCCTGTGAAGCCATGTGGTCCTGGGCTTTTGTTTGTTGGAAGATTTTAAATCACAGTTTCAATTTCAGTGCTTGTGATTGGTCGGTTCATATTTTCTATTTGTTCCTGGTTCAGTCTCGGAGCGTTGTGCATTTTTAAGTATTTGTCCATTTCTTCCAGGTTGTTTATTTTATTTGCTTATAGTTGCTTGTAGTAATCTCTCATGAGCCTTTGTATTTCTGCAGTGTCAGCTGTTATTTCTCTTTTTTCATTTCTAATTCTATTGATTTGAGACTTCTCCCTTGTTTTCTTGATAAGTCTGGCTAGTGGTTTATCAATTTTGTTTATCTTCTCAAAGAACCAGCTATTAGTTTTATTGATCTTTGCTATCGTTTCCTTCATTTCTTTTTCATTTATTTCTGATCTGATCTTTATGATTTCTTTCCTTGTGCTAAGTTTGGGGTTTTTTTGTTCTTCTTTCTCTAATTGCTTTAGTTGTAAGATTAGGTTGTTTATTTGAGATGTTTCTTGTTTGTTAAGGTAGGCTTGTATATCTAAAGACTTCCCCCTTGGAGCTGCTTTTGCTGCATCCCGTAGGTTTGGGTCGTTGTGCTTTCATTGTCATTTATTTCTAGGTATTGTTTGATTTCCTCTTTGATTTATTCAGTGATCTCTTGGTTATTGAGTATTGTGTTGTTTAGCCTCCATGTGTTTGTATATCTTACAGATTTTTTCCTGTAATTGATACCTAGTCTCATAGCATTGTGGTCAGAAAAGATCCTTGATACAATTTCAATTTTCTTAAATTTACCATGGCTTGATTTGTGACTGAAGATGTGATCTACCCTGGAGAATGTTCCATGATCGCTTGAGAAGAATGTGTATTCTGCTGTTTTTGGATGGAATGTCCTATAAATATCAATTAAGTCTATCTTGTTTAATGTATCATTTAAAGCTTGTGTTTCCTTATTTATTTTCAGTTTGGATGATCTCTCCACTGTTGAAAGTGGGGTGTTAAAGTCCCCTCATATGATTGTGTTACTGTCGATTTCCCCTTTTATGGCTGTTAGTATTTGCCTTATGTATTGTGGTGCTCCTATGTTGGGTGCATAAATATTTACAATTGTTATATCTTCTTCTTGGATTGATCTCTTGATCATTATGTAGTGTCCTTCTTTGTCTCTTGTAATAGTGTTTTTTTAAAGTCTGTTTTGCCTGATATGAGAATTGCTACTCCAGCTTCATTTTGATTTCCATTTGTATGGAAAATCTTTTTCCATTCCCTCACTTTCAGTCTGTATGTGTCCCTAGGTCTAAAGTGGGTCTCTTGTAGCGAGCGTATATACAGGTCATGTGTTTGTATCCATTCAGATAGTCTGTGTCTTTTGGTTGGAGCATTTAATCCATTTACATTTAAGGTAATTATTGATATGTATGTTCCTATTACCATTTTGTTAATTGTTTGGGGTTTGTTATTGTAGGTCTTTTCCTTCTCTTGTGTTTCCTGACTAGAGAAGTTCCTTTAGCATTTGTTGTAAAGCTGGTTTGGTGGTGCTGAATTCTCTTAGCTTTTGCTTGTCTGTAAAGCTTTTAATTTCTCCATCAAATCTGAATGAGATCCTTGCTGGGTAGAGTAATCTTGGTTGTAGGTTTTTCTCTTTTATCACTTTAAATATGTCCTGCCACTCCCTTCTGGCTTGCAGAGTTTCCGCTGAAAAATCAGCTGTTAAACCTTATGGGGATTCCCTTATGTGTTACTTTTGTTTTTCCCTTGCTGCTTTTAATATTTGTGTTTTGTATTTAATTTTTGATAAATATGTCTCTTGGCGTGTTTCTCCTTGGATTTATCCTGTATGAGAATCTCTGTGCTTCCTACACTTGATTAACTATTTCCTTTCCCATATTAGGGAAGTTTTCAACTATAATCTCTTCAAATATTTTCTCAGTCCCTTTCTTTTTCTCTTCTTCTTCTGGGAGCCCTATAATTCGAATGTTGGTGCATTTAATGTTGTCCCAGAAGTCTCTGGGACTGTCCTCAATTCTTTTCATTCTTCTTTCTTTATTCTGCTCTGTGGTAGTTATTTCCAGTATTTTAACTTCCAGGCCACTTATACATTCTTCTGCCTCAGTTATTCTGCTATTGATCCCTTCTAGAGAATTTTTAATTTCATTTACTGTGTTGTTCACCTGAGTTTGTTTGCTCTTTAGTTCTTCTAGGCCCTTGTTATATGTTTCTTGTATTTTCTCTATTCTGTTTCCAAGATTTTGTTTCATCTTGACTATCATTATTCTGAATTCTTTTTTTTTTTTGGGGGGGGGGG